>NC_133619.1:1780470-2115470 GCF_048593235.1 Sminthopsis crassicaudata
CATTCTCACTGCTGCTGTTGGCTGGCTTTTTGTTTCCTTTCTCATTCCCCCCCCTTTTTGACCTGATTTTTCTTGTGCAACATAAACATGGAAATGTTTAGAAGAAGTGTACGTTTAACCCACATTGCTTAACTTGCTGTTGTGGGGAGGGAGGGAGAAAATTTGGGAACACAAGGTTTTGCGAGAGTGAATGCCGAAAACTACCTTTGCATGTATTTTGAAAAATAAAAAAGCTATTCTAATAAAAAACAGACAGTCCATTCTCTAGAAAGCCTTTGTGTTCTCTCTCCCTACTGATCTTTTACTGAACCCCCTGGTGCGTATTCTTTATGGGGCATAGTCTTATGCAAGGATCCAGCCATTCTGGAGAGCAACTTGGAACGATGCCCCAAAGGTCAACCGAAGCATCCTACCCTTTGATCTAGCAAGACCTGCCTTAGGTCTGTATCCCAAAGAGGTCACAGAAGAGAAAAGGGCCTACGTGTGCAAAAACGTTCATAGCAACCCTTTCAGTTATGGCAAAAACACTGTAAACTGGAGGGGATGCCCATTCTTTGGGGAACGGCTGAACAAGCTGCAGCCTGGAGATGTAATGGAACACGAGTGGGCACTGAGGAATGAGGAGCAGAAAGATTTCACAAAACTCTGGGAAGACTTGCACCACCAACTGAGGCAACATGAGTAATCCGAACCAAGAAAACCTTGTTTTCTGAAACAGGAACAGCCACACTGGCTGATGGGACGTAACTCTGTTCTGAAATACAGGGAGCCAAGTCAATGACAAAGAAAAGTTATCCACGTCCAGAGAAAGAACTGATGGAGTCTGTGCGCACGCGCACACACACGCGCGAACACACACACACACACACACACACACACACACACACACACACACACAACCTGAATCAAACTGTTTACCAATTAAGGTTAAGTCATTTAACCCCAATTGTCTCAGCCAAAAAAGAAAAGGAAAAACTCCAGATGGATCAAGTGAATTTTATCAAACATCCAACGAAAATCCCACTCCAATAATATGCAGTGTTTTCAGTACCAAAAAAGGGCCCCTTCCCTATCACCAGGACACAAATGTAGCCTTGAGAGCTCAAACAAGAGAGAAATAGAACGATTAATATCTCTAATGAAGACTGACATAAAATGTAAAATAACATATTAGCTAATGAGCAACAACAATAATTAGAAAGATTATATGTACTGTGATGATGCTGGATTTATAGCAGGAATGTGGGTTGGTTCAACATGCTAAGCCTATAAATAAACCATGTAAATAATATAAATTAATAAAAACTATATGATTAAATCAACAGATGTGGAAAAGGCCACACAAAGTACAATACTCCCTGAAAATTAAAAGAAAAAACAAAACCACTAGAAAGCAGAGAAATAAATGGACCTTTGTATCAACAAAAGGAATAAAGGTGAAGACCACAGTAGAGCCAGCAGCCCCCAGGCTGGGTTAAGGAGAGAGAAGCCTTTTTATTAATCCTGGGGAAAGAAGGGGGGGATGGGAAACATTACAATTGGCTACGCTGGCGCTCAGTATGTCTAATTAATTCCTTCTCTGACAATTAAGGGACATTCATTGTATTGCGGGGCTCATCTGCCTCTCACAATCTCTATAGACTAGAACCAAACAGTTCCATCAAGACTCCCTCAGCACAGGAGGGAGTACCCAGAACATCAGGGGGGCTTCTCTACTTTTGCACACCCCGTTTCTTCTAAGCTAACTCAATGCCTTGCCCCTAGAGCCCAGCCCTGTCTCTGACGAGGGTTCACCATGCTGAGCACTCCTGGGCTGGGGTCTCCCATGTCATACAACTACATACAGAAGGAGAGTTCTGAAGGCAGATCCTCTCAGGGGGTCCTCCTCTTGCCCTATGGGCTTCCCATAAAGACCAACCCCAGGGCCTGAGCCCTCCGCAGTAGCGTCCGACTGTCCGGCAGCTCGGCCAGAGAAAGGCCCCTGTGTCAGCTGCCTCACCCTGTGGGGTGATCTGCAGCCTCTTCCCAGGATAATTCAGATGGCAAGACTCTGGTTCCTGGCAGGACGCTGGTGGCCTGCCCAGGCGCACACCCATGCGGTCAGCCCACGGCTCTGCAGACCCTGTCTGGGGGGGGAGGGGCTCCCTCTCCCACACAGAACCTCTTGAACACCGAGCCCGCTCTGGCAATGCGTGTGCCCACCTCACAATTAGGGTAAAACGCACTGCCCAGGCAAGAGGGCTCATCTCCGGCACTCACGTCGCCACCTAGTCTAGTTCACAGTCCCATGTGGGGATGCCGGCTGGTGGAGCCCCAGCGGGGATTGGGGCTATCAGGCCAAAATTAGCACCAGCAGCAGGCTTGATCCTGCTGGTCTGGCTTCAGAGACCACCCTGAGGGCACCATCACGGACACAATCAGGCACACTCTCCCTTCGGTCTTGGCTGGCAGCCTTTCCAAGTCCAAGAACATGCCCTCTTTGTCCACATGGAAGGCTTTTGACCTCATTTCACTCTACGGGGGCAGGCCATGGTGACACCGTGGGGAAGAGCAGGCGCTTCTCTTGGGAGAGCTGGGCACTGGCTGAGGGCCCTCAGGCCAAGGGCCCAAATGAGCGCCGGGGCACATTTGGTCCAGGATTGGCCCAAGCAACTGCAATTGCTCCAATTTGGGCCAGACACCATGAGGGTCTTCCCTTTCTCTGGGCCAGGAAGGCGCTCTCTGCCGCACTGATCCCCCAATGGGCACTGCCTCAAAGTGAGCCCCGTTACAAACCTAAAAAGGCCTCCAGGCCCTTGGCAGCCATGCTGGTCTGCATCTGGCTCTGGACCCAGAGGGCTACAGGAGAAAGCGCGCTGGTGACTGCACGGCCCTCCCTCAGAGCTAAGTCCTGACGCTCTTCAGACAGCAGCAAGCCCCCAGCAAGCCCCCCTTTAAGCGGCTTCAGATACCTATATTTTGGAGTAGAACTCCAGAACTGAAAAGTGTGACTTGACAAAATGAGGAATCGGGTCAAGTGCAGAGTGGAATGATTTTAATTTCCTCACCTTTCCTTAACATAACAAACAGCAGCAATCCAAACCCAAGAAAACTATCTTTGCATGGATTGTGAAAATAAAAAGCTATTTTTAAACACATCCCCCCCCAAAAAAAAATACACCAAGATGTGGGAAGGGGTGAAACACCTTGTTAAAATATCTCCCACCAAACAACAAAGATCCCAGACTGGCCCAAACTGACTAGGATCACTGACGGGCAAGGACCCGTGGAAGGGGTGAATGAGGACATACGTAACTCCATCTGTAAGCCCGATCCAGTCTAATTAACTGACAATCCGACCAATCCGCCCCGGAGGTAAAACTTGCTCCCCCTTCTGAGTCTGGTGAAAATTTTTATTTATTATAAAAATATATATATAATAAAAAATTAAAAAAAAATAAAAAAATAAAAAGCAAAAAAAAAAAAGAAAATTTTTATCTCAGATGAAATAGGTCAAACTGAAAATTTTAGAAAAATAAAATTACTGATTATACAACAATCAATTCTGATAGACATGGCTCTTTCCAACAATGAGATGATTCAGACCAATTCTAATGGTCTTGTGACGAAGAGAGCCATCTACACCCAGAGAGAGCACTGTAGGAACTGAGTGTGGACCATAACATAGAATTCTCACTCTTTTTGTTATTTGCTTGCTTTTTGTTTTCATTCTCATTTTTTTTCCTTTTTGGTCCAATTTTTCTTGTGTAGCACGATAAATGTGGAAATCTGTATAGAAAAACTACACATAACAAAAGAACTGTATGTACACATATATTGTATTTAAAATATGTTTTAGCATGTTTAACATGTATGAGACTGCCTACCATCTAGGGGAGGGGATGGAGGGAGGGAAAAGTTGGAATAGAAGTGAGTGCAAGGGACAATGTTGAAAAATTACCCATGCATATGTTCTGTCAATAAAAAGCTATTTAAAAGTGAAATGTAAAAAAAAGAAAGAAAAGAAAAGAAAAACTGAACATGCTTAACATACTGGATGACTTACCATATAATGGAGCCAGGTGGGGGAAAGGGAGAAAAATTTGGAACATAAAGTTTTGCAAGAGTGAATGCTGAAAACTATCTTTTGCATATATTTTGAAAATAAAAAACTGTTATTTAAAAAAATTATCTGAGCCACTTTAAAAAATTATTTTCAAAGTACTTGTATGACAGCTTAATGTCATGTAATCAACATTGTGTATTTTGGTTTTTTGTGCTTGCTATTAAAAAAGTAATTTAAACTGTATGGACAAGTATACCTATATTGCATTTAACTTATACTTTAATATATGTAACATGTATTGGTCAACCTGCCATCTGGGGAGGGGGTGGGGGGAAGGAGGAGAAAAAATAAAAAGTTATAATAAAAAAATAAGTAAAAATTAATTTTAAAAAATTAATTACATCATCTACACATGGTAACTTCTAGATGTTATATGAAACCAAAGATATAATCCTTACTGTTATGTCAGTATGGCCTAACCACAAGGAATAACTAGTCATCCAATTATCTGTCCTCTATTATAATCTTGGCAAATAGCATTTTGTAGTTGTATTTTTAAAAGCCTTTGAGACATCTTGGTAGACTGACCATCTCTATCCCAATAGTTTATGTACTTTAAATGTAATTTCTCCATTATTTCCTCTTAATTTTTGTAATTGTTATATGTAACTATTTCTGTGAACTTATTTTGTATTCTGCTACTCTACTATGGCTATTGTCTTAATTTCCTTCCTGACTGTCTACTTTAAACCAACTTGAATAAACCAGTGGTAATGATAGTTCTCCTGTGGAATGGATTGGGGTATTCATTAAAAGCTTATATTCTAAAGGAGGAAGAGGAAAAATAAAAAATAAAATAAAATAAAATGAAGGGGGGAGATGAAAGAGGGGGGAAGTGAATTCCTAAGTAATTGGGTAATGCTTTCTAACCTTTCTAGACTCTTGTCAAAGAGGGCCAAGGCCAGATTTGGGAGAAGAATCAGCACTCTTGGGTTGGTTATAGCACTGGTTCTCACTTAGGGTTTGTGAGGATGACAGCCTGAGGGGTTCCAACTAAAAATTCTTTAGTGATACTTTAATATGGCAGCTAGGTAGTGGAGTAAATAAAATTGTAGCAAGTGGCAAAAGACCTAAGTTCAAATCCAGCCTTGGATGCTTACAATCTACTTGCTGCAGTTTCTACATAAAACGGGCCAAAATAAAAACTCGTTCCCAATGTTGCTATTAGGATCTAATGGGACATTTAAAAAGCACTTAGTACAATACCTGGCATTTAATAAATACTTGTTTCCTCCCTCCTTTCCTTCCTTACACAGTAAATAATTACCTAATTAAGCTACAAATTCATTTTTCCTGTTACAACTATGTGCATGGTTACAGCACTGTCGGTTATTTTCATAGCAGTTCAAAACCTATCATGATCATACACAAAATTTTTGAGAATTTCAGTGTTCCTGAAGAAATTCTATCACCCTTTGGACCCTTCCAACTGTTCTAGCAGTTTCTCAACCTCTCATCAAATTGTTTTCAAACTACCAAAAACAGACATTCAATTCCCCATAGATGGTTAGACACCCGAGCCCTCATTTGCAATCTGTACACAGCCTCAGAGGGGCTCCCCTGCTTCCCAAGCACTTACATCTCAGATAAGGCGGCTAGACGGATTCTTGACTATTTAGACAAATCATGAAGAAAATATTAATAAAGCAGAAATATGTCATTTCAAGAGCTGGTCTTTACCAGCAGCATCCACTTCTCCTTTTCTTCTGTTATAGTTACCCTATAATCACTTGAACCTCATCAAATGTGTAACCATGTAATCAAGAAGTTATGAGTGTTTGCTTTTTTGCAGCACAAATATCAACAGAGAGAGACTGGGGCAGGAGAGGGAGAGCTGAGAATCAGCAGCCAAGAGAGAGATGGCCACTGAATGAACCTCCCAAGGGGGAGAAGGGAGCCCAGATGGAGACCCGAGGGACGCCTACGGTTGGCGGGCATGGTCTGGACGAAGAGCCAGACTGCGGAGGAGCAGTCACAGGTAAGACAAGTAGGAGGGAAGAGGAACCAGAGAGACTAACGGCCTCGAAGACTACAGGGAGTGAAGTCGCAACAAAGACCGCTCGATTTGACAAGTTAGGGGTCTCTGTGACCAAAGCAGCTGAAGTGGAAGGAAGGATCGGGAGAAGCCCTTCCTGCCCTGGTGGAGACAGGGGAACAAGGGAGCGGACCCTCAGAACAACACTCCCCGCTCGTGGGTGACAGTACCAATCAGAGGCTCGCTGTGACAAATGTACTTGGGTCCACAGTCCAAAGAACAAAGCCCTCTCTTAGAAGGGTGAGTCACATAAGAATTGTGTAAAACAAAAGAACAGATAAGTGTAGGAATGATACAACCGCACTTGCCAATCGCTGGTGGGAAAATGTCATGACTAGCTATTCGTTTTCATAGTTTGGTCAGCTAGGGTGGTCATCTCTTCTGGGACACACTGTTAACAGAAGCATCGAGCTGGCAAGGCAACAGTCTACTGTTACAGAGCTGCAATTACACTGGCAAGGTACTGTTTTACACTGATCGATTATAGTACAATACAAGTTTTGTAGAAATGTTTTTATTTTGAAGATTATCACAGCCCCAATGAGATAGCAATGAATAAAGGATGGAAATCTATTTTTAAAATGCAGAAAAATGTGTTTATGAGAAATCTCAAAATTATCAGTTTAGTGTTTGGAGAGCAGAAAACAAGTCAAAAGTACTTTTGACAGATCACAATTCTGAAATCTTGAAATACCTATATTAACAAGCATGAAAAAGAGAAAATATGACAAAGAATACATTAAATTTGGTTTTAAATGTATGTATATACTGAATATCCACAACCACGCTGTATAATTTTTGGAGAAATTCTTACAATTTTAAACTTAAAGCCTTGTCTTTTATCTGGACATTTTCAGTAAAAATATGAAAGATATGTTGATTATTTCTGAAGTGAAAAAAGTATCTGAAAACACAAAACAGCAATTCATTCATTTCTGTGAACAAGAAAACAGAAAAACAAATGAATTTTTATATTTAGTGAACTGCCAAATTATAAAAAATGACAAAAGTTCATTCCATTCCAAAATAATTTTGCCATGAGCCAAACCAATCAAAAAATGAATGTTTGGAGACAATTCTGTTAAGAAGTTAGAGATGGGGGCAGGTAAGTGGTGCAGTGGAGAGAGCACCAGTCCTGATTTCAGGAGGACCTGAGTTCAAATCTAGTCTCAGACACTTAACACTTCCTAGATGTGTGACCCTGTGCAAGTCACTTAACCCCAATTGCCTCACCAAAAAAAAAAAAAAAAAAGTTCGAGATGACACCTTTTTTTTGTTTTAAAAAAGGGAGTCTCTTCAAAACACATGATGTTTTGAAGGAGTTACTACAGAAAGAGTTCAAAAAAGCAATTTGCAACCAGCTAAGACAATTAAAAATCATAGCCTAGTAATTTTAATTATATTTGTAAAATATTTGCCAATGGCAAAATGGAAGTACACATGCTACTTTATGTTGCAAGAATGTACATGTACTGGAAAATTATTGTTCTGTAAGAAGTGGCAAGCAGACTAATTTCAGAAAAGTCTGGAAAGACTTATATGGACTGGTACTGAGTGAACTGAACAGAACCAAGACAACATTGTCTAAGAGATTATGTGATGATCAATTATGATGGACTTGGCTCTTTTCAACAATGAGATGATTCAAGGCAATTCCAATAAACTTATGAGGGAAAGAACCATCTACACCCAGTGTAGTGTAAGGAAACTGAATGTGGGTCAAAGCATATTATTTTCACATTCTTTGTTTTTGTTGTTCCCCTGGGGTTTTTTCTCTTTTGTTTTTTCCCCCTTTTGATCTGATTTTTCTTGCACAGAATGATAAAAAGGGAAATAAGTTTAGAAGAAATGCATACATTAATCTATATTGGATTGCTTGCTAGGTGGGGCTGGGGGGGGAAGAAGAGGAAGAAAAACATGGAACACAAGGTTTTGCAAAGTTGAACGTTGAAAACTATCTGTGCATGTATTTGGAAAAATAAAATACTATTTAAAAAAGAAAAAGAAAGGATGTACAACTGGGGAAGACAATTTAACCTAATTAACTCACACTCTAAAAGAAACCAAACCAATTAGTCCTACTTTTGTGGAATTTACAGAACAAGAAAAATGAATGGCGTGCTTACAGAAGACACAAACAAGTTTTGGCATCGAAGAGAATGCTACAAGCTGAAGAGCCTGTTTGATGAGGTTGTCAAAATAATTAATTTTATAAAATCAAGATTCCTTTTAGCCTCACTGGTTGCCCATTTTATGCAGTGAGTATGTTATACTTTAGAAGGGTAACACAGGTGTTGGATGTTCTCCCATGGCAAAGAGAATTGTCTATTTGAGCTGAGAGAAAAGTTAATTGTTTTCTTCACTGACCATCCTTTTCCACCTGAAGGAGGGATCAGATTATATAATATGGCTACAAAGATCAGCATATTTGGAAATTCATAAATAAATTCCACATATTGGGAAAGGCAGACAGGGATACAGCACAATACAAGCAAGTTTAAGTATTATTAGAGAAACTAAAATTTAGGAACCAACCAATTGAGAACGGTACAGAATGTTTTGTGACATTATATAATTTGTCAGAAAATGACCCGTTTTTGGATCAGGCTAGCCAAAAAAAAAAAAAAAAAAAAAAAAAAAAAAAAAAAAAAATCATAATCATCTAAAAATTTTAGAAGCGACTTTCAATAAAAATTTTCCTGAAAATTCCAATAAATTAAATTGGATTCATAATCCCATTTGATACATATCGTGTCTCTGGTTGATAAATTGGCAACAGATGAAAACTAAAATTTAACTGACATATCATTGGATTTTGACCTATAAACATGACCCAAAAATGTTAGCCTTATACATTTTTGGCTAAAAATAAAAAAATTTCCATTTCCCATTGAGAATTCATAAAAATTTTATCATTTCCCACCACATGTCATTTTCACTTTGATTTTAAATCAAAATTAGGAATATAAGCTCAATGAGGAAACAGATTTAATCCTGAAACCTTTGTTCAAATAAAAAGGTCCAACCTTTAAATTAAGTTTATGTATGATTATGTTAGGGGACAACTAGGTAGTACAATGTGTCCACTCTATTGAGCACCCAATTTAGAGTCAGGAGTTCAAATCCAGCCTTAACATTTACTAGCTGAGTAACCCTGGGAAAGTCACTTCATTCCAACTGCCTTGTATAAAATAAAAAACAAACAAGACTATGTTAAAGGTCTTGCTAGCTTACTTCTTTTCATTCTTATAGACTATATCCCACATTAGATATTACAACTTTTATATTAAGAGTTTTAGTTTCCTATTTAGAATTTTCCTAAATATAGGTAGAAGACAATTTTATTGTAAACAATGTAAATTTTAATTTGGAACTCTGGGGGGCAAAAAATGATAGTTGTTAAGTATTTAACAAATAACTCTAAAGGAACAGAATTAGCATATTAAATTATCCTAAAGGTTTCTAACACTTATTTTTTGAAAGGGGTTTACTGGGAATCGCTGATTTATAGAATCAGAGATGTAAAGCAAAGGTTCTTAACCTAAGGATCCATTAAGCATTCTGATTCCTATTTTCAAAGGACAGGTTTCCTTTGTCGTCGTCATCTCTACATTTTATACATCTTAAAAAGAGAAGGATTCCACAGGCTTTGCCCAACTGCCTGCCAAAGGGTTTCTCGATACCAAAAAGAAGTCTCTACTTCTGGTCAGAGGCCAGAAGTGCAACCTCCTCATTTCACAGATGGGGAAGGTTCCCCAGATAAGTGAGCAGGATAGAAAGCCCACAATCCTGATTCTGAATTGCCTCAACATAATATAATCCTGGATCGAGTCTCTGCTACAAAAGAGATTTCCTGGACAGGGTCAGGTTGGGGAGGGGAGACCCCATTGTGTTCTTCGGAGGGAGCACAGGAAGACCCACTGGGCTCATGGGAGCAGCCCCATCCCAGGGCCCGTGCAGACCGGGACAGCTCCTCCTCCCGTCTGGCCATCGCCCTGGCAGAGTGGGCAGTCTCTGGTAGAGTACTGTGTACTCTCTTCAACCTTTAGGAGGCCAAGGAGTTCTCAGTAATCAAATGACTGAACTCCATCGCAATTTCAGCTGGACAGTGGCCTAGTGAGGGGCTTTCAGCATGTCCCAGGAATCCAGGGAAGTTACCAAACTTGCATTTATTCCCCTGATCCTTTTGGAAAGCGGGGGCCCCTGATATTCCTGTTACCCACCTCTGGGGAAAGCCTTAAGACGACCACAAAAAACCCATGGACTTTGGAGATTTCCTGGAGCCAGGATGGCAGGAGCAACAGGCCAAAGAAAGGCGACTGTCTGCTGGGCACCACACACTCTGGGTATGATGTCTTTCAAAGCCTCTCTCCCACCAACAGGTAAGCTCCTTGGGGACAGGGGCTGTTGTCTCCCTAGTACCAAGTTCCTGGTACACAGTAGGTGCTCAATAAATGTTTCAATTCCATTAGCAAGATTAGTATGTAATTCTTAAACGGCATCTGGTAGTTTTTACTTTCTCAACTAAAGAGACTAAGTTTCTATAGCTGATTCTAACAACACCACAACCCCAAACCAACTACTCCTAAGCCCTATTTCCCACAAAGAAGCAGGCCTTCCGCTAGGGGAAACCCCTCTATTCTGGAAGCCACAGTCTTCCATCTCTCCCGCATCAGCTCAGCCTCTTCCTCCCCCCTGCACATTCTGTCCTCCTCCACCATCTCATCGGGTGCTCTCAGCAGTCAGCCTGGGTTCCCAGGAAGGTGATTCTAAGGCAATGAGCGCCACTTGGCCCGGACGCCCACAGGCACCTCAGACGGGGCGTTCTCGTTGGCTTTTCGGGTGCCACAGATCGCTGCCGACCCAACCTGAGCTTCCATCCTTTCCAGAACAACTGCCTTCAGATGAAATCCATTTGGATGGAAGGTCCTTGCTGAGCGTACCTGACTGAATTTGGCCCCACGTTGTGGCTTCTCATGCGGGTCCTGACTCACAGTGTTAGCTGTCTCTCCCCGCGGTGAGCCCCACCCAGGGCTCCACGCCTGAGTACAAAGAACTGACCAGAATGTTAATAGCCCAGAGCCAAGCACAGAGACCTAGGGATCCTCCTGGAGAGTCCTGTCCTACTGACCCAGAACCGGCCAATCAGACTTGAACACATTCAACTACATCGGCTAATTGATCCAGAACTCTCCATCTTTACACTGCCAGTGTTGATGAAAAGTTCCATCAGAGTTGATGAAAAGCTTTGCTGAAATCTAAGTCAACTCACTGATTAGTCGGCTGACTGGGGCTGCCCTTCAGGACACAAAAGGCCCTGCCCTGGCGGACAGACCACCCATCTCTAGCGGCTGCGACTTCTTACTCTGGGAAAGATTGGGGGGGGGGGGCGCGAGGGCGGGCACGAGGTGGAGCGGTCATTTCTGAGAGTCCTTCTAATGCTCCCCTACCCACCCACAGGAACAGGACTCGGCATTTTTGTGATCTACAACTCAAAACCCGTGGGATGGGCCTCCTCAAAAGCATCCCCATCTACTGGAATGGCTTTTGTATTCACAAACCGGTAAATAAGTTTGTTGATCCTGATGACAGCGATACAGCATTGGTTTAAAAGTCCCAATTTCAATCCTGAAAGAGCAGCAATCAAAATGAAGAATAATAACAATTGCGTTGCTGCTGCTCAGGTTATCTCACTTGTGTCCACCTCTTCCTGGTCCCTAGTTGGGGTTTTCTCAGCACACTTCCTGGGGGGGTTGGCCATTTCCTTCTCCAGCCCATTTTCCAGATGAAAAATTGAGGCAAACAGGGTCACAAAGTCCGGAAGCACCTGAGGCTGACTCAGCGCTGTCCGCACTAAGCTACGTAAGGACTCACACACATTTAACTCGTGTTTACTACGTGCCAGGGACGGGGCTAAGCACTGTCCAGTCACCTTCTCATCCCGAGAGGTGGGTGCTGTTGTCAGCCGCTTTTGAGAGTTGAAGAAACTGGGGAAGGCAGAAGTAAAGTGACTTGTCCGGCGTCCCAAGGACCTGCGGTCAGTCTTCCTACTCCAGCCTCTACCTGCTAATCGCCCATCATGTGTTCTATGGGAAACAATACTCCAAAGTGTCACACTTAAAGAACGGCTTGTTTTCCGTCAAATTTCTGAAAACCTGCCAAAATTAAACTGATATAAATAATAACTCTTACTACTGCCCAGTGTTACTGAAAGCAAACATATTTTATCCCAAACCTGTTTTAAAAACTCCCGACTTTTAGAAAGTCCTGATAGCACCACATATGATGGTACTTGTGATATTTTGAAAAATAAAATACTGTATGTGTGAAACGTAACAAAAGTCATTTTAAGTTCTCATCATTGCCTTAAGTATAGATTCTAATCCTCCCTAAATCAAGAGGCTGCAGCTCTCTGCACGCATCTCCCACTGTGCTAAAGGAGCCACAAATGTCCTTCTTTACGAACTTCCAGAACTCTCCGCATGAAGCTTCTCGGAGGACACTTGGCTGGTCTCTTTTATAAATTTCCAACCCCACAGACTTGGCTCTAACGAGGGGGGTTCTGGGAGATTCCACAAAGCCAACGAGCTCTTGGGAGAAGCCTAAGACCCGAGCGCCAGTAACGGCTCACTGCCCTCAGAGCCCGCCGGGAGACGTCCCGGAAGAGTCTAGGCTGCAGCCAGCGACGCGGTCCTTTCCTCCCTGGAGGCCAGGCCCGCCAATGCCCCCCAAGAAACCCGGCGGGGGAGCCGGGCGTCCGCCCCAGAGACAGCCGCGCGAGAAGCCCCGGCGGCATCGCTGAGTGAAGAGCAGCCGTGCAATCGCTAGTGGTCACCGATTCAAAAATGCCTGCGCCTTTCAGTCTGTCCGGGACAGGTTCGATAGCAATGGGAGCGCCACAAAGACGCTGTATCCAGCTGGGACAAACTGGAGCTCTGGGCCGGCATTTGTTAGTCACCTAATCCGGGCGGCCCGTGCTGGGCACCAAGGAGGCCGAAGCCAGGAGAGTGGGCGGGGGCTCTCCGGGAGCCGGGCCCTCGGGCCCCTTCTGCACGAGGCCTTCCCCGCTGCCACAGTTTCCTAGCTTGGCCATCCAAGGCTGGCTTCCCGGAGAGCTTCCTGCCTGCTGGGCTCCCCGAGGCGGGGGCGCCTGACACCCGGAGCTGGAGGGGGAGCGTGCCGGGCCTGGGAGAGGGCCACGGAAAGGCTTTGGGCCCCAGGGCGGCCCGGGCAGGCCTGGGTTTGACGTTTATTTTTTAAAACGCAACAGCTGCTTTTGAAGGCAAAGCTCCCCAAGTCCTTCAGCGGGTTCCAGGAAGTGGGTCTCTCACCCCAGTGACCGGCAGCGGCAAAGCTCGGACAGTCTGCCCAGGATTCTGCCCCAGGGGCCGGACCGGCGGAACCAGACTGGAGGAGCTGGCCGGCAGAGTCCTGGCGGGGCCAGACAGGCCGGACCTGACAGGCCGGGGCCAGGCTGGACAGCCCAGGCCAGGGCTGCTGCGGGCAGGACGGGAGGGACCAGACCGGGGGACGGGACAAGCCGGGCAGGGCTCGGGAAATGAGGGCACGACCCTCCCTCCAGACAAGAAGCCAAATTCGGCGGCGGAGACAAGAAGCCACAGGGGAAGGGCCCTGAACCTAAAGCTCCGCAGAGGCCGCTGGGCCCGGGGGAGGTGGGAGGTGGGGGTCCCTGCCCTAGCCCGGACACAAGAAAAAGCCCCTGCAGTTGCCAATACCCCTCCCTCCTCCTGCCCGGCCCCCCAGCGAGGAAGGGCCCGAGTCTAAGCTGCCCCCAGCGCGCCAGAGGGCCCCCCCAGACGGCGCCCCTCCCCCCGCGCCCGCCCCGGGGCCCCACTCACCGAGGAGCGCGTGGAAGAGACTGCTCTGGAAGATGCCGATGACGCGCTCCAAGGAGCCCCGCAGCGGGCGGTCGTGCGCCGGGCTCAGCTGCGCGCGGTACTCCTGCAGCAGCCGCAGCGCGCGCTCCGTGTCTGCGGGCACAGGGCAGGGGTGAGCGCGGCGGCCCCCCGGCCCGCGCCGCCCCTCCCCCCGGCCGCCCCTCCCCCACCCCGCCGGCGCCCCCTCCCGGGCCGCCCCGCTCACCTCTCTTCCGCACGGGCATGGCTGGCGCGCGTCGGCCCCGCCTCACGCCCGGAGCGCCATCGCCGCCCGCCCGCTCCGCCGGGGCTCTCGGGCCGGCCCGGGGTCCGCCCGCCGCTCCGCTCCGCCGCCGCCGCTCCTTTGCCCCGCCGGCCTCTCCCTCCTTCCTTCTCTCTCTCAGGCTCCGTCTCCGTCTTCTCCTCCCCGCTGCTTCCTCTCCTTCTTCCTCCTCTTCTTCCTCCTCCTCCTCCTCCTCCTCTTCCTCCTCCTCCTTCTCGGGCTCTCCCCTCAAACTTTCCTCCAAGATGGCGGCCCCCGAGCCGGACGGCCGCGCCCCCACGTGACCGCCTTCCCCCGCGCCGCCAGCCAATGGCAAGTGAGCGGGCGGCGGCGCGAGCCTGAGCGGCCCGAACGCGAGGCAGCCCTGGGGCGGGAGGGTGGAGGAGACGGGAGAGGGGCGGGGCCCGGGCGGGGCGGGGCCCCCAGCCGAGCGGGGCCGCCGCGCCTTAAAGGGACCACGAGCCACAGGTGGCCGCCCCAGCCCGGACGGCCTGTGGGACGGAGCCTCAGGTGGGCTGGCCACGCCCCGGGGCGGAGTCCGGATGTGAGCCCTGCCCTCAGACCCCCCAGGCTGCCCTTCTGCGCCGCTGCTCCCCTCCGAGCGGCTCCCGGCTCCCGGCAGTGGGCAGTGGCGGAGGCGCGGAGGAGGCTCCGATTGGGCGATTCCGGAGCCCGGGGCGCTGCCGGCTACGGAAAAGGAAACTGAGGCTGCGGAGAGCAAAGGGGCGGGACTGGGCGCCGCTGAGGGCGGTCCTCCAGGACGGGCTGCGGGAAAGGAAGCGGCGCGCACCGGCCCGCGGCCCGCTCATCCCCCGGCCCCGGAGCCGGAGTCCTCCCCCGCTGGCCGCCCCGGAACCCCCCCCCCCGTCCCCCCCCCCCCGTCCCCCGAGCACGCTGACGGCCCCCGGAGCTCTGCCCCTTCTGGGTGGGCACCCCGTGAATCTCCCTCCCGCCGGAGCCCATCACCCGGACTGGGGGGGAGGGGGAGCTCCCACCCGCTACTCACGGGCTCCGGCCCATCGCCGCCCTGTCCGCAGGGCGCTCACACGTGCTGGGGCCAGCCCCGAGGAGGGGGGGAGCTCAGAGGCGCGGACTGGGGACGGATGAGGACAGGGAAGTGGTCAGTCAGTCTAAGGAATGTTAGCTGGAAGAAAAAAGTCCTTGTCCAAGGGAAATTCCGCGATTGTGTCCCACGGTGAAGAAAATCCGTCCTGCAGCTTTGTCCAAACGGCAGATCCCTTCCCAAGCGGTTGGGCCAGGGGGGGCTCCGGAGCGGGACTGTCTCCCCGGGAGCACTGGCGCTGGGAGCACTAGCTCTGGGAGCACTGACGCTGGGAGGACTAGCGCTGGGAGCACTAACGCTGGGAGGACTGACGCTGGGAGTACTAGCGCTGGGAGCACTGACGCTGGGAGCACTGACGCTGGGAGGACCGGCGCTGGGAGCACTGGCGCTGGGAGGACTGGCGCTGGGAGCACTGGCTCTGGGAGCACTAGCTCTGGGAGCACTGACGCTGGGAGCACTGACGCTGGGAGGACCGGCGCTGGGAGCACTGACGCTGGGAGGACTGGCGCTGGGAGCACTAGCTCTGGGAGCACTGGCGCTGGGAGTACTAGCGCTGGGAGCACTGACGCTGGGAGCACTGACGCTGGGAGGACTGGCGCTGGGAGCACTGACGCTGGGAGGACTGGCGCTGGGAGCACTGACGCTGGGAGGACTGGCGCTGGGAGCTCTGACGCTGGGAGGACCGGCGCTGGGAGCACTGACGCTGGGAGGACTGGCGCTGGGAGCACTGACGCTGGGAGGACTGAAGCTGGGAGGACTGGCGCTGGGAGCACAGCTCAGCCCGGGCACAGCGGTGAGCCCATGCACTGCCCCGTTACAAATGGCAGATGTGAGGCCGGGGAAGGATGGGAAAACAAGGAATGGTGCCGAGCCAAGTCCGCAGAACCAGGACAAGGGCGTCCGCGGCGCGTGCCTTCCCCTCTGATGAGCCCTGGGCCCTTTCTACTCCCACCCTCTCCAGGCTCTCCGGCCTCCATGTTGCTCTCTCCCATTACAAAGTCAGCTCCTTGAGGACAGGAAGGGACTCTTTCTGTCTGAATCTCGGGCACTAAGCGCAGTGTCTGGCCCCCAGCACAGGAAGTGCCTCTTAAATGCATTTGGCCCCTCATTCACGCACACTGTTGGATGTGATTGAGAGTGAGTTTTTTCATTCTTTGTTGTTAGGGGCTGTCTCTGGTTGGGGCTAATGAAGGTGACATAAAGATAAGAGAACCAGCCGGTGGGGTTACTTCTCCTTGGCCAGATGGAAGGCTATGGGAGCGGAACCCTTCGTGTCTCCTCAAGCACAATTACTGTGCTGATTTTTTTTACTTTATTTTTAAAATTAATTTTATAACATTTTTGACAGTACATGTGCCTGGGTGGCTTTTTTACAACATTATCCCTTGTTCTCCCTCCTGTTCCCCTCCCCCCTCCCCCCTCCCCCCTCCCCCAGAGGGCAGGCAGTCCCATACATGTTACATGTGTTCCAGTATATCCTAGATGCGATATATCTGGGCAGAACCGAAGTTCTTGTTGCACAGGAAGGACCGGATTCAGAAGTAAAAATGACCTGGGAAGAAAAACCAAAGTGCAAACACTTTACACTCACTTCCCAGCGTTCCTTGTCTGGGTGTGGCTGCTTCTGCCCATCACTGATCAGCTGGAACTGGATTCCTGCTGGTCACTTCTTACAGAGCAGTAATATTCCATAACCGTCACATACCGTCATTTGCCCAACCGTTCCCCAGGTCACGGGCATCCGCTCATCTTCCGGTTTCTGGCCACTGTGCTGATTTTCTAGAGCTGTTCTTCTGCTCCACCTGAAAGAGGAGACGCCATCGCAGGGGCACGCTGCGCTCCAGGAGTCGTGGTGGGGGCTGTTGGGAGGCAGAACGTAGGAGTCCTTAGTCAGAGCTGCCAGGATGCCACTAGATTATTGGGTCACTTACCCCTAAAATGTAATTCCTCCCCATCATCCCCGCCATCATCAGCATCGTTAATGGTAAGAATCCCAATGTTTTTCCTGAGGCAAATGCCCAGGGCCACTCAGCTTGGGGGCCCTAAGTGTCTGAGCCCAGTGTTGAACTTGGCTCTGACCAACTCAAGGACCAGTGCTCCATCCACTGCCCCGTACAGTCCTAATTTCCCACAACAGCCCTGGGAGGTAGGCAAGGCTAGGATGGTTGTCCCCATTTTATAGATGCAAAAACTGAGGCTCTGGGAAGGGAAGTGTCTCTCATGCATCCAGTCAAGCGGTTTGCAGAGCCAGCAGGTCGGAGCTTCCACCGCTCTCGTCAAGGGAAGCCCTTGTTTAGGGGGCAGAGAGTGGAATCCGTTTCCCCGGAGCAGAAAGGCTGCCCGCTCTCTCCCCAAAGCAGGGCTGCTTCTTGCCCATGGGGGCAAAGAGCATGAGGACTTGGGCGCAGCTTTAGAATATTGTTCTCTGGCCTGGGGGCCCAGGAGGGAAGAGAGACCTCCCCATGTGCCTGAGCCTCGGGCCAAATCGAACTAGATGCCAGGGAACAGAACTGGACTTTGGACCTGGTTCTTAAAGGTCCGTTCCACCCATGGAAGAGGAAGGACACGTAACTAGCTAGTTCATGCAGAGAAGATCTGGGCATGAGAGTGGACCACAAGCTCAGCAAGAATCAGCCTTGGGGGGGACAACCCAAAGAGCCAACACCATTCTTGGGCCCGGCGTCCAGGGCCCCAGAGCTGGGGGGGCCTCAAGCAGACTGGGATAGAGCCCATAAAGTGACCCTCCGGAGCAAGGTGCTGCGTGCTGGAAGGGACAGCAGGACGCAAGGCGCTGGGTGGGAGACAGAGACACAGAGGCTGGGGGGGCTGAGAACGGGCGGCCACACTGGCGGGGAGCTTGGCCCGGGAAGAAGCAGCAGGGGAATCCCGGCCCCCGCCCTCCCAACTGAGGGGGTCTCCTCGGCCTGCCCGGGGGTTGCCAGACCTGCACAAAATATACCTTGCCCCCCCCCCCCCCGGAGGGGCTGCATGCCTCCATCTTCCTCCCTGAGCCCCACCTGCCAATGCCCGCCCTTCTCCGCCCCCCTCTCCCCCCCCTCTCCCCCCCCATCAGGCTTAGCCTCTCAAGAGTTTACAGCTTCCTGGAAGCCACAGGATTCTGGAGAGGCTCATGGGGGGCAAGAGCTGCTGGGAACGGCCCAGAGACAGGCGGGGAAAGGGGCGTCCTCAAAGAAAGATGGGGACAGAAAGGCAGCCAGGTGGGCCACTGGGGGCGTCCTGCAGTTCCCAAAGCCATCCTGGGGAGCCAAGAGAAGCTCCAGGGGCGGGGCCGGGGGTGCCCCATCCCAGACCCCCCCATAGACCTTGTGGGAGTTGGGGCCGAGCAGGAAGCTGAGTGACCCGCGGGTGGGATTTGTGTTCCCCCCCCCCCCCCGGGCTCTCCTGGCAGAGCGGAGGGAGGCTCACACAAGCGGATCCTGCCAAGGCCGGCGTGAGCTGGCAAGCAGACGTCCAAGTGACAGTTGCTCAAGGCTCTGGCACTCTGCTATCTATCTCCTGAAAAAAAAAAAAAGGTTTTAATTAGCTCGCCTAATGAGCTCATTATTGGAGAAAGTGATTTATGGAAGGCCGGAAAGTGCCCCCCCAAGGTCCCCTTCCAGGCAGTGACCCCGGGCCGGGAGCGGAGCAGAAGCCCCTCAAAAGCCACTGCGGGGGCTGCCGGCGGGTCGGGAACAGCGAGGGGATGAGCTGTGTTTGGGGAACAGATAAACAGAGCGTGGAGAAGGAGGGAAGGCGCCCAGAGGGAGAGACGGCGGAGGGCGCGGAGCGGGGAAGGCCGGGGGACGGGCGGGGAAGGGCGGCTTCCATCTTCCCACTTGTAGGGTCTTCCTAGCCCCCCTCCCGGCACTCTCTCCTCTCCTGGAGGCTTCCCTCCTTCCAGCACTCTCGCCTCCCCTGGGGAAAGCCCTCAGTCTCCGGTCCCCTGGGGCTGACTCCTACGGAGGCCATCCATGGTGGCCCGTCCTAGTTCCGTTTCTCCCATGTCTCTCCTGGACTCTGCAGCCTGGTTCCAGCCTCCGCGCTCTTTTCGAAGTACCAGGGGTCGCTCAATCGGCCCACGGTCTTTATTTCCCCCCCCAAGCCCCCAGCCACCCTCAGTCCGCTGTTTCCCCCACCTCCGATCCGTCCTGAGCTCATCAGTTTGACCTTCAGTGCTCTGCGCCCCCTTCTCGTGCAGACCCTCCTCCCTTCCACCTGAAGAACGCAGCAGCCCCCAAGTGACCCTGCTCTCCTCACTCTGGTCCCCCTCCTGTAACTGCCCGAGTGCCAGGCAGGAGGATGCCGCCACCCCCTTCTCTACCACTATCAGCGGCTCCCTCTCTCCTCCTTTGTTTGGCGTCCAATGCCCTTCCCAGCCTGACCCCTGCTCCCGACTCCCCAGCCTTCTTGCACCTTGTGCCTCCTGGCTGCTCCTCCCACAAGGTCCTCAGCTCTGCCGGGCTCTCCCCTCTGCGCCCCCACCCCGGGGCACCCGCCAATGCCACCGGGGGCCCACACCTCCAGAGAGCCTCCAGGCTGGGCACCGCGAGCCCATCCAGATGGACGGTGACTGGGCAACAAGGAACAAAACAGAAAATAGATCCCCTGGGGGCGTTCGGAAGTCTGTGCGCCAAGGTAGGCATCCCTCTGACTGAGTCTGACCCCCCAAGCCCACCTTGAGCCCCCTGAGCGGGCGCCTTCCCCGGAGAGTTGTTTGTACTCCATCTCCCCGCCCTTCCGCTCTCAGAAACCAAGACTGGTACCTAATAGCCCTTAGATGCTTGTTGCCGAATAACAGCTTAATAAGTGCTTTTCACTCCCTCTCTCCCTTCCTTCCTTCCATTATCTTTTCCTTCCCTCCTCTCTCCCTCTTTCTCTCCCTCACTTCTTCCTTCTCTTCCTCCCTTCCTTCCTTCTTTCCTTCCTCCTTTCCCTCCTTCCCGCATTTGCTCACTCATTCGTTTTGGGTGAAAGGGACTTGGGGGCACAGGAGGGTCTCTGGACCAGAACTGAGGGCCTGTGTGCCATAGAAGAGGCAACAAAACAAAGTGAGACTGAGAGAAACAGAGACAGAGACATAGGGACAGATGGTAGAGAAGGAAGGAGGAGAGAAGAGAGAGGGAAGGAGAGACTGTTCTGTGCTTGTATTTGTCTCCCCAGTAATCACCCCAAGCTCCGTCACAGGGAAAGTCCTTAATAAATGCTCTCTCTTTTTCTCTCACTCCCTCTCTTTCTGTCTCTCCCCTGCTCCTCTTCCTTCCCCTTTTCCCTCCTCCCTCTCTTTGTCTCTGTGTCTCTGTCTCTCTCTGCTCTCCCTCTCTCTCTCTCTGTCTCTCTGTCTCTGTCTCTCTCTCTCCTCTGTCTCTTTCTCGGTCTCTGTCTCTATTTCTCTCTCTCTGTCTCTGTCTCTGTCTCTCTGTCTGTCTGTCTCTCTTTCTGTCTCTGTCTCTGTCTCTGTCTCTTTCTCTGTCTCTGTCTCTCCTGTCCCTTCTTCTTCTCTCCCTCCTTCCCTCTTTCTCCCTTTCTTTGTCTCTGTCTTTCTCTGTCTCTGTCTCTCTCTCTCTGTCTCTGTCTCTCTGTCTCTGTCTCTGTCTCTCTCTGTCTCTGTCTCTCTGTCTCTGTCTCTCTCTCTGTCTCTGTCTCTCTGTCTCTTTGTCTCTGTCTTTCTCTGTCTCTGTCTCTGTCTCTCTCTGGGCTCTTTTGCTTTGTTTTGGATGCGTTCACAGTGTTGGCCCCCTTCCCCCCAGCCTGGTTCTTGGGATGGAAGATAAGGTGACAGATGGGAGCCAGGGCGAGTTTGCCTCTGAGTCATCCCCTTCACTCTCTGGCCCAGAACCTGCCCCCCCCCCCCAGTCCCCTCTGCGGGCTCTGCCATCCCCGGGCCTTCTCTTCCTCCCCTCCGGGGCCGGGTAGCTCAGTGGCTTTGCTGGGCCCCGGAGGTTTGAGGACCCCCTGCCTTTTAGCTCAGACCTGGGGGGCGGATTGGACAAGGAGAAGACAAGGGGCCGGGGAGAGCGGGAACTGTGGGCGTGGCTGTGGGCGGCACATGGGTTGCCACCTGGCCCGGGTGGGCAGAGAGCTGCCACGGGAGGCCTCCTGCCCCATGGCCGCTTGATGAGCTTTCTGCCCGTCACAAGGAGCTGAACCCCGGGCTGTGCAGTTAGGACAGGAGACTGGAGGAGGAAAGTGCGGCCTCGAGCACCTGCTGGTCACTCGTCCCATCCCCAGAGCCCCAAGGGGAGGGGGGCCAAACCTAGGTGCCCCCCGGCTCCTCCTGGCTCGCCTTTTCCCTTCAAACGGCTTCTGGGAAAGCCCTGACATCCAGCGCAGGAAACCTGAGCCCGGAGCCCTTTGGGTTTGAGTCCCAGCAAACCCTGGCCGGGGTCACTCACACTGTTCAGGGCAGATTCGAGGGCGAAGGGGAAGGGGACTGGCCTTTGGGAAAAGCTGACTGGGGGGGCAGGAGCGCTCTGACGGCCGGACGGCACAAACCCCCCGCCTCTGCCGAGGGGCCCAAGCCCCTGAGTCCGGCCCTCCGGCCCTGGCAGCCACCCTCAGGACTGGATCTGGGGGCTTCTGTTTGGGGAGCTAAGGCTGGAAGGGCCGGCTCTGGGGCCCCATAATGGCCCCCTCCCAGGGGGCGGTGGACACTTCACTGCTCCAGATTTTGGCGCCTTCGTGGAATAGGAGGGGCTTGGACCCTCCGGGGTCCTTCCAGCCCTGGACCTGGGACCTTCTGGGGACCTAAACAGCGAGACGAGAAACCGTCTGTGGGGACTCTGGGAGACGCTGTCCCCTCCCCCGGCTTCTGCCCACCTTTGGGACCCGCCGGGCCCGGAGCCGGCCTCCACTTCCCGTCTCCCCCGCTGCAGCTCGACCCGCGGTCTCGCCAGGCCACGTGCAGGCTGGGGCGAGGGAGCACCCGCCGAGGGGACGCGGGCTCTTTGATGCCACCGTGTCTGTGTGTGTGAGAATGCCCCATGTGCCCTGCTCCTCGGTCCCTCCCCACCCCCCTCCCGTGCCAGCAGCTTCCCCTTCCCCATCCTCCTCTCTAATCTCGGAGGGACCGGGGACCGTTTCCTCCGCTGACAGACGGGCGTGCTGCCCACTCTGACTCGACTTTTAATTAAAATAAAAATTGAGAAAAGATTAATTGAAGTAAATGGGCCCAGTTTCCTTTTTCATTGAATGGAAAATTCCCACAGCCGTGCGTGCGGTTAATTGCCTTCCGGGTCCTGTGCCACGCTGGCTCCCTCGATTAGGCTGGATTGCCAAAGGGGAGGCTGGCAGAGCGAGGGGTGGGAGGCCGGGCCGGCCTGGGGGGGAGGGGGCAGGGAAAAAAGATGCTGGGCTTGAAGGGGGAAGACCCAAGTTCAAATCCGTCTGCGGCTCCCAATGCTTATGTGCGTGGGGGGGGGGGGTCCCTTCCCTCAGATGAGCCCGAGTTTCCCT
Organism: Sminthopsis crassicaudata; assembly: GCF_048593235.1. Taxonomy (NCBI): domain Eukaryota; kingdom Metazoa; phylum Chordata; class Mammalia; order Dasyuromorphia; family Dasyuridae; genus Sminthopsis; species Sminthopsis crassicaudata. Next base: position 1,803,286 of record NC_133619.1, read on the forward strand.
CATGTGTGGGACCAGAGGATGGGGTGAGGCAGTGAGGCTAAGGGCCCTGGGGTCAGTGTCCCTGTCACAGGCTCCCCATCAGACACGAGCGCCCCCTCCAGAAGAGAAAATACATTCCTGAGAAAACAAGCCCTCGGGGGGCCCTGAGGCGGTGGGACCACTCTCCACCCCAGGGCCCCACCGCCTCAGGGCCCCAGCGCCTCAGGACCCCAGCGCCTCAGGGCCCCAGCGCCTCAGGGCCCCAGCGCCTCAGGGCCCCAGCGCCTCAGGGCCCCAGCGCCTCAGGGCCCCAGCGCCTCAGGGCCCCAGCGCCTCAGGGCCCCAGCCACTCAGGACCCCAGCGTCTCAGGGCCCCAGCGCCTCAGGGCCCCCAGCCTCTCAGGGCCCCAGCCCCTCAGGACCCCAGCGCCTCAGGGCCCCAGCGCCTCAGGGCCCCAGCCACTCAGGACCCCAGCGTCTCAGGGCCCCAGCGCCTCAGGGCCCCCAGCCTCTCAGGGCCCCAGCCCCTCAGGGCCCCACGGCCTCAGGGCCCCACCGCCTCAGGGCCCCAGCACCTCAGGGCCCCACCGCCTCAGGGCCCCCAGCCTCTCAGGGCCCCAGCACCTCAGGGCCCCAGCGCCTCAGGGCCCCAGCCCCTCAGGACCCCAGCGTCTCAGGGCCCCAGCCACTCAGGACCCCAGCGCCTCAGGGCCCCAGCGCCTCAGGGCCCCCAGCCTCTCAGGGCCCCAGCACCTCAGGGCCCCAGCCACTCAGGACCCCAGCGCCTCAGGGCCCCAGCGCCTCAGGGCCCCAGCGCCTCAGGGCCCCAGCGCCTCAGGGCCCCAGCGCCTCAGGGCCCCAGCCACTCAGGACCCCAGCGTCTCAGGGCCCCAGCCCCTCAGGGCCCCACGGCCTCAGGGCCCCAGCGCCTCAGGGCCCCAGCGCCTCAGGGCCCCAGCCACTCAGGACCCCAGCGTCTCAGGGCCCCAGCCCCTCAGGGCCCCACGGCCTCAGGGCCCCAGCGCCTCAGGGCCCCCAGCCTCTCAGGGCCCCAGCACCTCAGGGCCCCAGCCACTCAGGACCCCAGCGCCTCAGGGCCCCAGCGCCTCAGGGCCCCAGCGCCTCAGGGCCCCAGCGCCTCAGGGCCCCAGCGCCTCAGGGCCCCAGCCACTCAGGACCCCAGCGTCTCAGGGCCCCAGCCCCTCAGGGCCCCACGGCCTCAGGGCCCCAGCGCCTCAGGGCCCCAGCGCCTCAGGGCCCCAGCCACTCAGGACCCCAGCGTCTCAGGGCCCCAGCCCCTCAGGGCCCCACGGCCTCAGGGCCCCAGCGCCTCAGGGCCCCAGCTCCTCAGGGCCCCACCACAGAGGGAAGCCCCCTACCCGGTGTGGTCCGGAGCAAGTGGCTTTGGGTGCTCAGGGCTTCTTAAGGGACACATGGAATTCTGGCGGCGAAGCTCTCAGCATGTCGGCCAAGAAACCCCTGCAGCGCGGCCCACGGGCCCATGAAGTGAGGGTTGGCCCCTCCCCCTACCGCGCCTGCCCAGGGCGGTTCCCCTTAGAGGACGGCAGGGGCTGGCTAAGAGTGCCCTCAGCCCCAGGGTCTCAGAAGCCAGTGTGCTCCTGGAGCTGGCTTAGGGGAGGGAGGTTGGGGGAGAGGCTGAGAGCCTGGGGGGAAGTTGGGGGAGGCAGGAGGGAGTCCAGGAGAAAAAGGAGGGCCCTGGGAGTGGGAAGGAGGGGCCTGGGGGGGCAGAGGGGTCTAGGTCTAGCCAAGTTCCACTCATTTGCCTCATGGGACATCTCCCTCACCTTGAGCCGCGGCCCTGGGCAGCGGGCACTGGGCAGCGGGCACTGGGCAGCGGGCACTGGGCAGCGGGCCTGGGAGCCTGGCTCATCCCTGGGGCTGCTCCCCAAGCCGCTCTCCCGGAGGACTTTCCTTACAGGGAGGGGCTGAGCTGGCCGGGGCGCCCTCCGTCCTCGGGGCCTCCCTTCCGGCTGCAGCCACTTCTGGCCCTTTTCTTCCTTCTCTTCTTTCTCTCTTTCTTTTTTCATTGATTGTGACATTCATTTTTGAGTATTTTGAACTCCCATGCCGCCTCCCTCCCTCCCCCACTGCCTCCCCTCTGCAGGTCTCGGTTTCCTCCTTTGTAAAAAGAAGGTTTTACGATCCTTTCTAGTCGCCATCTATGATTAATAGGGAAAAACGCTGATGGAAAAGGGCAGGGGGGGCCGGCTGCAGGGCTCTAATTACCTCGAAGCGCGCTTGGCAGGTCCTCCCACTCCATCATTAATGGAGATTTATGGAACAAGGTCGGGCTTCCTTTTCCTGCCAGCGCCAGCGTGCCCTCCAGATGCCAAGGCTCGGCCGGGGAGGGGAAGGCTCGGGCCAGCCACGCCGGACCCTTTTGGGGGCGGCAGCGTGGCCTTCTGAGCCCCCCGAATGTCCCTGGAAAGGCCGTCCCGGGATGTGGGGCCCAAGGGCGGGAGCCGGTGTGCTGCGGTCACCCCCGAGGGGGTGGGACGGGGAGCTGGAGCTGCAGGGTCCGGCCTCAGTCCGGCCGGATTTGGGCTGCCTTAGCCAAAGGGAAAGGCTTCCCCGGCCTTGGAAGAAGCAGCCCGCAGCCCCCTTAGCTCTCGGGGCCGGTCGACGTTCCACTGGCGGGCAGCGCGCTGGGCCTCCGTGGAGCACGGCCGGGGCTTGGGGGTTGCTCGGGCCCTTCCCGGCCCCCACGGCTGTAGTCACTGAACGCACTGAATTGTGGAACCAGGCGGGCGGCTGCCCGTCCGAGGAATGATCTCTCAGACAGAGTGAGGGGCCGCGTGGGCTCCGCGGGAGAGCGGGAAGGGGGTGGCCCAGAGGCGGCCCGGCCTGAGGGCCCAGAGCCCTCCCAGCAGGAGCAAGCGGGCAGGGGGGCACTGATGGAGGCCCCCTCCAGCCCCAGGAGCTTTCGGAGCGCCTCGACACCCGGGACACCCGTGGAGCACGAGGAGACTTGGAAAGGGCTGACAGCGATGGCTCTCCTCCCCCCCATGTGCCTTCCCCCACTGGGAGAGAGCAAAGAGCTGGCTCCTCGGAGGCAGGGGATGGCAGCTCCACACTGGCAGGAGGGATTCGGGACGGGGCACAAGAGTCTCTATTAGCTGGGAACCGCCCCCAGCTCCTCATCCGCAGGACGGTCATACCTGCTCTCCCTAGCTCCGGGCCGAGAGGCTGCTGGGAACGAAGCACCCCGAAATCAGGGCTGGGGGCGGGAGCTTCTGGGGGCGGCTTCAAAGGCTGCAGAGGCCGTGGGCCAGCCGCCGTCCATATCATTTACCTAATGACTCGGCCGTAAAAAAGGCCCTGCGGACACCTGGGCCCCTTCCTCTCCCGCTGCGGGATGGGGAGGTGGCTCTGGGCTCCTGGCGGCTCCCCTCCTCTGGCAGGAGAGGCGGGGGCTGACGGAAAAATGTCTCCGGAGGCCTTTCACCAGACTTTTTTTTGGCTTTTCCGGGTTCCTGGTGTTGGCCCGTGCCCGGGTCATGGCACTAAATGCCCGTTGGCACGGCGTGGCCATGTCTCCAGCCCAGGAATACGGCGCTGCGGCCATTCTCGCACTCCCAGCCGCGTGCACGGTTACCTCGCCTGCTTGAGTGGGCATTTCGTCCCCCTTGAGGTGTACGCCCAGCTGTTCTTGGGCAGTCGCGGGTCCCCTCTGACTCTGGGCCACCCGCGGGTTTTCTGGGCAAGGACGCTGAGTGTTTGCCCTTTCCTTCTCCAGCGCGTTTTTTCAGATGAGGAAACTGAGGCAAGTGAGACTGCGGTTGTTTCCCAGGGGTACTGTGTGCCACAAAGAGCAGTTCCCCGACTCCCTGCCACAGTGGGGGTCCGGGTCCCCACTCTCCCCCATCCCCAGGTTGTGTGGGCTCCGGACTCCCCCGCAGATGCACAGTGTAGGACTTTGCACAGCCCGGAGTTCTCAGGGCCCGGGACTGGATTGCCAGGTGGCCGAGGTCTGAGACGGGGCCCAGCGGAATACGGAAAAGGCTTCGCATCTGGTGTCGCCCCAACTCCCCGGAAACGGCTTCCCCCCCTCTGCTGGGCCAGCCGGCCTGCTCCCTCCCTCCCAGGGGTCCTCCCTGCCCTCCGGGGCCTCCTTGTGCTCCTGGGAGTCCTCCCTGCCCTCCTGGGAGTCCTCCCTGCGCTCCTGGGAGTCCTCCCTGCACTCCTGGGAGTCCTCCTTGTGTTCCAGGGGTCCTCCCTGCCCTCCTAGGGTCAGAACGGGCCTCTTGGCAGCTGTAGCTCAGGCTTGCTGGAGGCTTTGGGCCCTGCCCCCCCAGGGGGCTCTGTGTGAGCTGCAGGCCCAGAATAAGCCTCGGTTCTGGGCTGTAATTACCGCCGCCGCCTCCTCTTCCTCCCTCCCATTGTCTCCGTGCTCCCCCGCAGTGACTCAGGGGTGCAGAAGCCTGACTCACGAAGGCGCTGAGGGGCCGTGGGGGGAGCTCTGACGGCTGCACCTCTCGTTGGAGGCTGGGGGTGGGGAGGACTCACACGCATACGCGTGCACACACGTGCATGACACACACATGTACGCACACAGCTCAGTTTGTGCACACGCGCGCACACGTGACCGCGGCGCCCCACGCTGCTGCCAGGCAGGGCCGGGCTCGGGCATGCTCTGCAGTGGTCGGGAGCCGCTTTGGGCCGGGCCCTTGAGTCACACGTGACCAACCCCACAAATGGAGAAGTGCCCTCGATGGGCGGACCCAGACCCGCCAGCCCAGGCGGGCACTGCGGCCACTCTCTCTCCACAGGGTCCCCGGACGGTAACTGCTCCACGCTGCCTCCGCCTGCCCCTCTGGATGCCCCCACGCCACATCTGGACGGGCAGCCGGTCAGTGAGGGCGGGATCTGGGCCCGATTCCAGAGAGCCGGAAGAGAGTCCCGTCCCTTTGGAGGTTATCAGGGAGCTGGACCCCAGCAGAGCGGGGCCGTTGCAGGGAGGGGGCCCCACGACCGCAGAGAGACATGATCTCGGTCTTGTGAAGGAAGAGGACGGTCTCCAGACCCCAGACCGCCAAGCTGGACTGTGATTCCTTGGCAAACTCTGGAGAAAGTCAGAGAGACGCGGGTGAACCCCAGAAGGGAAAGCGGGGCTAGGGAGGGGCTTGAGCCCCTTCGCCTTGGACCGCGGCCGGCCGGCCCCGGAGCAGGCCCGGAGCTCGGCCCGGAGTGGGCTTTGGGAGAAGCTGGGCCTGGAAGAGCAGAGGGTGCCAGGCCCGTGATCCGCCGCCCAGCCCGTTAATCAGCAGAGAGGCCGCTGGGAGGGCCGAACGTCCAACATCTCCAGGCCGGAAGGCCAGGAGGGAGCTAGGGAGAGGAAATGCCAGGGGACGGACCGAGTCTCACGCGGGGCAAAGAGTCAGTTTCACGAGGATCCACGAGGAGCCGGGACTGAAGCACAATTGTGCTGAAAAAGCTCTGGGCATCTGGACTTTGTCAGGATGGGAGGGGCGGCCCAAAAAGCTGATGGGATCTGGGGCTCAGGGAGAGGGAAGTCTTGTCCAGGTCTAGTTGCAGCCGCCGTGTTTGTATTGTTTTTTCTTGTTTCTCACAGAATTTTCTCGTTGATCTGGGTTTTAAAAGTTGGCAACATACGGCCGTGTCTTCACAAAGGACTCTGGGGGCTGCTAGGTGGGGTTTTTCTGTCTCTACTTTCCCCTCACGTTCCAGAACTCCCGGACAATTTTCTAGGATTATTTCCTGCATTGTTGTGTCCAGGCTCTCTTTTTGGTCCCAACTTTCTGGGGCCCGATTACTCTTATATTTTCTCTTCTTGCTCTGTTCTCCAGACCTGTTGTTTCTTCTTAGGAGATATTTTACGTTCTCTTCTATTTTCCCATTCTTTATGCTCTGTTTTGTTATTTCTTGGTCTCTCACAGCTTCACTGGCTTCCTCTTGCCCCGTTCTAATTTTCAAAGAATTATTTTCATCTTTTCTAGGATGGTTTTAATTTTTTCTTTAGTTTTTCCTCAACGTCTCTCATTTGAGTTTTTAAATTCTTTTTTGAGTTCTGCACCTTCTCTGGTCAGGGAGCCATTTCATGTTACTCTTTGGGGGTGGAAGGTTTTTTCTTGTTCTGTTTTGTTTTTACTACAGTGTCTTCCTCTGAAGGTGAATGCCGTCTCCCCTGTTTCCATGATATGTTTCAGTGGTGGGCTTCTTTCTTCTTGCCTGGTTCATTTTCTTTTTAATAAGAGGTATTAATATAAGCACCTCTAATTTTGGGGTGGGGGATGGTGCCTCCAGCTCCCTTCGGCTCTCCGTCTGACGGGGAGCCCCAAACCTAGAGCTTCCCACGCCTGCAAGTGCCCACAGCCGGTGGCATCTGTCCCCGGCCTCGGCACTCACCGGTGCCGATTCTTTCCTGCCCACGTCTCAGCAGCACAGCTGGGCCTGGTGTCCCCAGTCAGCTGAGGTTCCTCTGTCTCCCTGGGCTCAAACCCTCCCTCAACAAACAGCGGGGGAGCGAAAGTCTCAGCGGCTCCGGCCACAACCCGCCAGCCTGAGGGTCCTCCCTCGGGGTTGCTCTGGAGCTGGCCCAGAGGTCTTTGCACTTCAGACAGGTTAATCCCAGCCCCCGGTCTGTCTTCAGATCTTGTTGTATCTGCAGGACCCCCGTTCAGCCCCAAGTCTTCTTGATTTTCCACCAGTCTATCTTCACTCTGAGGTGTAAATGTGTTTCATTTGTGGGGAAATCGAGAGAGTTTGAAATTTGCCAACCCACTCGGCCATCCTCCCAGAATCCTCCCCGCTTAGGCTTAATATTAAAGATAAAATTATTTTTTTAATTATAAGAAAAACAGATCACGTACCTCTCACATGGGGAAAAATGTGTTTTTAGCCCAACAATAGGCAGAGACAATTCCAAAGATAAAATGCATAACATCGGGGACATGAAACTGAAAAGCTTCTGCACAAACACAATTAATGCACTTAGGATAAAACGGGAAGCAATTGAATGGAGAAAAAACCTTTGTGTCAAATTTCTCTGAAGAGGATTTGGTATCCAAGAAAGATATCTACATATATCCATGCACATGTATGCGGTTCTACACAGGAATATATACATGAATCTGGATTCTGCGTTAATGACAATTCTCAAAATAATTACAAATTATGAAAGAATACTCCAAATCATTAATAAGAGAAATGAAAATCAAAATAATCACCTCACACTCTGAAAACCGGCCCCAATGACAAAAGGTTCTAGGCAATGTTGGATGAGTTATGGGGAAATGTCCCAGTGACACCAGATGTTTTGGGAGTGAGGGACAGTGGGCCAAGGGGGGGGGGGCTGAAGCAATCTGTGAGTAATAGTAGGGCAGCTATTAGCTACTGGGTACCTAATTAGCCAGTTTCAGTTGGGCAATTCTCCTTCCTCACTCCCTCCCTCCCTCCCTCTTCACTCCCTCCCTCCCTCCCTCTTCCCTCCCTCCCTCCCTCCCTCCCTCCCTCCTTCCTTCCTTCCTTCCTTCCTCCCTTCCTCCCTCCCTCCCTCCCTCCCTCTTCCCTCCCTCCCTCCCTCCTTCCCTCCCTCCCTCCCTCCCTCCCTCCCTCCCTCCCTCCCTCCCTCTTCCCTCCCTCCCTCCCTCCCTTCCTCCCTCCCTCTTCCCTCCCTCCCTCCCTCCCTCCCTCCCTCTCTCCCTCCTTTCCTTCCTCTCTCCATGGGACCGAGGAGCCAAGCCAGATGAAGGAGCTCACTTGGCCCTTAGCCCATGGCCCTCCCCTTCTAGGGGGTTTGAATCAGATTTGGGGTTTCCACTGGGCCCATGGGGTTTCCCATGGTCCTGCCAGGTACCATCCCTCCCTTCCCTCAGCATAGACATGATTACAGCACAAGTTTCAGGATTTGGGCCTCCTCCCCTCCTCCTCCCTTCTCCACTGTTCCCACTCTCCTTCTCCTTTTTCTCTCTTCCCCCCTTTCCCTCTCCCCCTCTTCCTCCTCCCCTTCTGGGCACCCCTGGGCACGCGCCAGGTGCCTAAACCGTTTGCTAAATTGGATACTTTCTGGACCATGCCGCCCACTCTTGGGGCTCGCTGGGCCCTGTCTGGCACACCTGGGCAGACAGCCCAGGGCCGCTCACTGTGCCCAGATGCCCAAGGTCACATCTGGGCATTAGCAGCTTGGGAGAGGGCAAGAGGGAGGGAGCCTGGGGAGAGGGGATGGAGGCTGCCTGAGCCTAGAAAAGGGGGGCGAGCAGACTGAAGAGGCCCCTTGTCCTGAGGCCGGGAGCCGCTCTTCTGGGGATCAGGTTTTCAAGCATACATAGATGAAATCCACGGGATCCTAGGACCCTGCAGTTGGGGACTGAGACATCCCCTCTTTTTCCCCCAGCTCAGGCCCCCGGAAATCTCGCCAGTACTGGGGGTCCGAGGGGCCCGAGAACTCTGTGCCCGGCCCTGCTGTCCCAGGGGAGGATCTGCTTCCTAGAGACGCCACAGGGCTCCCGCGGTCCTTCCGGGGCTCTGGTGGGCAATGCCCCCCTGCCCACGGCTCAGCTGCAGGGAGTGCCAGCCCCAGTGCCAGGGCCCAGCTGCGGGAACAGAAGCACTCTGTGTCCGGTGCCCGTGCTGCGGGGAGTCTCGCTTCACATAGAAGGGCTTTCTTCTCTGGGGGAAATCACTCCCGGCCAGGGCCTGCCACGGGGTCCTGCCACCTCACGTCCCCCTCCCGCCCAGCCCTGAAGTCCCAGGAGGCCCCGGGAATGAACAGCGCTCCCGGCCTCGGCTCCCGCTCCGGCGGGTCCTCCCCCAGCTCCTGGCACCTCTGCCTCCCTCTGCCCAGGAAGTCTCTAGGGTTAGGGTCCCGGGGAGTTCACTCAAGCGCACAGCAAGGCTTGGTCCCTGCCCGCTCTGCCCCAGCGCTCCCACCCAGAGCAAAGGCGCTGCCAGGAGAAGGGGGCGGTCGTGGATTCCAATCCTGCCTCTGACAGGCCCTGGCGCTGAGCCCGGTGTTGCCAGGCAAGCTGGGACGCTGCCAGGGAGATGGAATTGCCGGGTTGGGCCCTTTCTGAAGATTGGGGGCAGCCCCGGAGGGCGCTGTTGGGGCTGGGGAAGCGGGGAAGAGCAGGGTCTCCTCCTCTCTCCCTCCTCCCTCCCTCCCCCCTCCCTCCTTCCCTCCTTTCCTGCTTCCCTCCCTCCCCCCTGCAAGGGCCAGACACTTACACACACATACACACACACACACCACACACCACACACTCACCCCCCCCCCCCAGAACAGCAGGCTGAGCCCGAGAGCTCATCCCTCTGGCCCTGGCAGCCTTGGCAGCCCTGGCAGGGGAGTGCCCAGAGGGACCTGGTGGCTCTTGTGGGGGAGATGAGGGGCCCAGATTGGCAGCAGGTGCCCCTGGGCTGCCCTAGGAGGGGGATCCGGGCGCTGCCAGGCTTCCACAGGGCATCCAGATCCATATCAAAGGGACTGACCTTTCCAGCTCCCCCCGGCCCAGCCGGCTCCCTGCCAGCTTTATGAGCGGGTTTCATGGAAGCCTTTCTCCTTTCCACGGCCCAGATCAAAGGTTTGTCAGGGGCCCTTTGCCTTCTCCCAGGTCAGGCAGGAAGGAAGGGATTACTGTGGGGCCGGGCCGCAGGGGCTGCTGAGGGGCTGGGGACCAAGGCCTGGGAAAGAAGGACAATCCAAGGTCTTTTGTCAAGGGCTGAAAACAAGCCCATTCAGTCCAAGCTTCACGCGGCCGGCCACACCGACTCTGCCCTTGTCCCTTTCTGAGCGCCCAGTGGGGGACCGGGGTCCTTTGAATAAAGAGGGGATCTGTGAGCCTGCTGAAAGGACCGGTGGGACAGAACAGCCCAGTGGTGGCTGCTGATCAAGCCCCTGCCTCATCTGTGTCTGAGCAGAACCTTCTCAGTGCGGAGAAGGGGGGAAGTCTGGAGGAAGATGGCCTTCCTGAGGCCTGGGCCAGGGCTGGGGGCCAGGGACTGTGATCCAGAGGGGCCCTGTGATCCCAAGGCCTCATGGGAGCTTTGGGAGACCCCCACCCCCTCCCACCCTCTTGTCCTTGACGGTGGGACCACATCTCAGAGCGAAGGGGCCAGGGCTTCCCCCACCCTTCACTTAGGCCCTTTAATCACCCAACACCGGATCACTCCTGCAAAGAGCCCTAAACAGCTCACTTCAGCATTAAAGCTTTCATCCACTTAAATGCCATTTTCTAACTTAAGTTCTAAAGATTGACTAAAAATAAAATAAAATCGGAGGTCGTGTGTAAAACCAGCCGTAGTTTGGGTGTCATGCATCACCCCGCAAGGACTGTTTGGGCAGCTCAGTAAGTGGGGGTAATGAGCCGCCTCAAAGGCTGCTGGGAGATGGTGGCCTGTGGGCACAGGAAGGGAGGGAGTACTGGTCACCTATGGCTGGGAGGGCCCCGAAAAGGCTCAGAGGCGGGCGAGAGGCTTCCTGTTCTGAGTCTGACTCCAGCGGGCCATCCTCCAGCAGCTCTTTTTTCCCATGGTGCTTCAGTGTTTTTATTCCAGAGGCTTCCTTGGCTGGAGGCTGTTGTGTTCTGGGGACAGAGGGGACAGGCCTGGGGGAGGGACCCTCTCTGGTGGCACCTGGGTCAGTAAAGGCCGACTTGCAGCTCCTTCAGGGCGCTGTGATTGCAGCTGGGGGGCTTCCGGAGCACCGACCTGCCCCTTCGCACTTAGGCGTGCTCCTTCACGTTTTTTAATTCAAGCTTTTTATTTTCAAAACACGTGCACGGATCATTTGTCCACATTGCCCCTTGCATATTTTTGTGTTCCAAATTTTCCCCTCCTTCCCCCACTCCTCCCCAACATGGCAAGCAATTCAATACATGTTAGACATGTTAAAATAGATGTTAAACCCAATGTGCGTAAACATATCTCCACAATTCTCTTGCTGCACAAGAAAAATCAGATCAGAAGGGAAAGAAAAGGAGTAAGAAAAGGAAATGAAAGTAAACAGCAACAAAGAGTGAGAACGTTCTCTGGTGATCCCCACTCAGTTCCCACAGTCCTCTCTCTGGGTGCAGATGGCTCTTCATCCCAAGACCATTGGAGCTCCTTTGTCTGAAACCAAGAGAGAAGTGAATGGGAAGGAGAGTCCCACCCTCGGGGTCCGAGGAGCAGGATCCAGATGCCAGCGCTGCCCCTTGTCTGAATGACCCCGGGTCAGCCTCCTGCAAGCGCCAGGGCTGGACCAAGAGCCCAGGCGGGGAGTCGGGACCCCCACAGTCACCCCACACACACAGAAGGCCCTAGAGTCTTAGCTGTCCAGGAAAAATCGGGGTAGGCTGAGAGCCCCCACATTGAGGCAGAAGTTAGACCAGAACAGCACATTGGGTTTTTTTAACCTTTATTTTTACTTAAAATTTTGAGTTCCCAATCTTGTCCCTCCCCCCCACCTGTAAACATGTGGTTATATTATACATGGGCAATTATGTAAAACATTTCATATTAGTCATTTTGGCCAAGAAGATTCAAGTAAGAGAAAACAATTAAAAACGAACGTAGCCAAAGCCCGCTTCACTCTGGAATGGCTGGCTGTGGCTTCTGGGGGCGGCTGGCGGAGAGGCCTTTGGGACATCATTCGCCCAACACTGCTGTCCTCACTGTGCCCGCGTGCCCCAGGTCCTGCCCGCGTGCCCCAGGTCCTGCCCGCGTGCCCCAGGTCCTGCCCGCGTGCCCCAGGTCCTGCTCGTGTGCCCCAGGTCCTGCCCGCGTGCCCCAAGTCCTGCCCTCATGCCCCAGGTCCTGCCCGCGTGCCCCAGGTCCTGCCCGCCTTCCTCTGCCCAGCTCAAGGGCCCTTCCCAGCTTGAGCTCAGTAGCTCGGCCTTTCTCGAACCGTGCCAATCATCTCCCCAGCCTGTTCAGCCGGCCCCCACCCACGGGCGCCCCTTTGGGCCCCAATTCTTAGCCGCCACAGAAAGAGCGGCTGCAAATGCTTTTGTACAAGGAGGTCTTTTCCCCTCTTTTGGACGTCTTCGGGCCGCAGACAGAGGATCTAGTAAATGCATGGGGGGGGGGGTGAGCGTATAGAGAGGTGTGTTGTAGGTATTCGTGTGTTTCTTTAGGCTGCAGACGGGGCAGAGCTGTTGCTGGACCAGAGGGCGCCCAGGGTGGGCTCCAAATAGCTCTTGGATCGGGCGTCAGCAGAACGGCCGCTTTAATTGCTTGTTAATTGTGCTGACGAGCCCCCGTGACAGCTGCCTGCTGACTCAGGCCCCGCACCTGCAGGGCGGCTGCTGGTCTGGGGGGGGGGGGGGCTGGGGAGGGGGGCGGCCCTCTGGGACCCATCCTTTCTTTGCGCAGAAGACAGCTGCCCCTCCCTGGGACGCAGCTGGCACAGCCAGGGCCCTCGCAGGGCGCTCGGCCGCCAGGCCTCGAGCTGCAGGTGAGGAGACTGAGGGAAGGACGAGCTCGGGCCGAGTGCAGTCCGAGCCCTCGCCGTGTGCCGGGCTCTCCGGCCCCGGCCTGCGCCTGGCCCCTGTGTCGGTGACAGCCCCGGACCTCGGGTGCAGAAGGATCTCATGGGCTCCGCGGGCCGGCTGCACGTCTCCCCCTGGGCTCCAGCGCGGGCTGCCCCAGCACAAGCTGGGCAAGAAGCCGCGCCGCCCCAGCCGCAGGGCAGCCCCGGCCCTGCCAGCCTGCGCGCCCGAGATCCAGCCCGGGGAGCCCGAAGGAGCCTCGACCCCGGTCTGTTGTCCCAGACACCCTGGGCTCAGGCGGGAAGTCACCGGCACTGCCCCGGGTTCTGGGCCGGGTTTCTGCCGGACTCCAGAGGAGGCAAAGAGACATGTCCAGAAAACCCCGGAAAACCCGGAGCGCGGGGAGAAGGAAGAGGCTCCCGGCGGTCTGGGGCTCTTCCCAAAGAGTCTGGAGCAAGCGCCGCAGCGCCCCGGAGGAGAGGGGTCCCCGTGAGGGGGGGCGGCTCACAGCCCCTTAGAGAAGAGATGGGGAAACAAAGGAGTAGAACCCAGCGGAGTCAAAGCCCCCCGCACCCCTCCAAGGGGAGCTGGTGTCCCAGCCTCGGGGGGAGGGGCACAAGGGGAGCCCCCCCCAGCAGAGGCGGGCAGCGCCTCCTGGACAGATTCCCGGGGACAGTCCCGGCGGCCGGGACCCTGAGGAAAGCAGCAAGATGGCGGGACACGGGGGCGCGGGGACACGGGGGACGCAGGGACACGGGGGGCGCGGGGACACGGGGGGCGCGGGGACACGGGGGCGCGAGGACAGGGGGGGCGCGAGGACACGGGGGCACGGGGACAGGGAGGGCGCGGGGGACACGGGGGCGCGGGGACACGGGGGGGCGCGGGGACACGGGGGGCGCGGGGACACGGGGGGCGCGGGGACACGGGGGGCGCGGGGACACGGGGGGCGCGGGGACACGGGGGACGCGAGGACACGGGGGGCGCGGGGACATGGGGGACGCAGGGACACGGGGGGCGCGGGGACACGGGGGACGCGAGGACACGGGGGGCGCGGGGACACGGGGGACGCGAGGACACGGGGGGCGCGGGGACAGGAGGGGCGCGGGGACACGGGGGGCGCGGGGACACGGGGGGCGCGGGGACACGGGGGGCGCGGGGACACGGGGGCGCGAGGACAGGGGGGGCGCGGGACGGGACACGGGGGGCGCGGGGACACGGGGGCGCGAGGACAGGGGGGGCGCGGGACGGGACACGGGGGGCGCGGGGACACGGGGGCGCGAGGACAGGGGGGGCGCGGGACGGGACACGGGGGGCGCGGGGACAGGGGGGCGCTGGACGAGCCGAGGACTGGCTGAGGAAGTTGGGGGCGGCGGAGGGGTCCATTGGTGGGCGGGGCTTTGCACCTCCCGGGTCCCGGCGGGGCGTGTCCCCCCAGCCTCGCTCCCAGCCCCGCCGGGTGCCCCCAGCACCGAGGACAGGGCCCGCATTTAGGGGGAGAGTCGGAGGCGCGGTGCGCAGAGTAGGAGCGCGGCCCCGGCCCGGAGCACTCAGTGGGCGCCGCCGGTCCCGCGCCGTGTTCCGGTCCGCCAGGGACGCCGGCCCGCTCCCTCCGGGCTTTGCCCTCGCTGGCCACGCAGCGCCCTCCCTGCCTGCGCAAGGCGGCCACCGGAGCACGGCGCCCGGCCCGCCAGCAGAGCCCCCGGGGAAGACGAGCACAGACTGCCCCCCTGCGGACGCGCCGGGCAGCTCCTTGGCTGGATATTCCCGCTGGGAACTCTGCTATGGAGGGGGGAGGGCATCGGGCCCAGCCTCAGAGCCCCGACAGGGCGAGGGCGCCGGGCATCGGAGCCAGCGCCCGGATCGCCCCTTGCTGGGCCGGCTGCCCCGGGCGGGGGGAGACAGCACGCCCCCTCGTGGCGAGGCTCTGTACTGCCGACAGGGCCTGGGGGTCTGAGGCTGAGCCGGAGCTGAGGGAGCTTCGGGCTCGGACCCTGCAGAGCACCGCCCCCGCCCCGCGGCCCCGCCCCCTGCCGGCCCCCCATCGCCCGCCGAGTCCTGGCTCCGGGTTCAGGCGCCCCCAGATCCCGAGCCCCTCCCGAGAGACCCGGGCTCCCTCTGGGCATCTCCAAGGGCGGCGCCTCTGGGCAGGGAGACTTGGGGGAGCAGAAAGCCTCGGGACACGAGAAGGAAAAGGAACCGGGGTGCAGGCCCCAGCTCCAGGGCCGGCCCTAGTCTGCCAGGCCCCCCTGGTCCCCCGAAGCCCGGGGGGGGGGGGCAGGCGTGATGGGAGGACACTGTGGCCAGCCACGTGACTGTCCAGACCAGCAGGACTGTGGCTCCGGCCGCCGCACCGCACAGCGGCCCGTCCGCGTGTGGAGCGGGGAGGGGGACCACACAGCCCTTCTCTGGGCAGGGATGGGAGCAGGGCTGGGAAAGCTGGCGAGACTGGGCCCGAGTGGGGCCGGGCTGGGCACTGGGCTCCACGCCCTGGGTCAGAGCGGCTGTTTCCGCCCCTTCTGGGACTCTTCCTTGGGGCCGCCCGGTGGGGGTGAGCCAGGCCAGGCGGCGCGGGCCCGGAAAGTCCCCTCTTCACTGGGTGGTCTCCGGCAGGACTGCCCCCTCCATGGCGTTCATGCCCTCCCTCCCCTGGGCTCTCCCCAGGCCCCGGGATCCAGGGCCCAGCCCAGCAGCCCCTCCCTCCCCCCAGACCCTCACAAGCAGCTCTTCCCCTGCGGAGACTGCCTGCTCTGAGGGGTGGGCCCTAAGTCATGAGATGGGCCCCCAGACAGTGTGTGGGCCCGCACAAAGCCAGAGCTGGCGAGAGACAGACTGGATGCCGGCCCCCATGCCAGGGCTGGGCTGGCACCCCGGGAGCGGGCGGATTCCCGAGCCAGGCTGCGCGCAGGCAGGACCTCTGAGAGCCGCCACGCTGTTCCCCTCACGGCCCGTCCGGAGCTCTGCCCATCTGCCCGAGCGCAGCGCGGAGCCGAGGCAGTGCCCCTCTGTACACCCTGCACACAGTAGGCACTTATTAAATGTTTATTCACGGGGTGACGGCCAAGGACACGGGCTGGAAGCTGCCCTGCGCTCTCTGAGAACCACTGGGATGTTTTCAGGGGGCCTGAGCGTTGGAAATCATCAACCAGCACGAGTCCAGGCTTAAGAAAATAATGGAGCAAATATGAATAAAAGGTGGCGAGGAGGCATCACAGCGCACAAGATGCAGGGCACACATAGGAAGTCCGGATCTGGCTCAGACACTGCTCCCGGGCCACTTCCCCGTCTGCCTCAGTTTCCTCATCTGTCCAGTGAACTGGAGAAGAACATCCCTTAGTGAAAGCACTGCTAAGGTCCCTTCGCTTTGGGCAGAATGAGAAGATCAATGGGAGAGGAGCTTGCTTGCATGTTATGCATATCATGGTCTTCTTCCAGAAGGAGGACAAGCAGTGCGGAGGGCCGGGAGGGGACGTCTCGCTGCAAGCTGGGCTCAGTCACACAGCTGGCTTCCCAGTCCTGGCCAATCACGCAGGGAAGCACGTGATGGGGTCCCTCCCCTCCCAGCCGAGGCTCCTCTGTCAAGCCTCTGACATGGATGGACTATTGGGGCTTCAGGGAATCCCTTTGTCTCCCCGGCCTCAGTTTCCCTGTCTAGATGAGCTCTCTGCTAACTCTGTGTCCGTGGTTCTTCCTGACAGGAAGGTGAGGGCCTTCCCTGCACCTTAAACAGGTGTTGAGAATACCAGGAAGGTTCCCTCGGCCAGGGGAATTCCATCCGCCACTTTGGATTTTACTGGTCAGAAGCTCAGGCCAAGGAGACGGACGGGACGGAAGCAGGGGAGGGCTTTGGACCCGGAGGGTCTGACTACCCTGGGAGAAAGCACAGGCTTTGGTTCCCTTCTTCCCTTCTGACTTGTCGGGTCACTTCTATAAAGTGAGGGGGGGGACGTGGAGGATCACCGATCGGGCTGGACGTTATCCGGGTCACAGCCGTGCCTCGTGGCACGCTGGGAGAGACCCAAGGCAGCATTCAGAAAGCGGGGCGGCACGTGCTGGGCATCCGCCCTGGGAAGTGATCTCCATCACCTCAGCTCAGCCCACGGCTCCACCCCTCAGGCGCCCTCCCGAGAATCTCTCGGAGCCCTGTACGGACATCCAGGATCGAGGACGGGCGGAGGGAGCACAAGCAGGGAGCCCATCTTACAAAGAAACCGACACTCAAGAGCCTAAGTCCAGTGTTGCTTCCGACTCTCCTGCTGGAGTCCCTGGGAGGAATGGGGCCGGTGGGAGCTCGTAGGGGCGTGCACACGTGTGTGTGTGTGTGTGTGCATTGCATGCATGCATGTGTGTGTACACCAACCATGCTGGTGGGGTGCGTGTGCATGCATGCATTGGGGCCATGTGTGCTGGTGGTGGGGATTTGGGGCTATGAGAGGGAGGCAGGGCTGGGGAGAAGCGTTGGGCTACCAGGCCAGGGTCAGGACCAAGTCCGGAAATGTTTATTCATCACAAATTCACATGTTGTTCCTCCGTTCCCCGGGGCCCAGCTTTCGGTAACTCCCATGGCCTCCCCTCAAACAGACAATCTGTGTCAAGCACCGAGCACCCAGTCAGTGCTTATAAATGCTTGTCCCCCTCCTCCTCCTGAACCCCACCCCTCCTCACCCCACTCTACTGTGACACCATCACTTCTGTCCCGCCCTGGGAGGTCACAAGGAAGTGTCTGAGGCTGGACTGGGCAGAGCTCGGCCATCTTGGGCCTTCCCCGGTCCAGCCACAGAGCCGGCTCTCACACTGAGGAGCCCGAGCCAGCAGCTGCTTCCCTGTCCCCGGTCACCGAGCCTGCCATGGCCCAGCAGCAGCAGCGCCGTGGAGCCCGGCCCATCAGAGGAGGACTGGGCCTCGGGGGGCAGTGCCAGTGACGGCCCAGCCAGGAGAGCGCCTTGTGCTGAGAGTGGGGTGTGCAGGCCCTCAAGCATGCCCGCCCCCAGCGAGGGAGCAGGAGGCGGTCTTCCTTCGAAGAAGGGGCCTCAGGGACCCCACCAGATGGAGGCTGCTTAGCCTGGCACCCCTGGGCTCTGGCAGGGAAGGCGCCCGAGCTGTGGCTCTTTGTGCTATTGCAGAGCCGAGGGTCCTTCCCCTCCCTCCGCCTCTGATTTCAAGGGCAGCTCTGGCTTTAGAGGGAGGAGGAGGAGGCCCCAGGAAGGGTCTTGTTCTCCACAATGGAGCGTCTCCGTACTTCCTGGTTGGCAGCAGGCCCTATGGGAGCCCGGAGCAGCCTGCTTCCCTCCCCGTCCTCCTCCTCTTTGCTGCCCATTAGAGGCAGCCCTCAAGGAGCCATGTCCACAATGCGCCCCCCCTAATTCACTCGCATCCTCCTGAATTGCAGCAGAGACTTTGAGGGCTGGAGGTAGGTTCTGGGCCGGGGAGCTTGAAGATCTTGTCTCAAAGGCAAAGTGGGGGCTCCTCCTGTACCTCCACCTTGGGCAGTGACAGCAGGACCACAGTCACGGGGGGGGGGCTGGGTCTTACCCTCTGCTTCCCGGACCCCAGCCTAGCACCTTTCCTTCTGCTGGGGCCAGTCTCACTCCAGGGGCTAGGCCCAGAGGAGGAGAAAGGCCTGGCCTTCGGGCCTGGAAGTGCTCTGGGGGCCCAGTCCGGCTTCTGGTTCCTGGGTGAAAGTCCGCCTAGCCACAGGGTGCACCCCCCATTCTTTCCTGGTACAGAGCCTGGCTGCCCCCTGACTGCTGCCCCCAGGCCTTGGGAAGGAGGAGGCGGATCCGGAAGAGTTGCGGGACCTGCCTGTGGCCTCAGGCCTGCCTTGGCGGTCATCAACAGAGCTGAGAAGGGACGCGAAGGGTCCCAAGTCACCTCCAACCCAGCGCCCCCAGGGGCAGGGCTGGGCCCAAAGCCTAGGAGAGCAGAAGAGCCCCTTCAAGCTTCCAGAATCTCTGTGGGGCCCAGGAGCCTCCTGTGAGGGAATGGTGCAGGAGGCCTTCATGAAGGAGCAGGAGAGGAGGCTGACGGGCAGACAGGCAGACAGGCAGGCAGGCAGACACACGGAGTTCGATCGACAGAGGCAGACAGACAGACAGATACAGACCGACAGACACAGACACAGACAGACAGACGCAGACAGACAGACCGACCGAGACCGACACAGACAGACAGACAGGCACAGGCACACAGAGACACAAAGACAGATACAGACGCAGACAGAAAGGAACAGACACACACAGACGCACAGACGCAGACACTCAAACACAGACACACAGACCGACACAGGCAAGGACAGACAGACCCAGACAGACACAGGCAGACTGACAGACAGACAGACACAGGCAGGCAGACAGAGACAGACACAGATAGACACAGACAGAGACACGCAGACAGACACAAACGCAGACAGGCAGACACAGACGGACAGATATAGACAGACACAGACAGACAGACAGACACAGACACCCACAGACAGACACAGGCAGACCCAGACAGAAAGACACAGACACAGACACACAGCCAGAGACAGACAGATCCAGACAGAGACGGACGGCCAGACACAGACAGACAGACACAGACAGACACAGACCGACACGAGCAGAGTTAGACAGATACGACACAGACACACCCAGACGGACATAGACAGACAGACACAGACAGATTCGCACAGGCGCACACAGACAGACACGGACAGATTCAGGCAGGCACGACAGACACAGACACCGCTGGACGGGCTGACGGGCCCTCTGGGCTAGGCGGCCGTTCCCTCAGCGAGATGGGATCCGCTGCCCTCCATGTGATCCCGCGCTCCAAACAGCCAGGTTTCCCGTAACCACAGACAGGGCCGGGGCCAGCGTGGCCGGTCCCTGAGCCTCCAGGCCCTCGGCAGCCACAGAGTTGGGTAAGTGGGCGCCCAGGACGCCAAAGCCCCCTAAAACAACGGCAGCTGGAGGGCAGGCCTGGGGAGGCCCTGAAGGGGTCAGTGGGGCTCGGGAAGGGAGAAAGAACTAGGGCTGTCTAAGAATGGGCGGTTTTGAGCTCCCCATGCCCGGAGGCCCAAGGGTGGGTGGTGAGCCCAGAAGGCCAGCTCCGCGGGCCTCCCCGCAGGAGGATGGTTCCGGGGCAACACGACCAAGTCGATCTCTCGCCAGCCCCGGCCTTGCCCGAGACAGCCTGGCATCTGCCGGGAGAGGGGCAGGGCTGTGCTGAAAGAACGCTGCCAGCCGGCTCCTGACCACTGCCATCCCCACCCCCACCTCGGGAGTGAGGAACCCAGGAAGAGAGGCGGGCGCACACCCTGCACGGGGCCGGGCTCCCCTCCCCCAGGTGAGCCCTGCCCACTAAAGCAGTCATGCTGGAAGCAGCCAGTGTCGGACAGCTGAGATACTCGGACACGGAGACGGAGAGAGAAAGGGGGCAGGGGGAGGCAGTTTAGAAAGCAACAGAGAAAGGGAGAGGGAGGGAGGAAGACAGAGACCCAGACACAGAGACAGGGAGAGAAGGGGGTGAGAAGAAGGGGGATCTGAGATGCCTGCGACCTGCACTTGCCAGGGCTCCCAGCACGCTCAGCTCCCAATTAACCACAGGAACAGCAGCGTGAAAGGCCGTGGCCGAGGTGAGCACTGACGGAGGGCCCCAGGGGAGCACTGACGGAGGGCCCCAGGGGAGCACTGACGGGGGGGCCCCAGGGGAGCACTGAGGGAGGGCCCCAGGGGAGCACTGACGGAGGGCCCCAGGGGAGCACTGACGGGGGGGCCCCAGGGGAGCACTGACGGGGGGGCCCCAGGGGAGCACTGACGGAGGGCCCCAGGGGAGCACTGACGGGGGGGCCCCAGGGGAGCACTGACGGAGGGCCCCAGGGGAGCACTGACGGAGGGCCCCAGGGGAGCACTGATGGGGGCCCCAGGGGAGCACTGACGGGGGCCCCAGGGGAGCACTGAAGGAGGGCCCCAGGGGAGCACTGATGGAGGGCCCCAGGGGAGCACTGACGGAGGGCCCCAGGGGAGCACTGATGGGGGCCCCAGGGGAGCACTGACGGGGGGGCCCCAGGGGAGCACTGACGGGGGGCCCCAGGGGAGCACTGACGGAGGGCCCCAGGGGAGCACTGAGGGAGGGCCCCAGGGGAGCACTGACGGAGGGCCCCAGGGGAGCACTGACGGGGGGCCCCAGGGGAGCACTGACGGGGGGCCCCAGGGGAGCACTGACGGGGGGCCCCAGGGGAGCACTGACGGGGGGCCCCAGGGGAGCACTGACGGGGGGCCCCAGGGGAGCACTGAGGGAGGGCCCCAGGGGAGCACTGAGGGAGGGCCCCAGGGGAGCACTGAAGGGGGGGCCCAGGGGAGCACTGACGGAGGGCCCCAGGGGAGCACTGACGGAGGGCCCCAGGGGAGCACTGAGGGAGGGCCCCAGGGGAGCACTGAGGGAGGGCCCCAGGGGAGCACTGACGGGGGGCCCCAGGGGAGCACTGACGGAGGGCCCCAGGGGAGCACTGACGGGGGGCCCCAGGGGAGCACTGACGGGGGGGCCCAGGGGAGCACTGACGGGGGGCCCCAGGGGAGCACTGAGGGAGGGCCCCAGGGGAGCACTGAGGGAGGGCCCCAGGGGAGCACTGACGGAGGGCCCCAGGGGAGCACTGAGGGAGGGCCCCAGGGGAGCACTGAGGGAGGGCCCCAGGGGAGCACTGACGGAGGGCCCCAGGGGAGCACTGAGGGAGGGCCCCAGGGGAGCACTGACGGAGGGCCCCAGGGGAGCACTGACGGGGGGGCCCCAGGGGAGCACTGAGGGAGGGCCCCAGGGGAGCACTGACGGAGGGCCCCAGGGGAGCACTGACGGGGGGGCCCCAGGGGAGCACTGAGGGAGGGCCCCAGGGGAGCACTGACGGAGGGCCCCAGGGGAGCACTGACGGAGGGCCCCAGGTGAGCACTGACGGAGGGCCCCAGGGGAGCACTGAGGGAGGGCCCCAGGGGAGCACTGAGGGAGGGCCCCAGGGGAGCACTGACGGAGGGCCCCAGGGGAGCACTGACGGGGGGCCCCAGGAGAGCACTGACGGAGGGCCCAGCACTGACGGAGGGCCCAGCGCTCCCAGCCCCGAGGGCCGCTCTCTGACGCCGCGAGAGCAGCAGAGGCGGGTCAGGTAGCGCAGGCTTTATTTGGGGCTGGGGGCTCACTGGGAGTAGATCATATCTGATACGGCCCCGGGGGCGTGGGTGACGATCTGCATGCGCAGCCACCAGTAGTAGTCCATGGGGTGGTAGCGGGTGTACGGGGTCTTGGAGGTCAGCGCGTGGCTGACGGACTCGATGACGGGCTTGGTGTCCACGGAGCCGCTCTTGCAGTGGAGCTCCATGTTGCTGACCCTCTGGTTGAAGTACTTCTTGCCGTAGTCCCTGCGCACGTCCTCGGGCAGGCTCTCCCACATCTTCTGGGCCGTGGCCTGGATGCGCTCGGGGCTGTAGATCCTGGTGGCCACCACGAAGTTGCCGGGCTCCACCACGCTGACCCTGACGCCCATGGGGAAGAGCTCCCAGCGGAGGCAGTCGGAGAAGGCCTCCATCCCGAACTTGGTGATGCAGTAGGTGGAGCGCCCGGCGCTGGCCGTCCTGCCCAGCACGCTGCTGATGTTGACGATGCGGCCTGCGGGGACACAACGGCGGCTGGGAGCCTCCTCCCTGGTGACCCGGGCTGGGACACACTCACCCCCCCGGGGGCCACGGACACAGGCCCGCTGGCTGTCTTGTTCCAGCTGGGCTGAACGCTCCCTGCTAGCCCCGGAATCTGGTGGGGGTTTGGGGGAGCCTCCCCTAAGGGAGACCTCCCCTCCAGCCTGAGCCTCCCCTAAGGGAGAACCCCCCTCCAGTCTGAGCCTCCGCGAGGTCTGCAGGCCCTGCACATCCCAGGCAAGGCCCGACTACATCTGGGGATTCTGGGTCCAGCCCTGAGGAAGCATGGGCCACTTACAAGGCACTGGGCGCAGAGCTTCCAGGCCCGGACATGGAGCCAGAAGAGCCCTCAGCCGAGCCGAGGCCAGGCTGGGACCCCCGGCCCCACAGGGGCGGCAGGGCCGGGCTCCAGCCCCGGGGCTCGGACCCCAGCACCTCAGTCCCTTCCAGCAGGAGGAGCCCCTCCCCGGTCTCACTGAGCCCATCGGCCCCATGCCCCTCCCGGGACTATCAGAAGCCATCCGGACAGCCGCTTCCCGCCCCTCCTCCTCCCGTACACTGTGTCACCAAGCAAAGTCTTCATGGGACACTGCTCCGCTGGCTCCCCGGCAGCTCCCTACCCCTGTGGGGCCTGCCCCCTGGCCCGAGCCCGGCCTTGTGGGCCCACATCCGCTCTCGTCCCCCCCGCCTCAGAGAGCCTCGCTCCCCGCCCTCCTCCCCAGCCCAGAACCTTCGGTGGAGCTGCCCCCGCGGCACGGCCCCTGCCCGCTGTGCCCTCAGCCCCCACGCTTGCTCCGGAACATTGGCTCCATAAAGACAAGGACTCAGAGGGGCCGGAGGAGAGGGTCGGGGGAGCTGCAGCCGGGGCACAGACAGGAGGGGACGGCGCGGGCGGAGAGCTAGGCAGGAGGAGGATGGCTGGGCAGGCGGAAATCTAATGGAAGAAAGAATGGTGGAGCGAGGGATGGATGCGCAGGGAGGAGGAGAGGGAGACGCAGAAAAGAGAGCGGGGTGGCTGGGTGCCTGCGTGGGTGAATAGATACATGGATGGACGGATGGATAAATAAATAGGTAGGAGGACAGACGGATGGATAGAAGGATAACTGCCACTGTGTCCCGGTAGGCGGGCATGTCAGAAGGGGCAGAACTGCCAGTTAAGGGATCCCCACTCCTGCCCTCTCCTCCTATCCCTCCATCCCCCTCCCTTGGAGCTCGTCTCAAGCCTAAGCAAGGGCAGCTAAGTGGCGCCGCACCCCCAGAAGCCCACGCCAAGCCTCAGGTGTCCTCAGAGGCCGCTGAAAAGCCTTTAGAAGCTGCACTGGCACCGAGTCTGGGGCGGCCTGGAGCCCCGGTGGGCACGGAGAGCCGCCTGGGGAGATGCATGGGCAGCCTCGAGGGGTCCGTCTGGAAGCTGCAGCCGGGCTTGGGGGAGCCCCGAGGAGCTCCTGGCCTTCCCCGAGTGGGGGGAGATGGGCCCCCCAGCCAGACCCGGCTCTGAGGCATCGGCAGGTGGGGCCCGCAGTCCGAACCCTGGGATCGCTGAGGTCCCCGTGGCCACGAGCCCGGAGCAGCCCCCTGCGGGTCATCTCGGTGTCCGAGTCCCTCTGACCCTGTGCCTGGCAGCGAGGGGCCCGGGCCGTTGTCCAGCCTGTGTCCCGTGAAGGAGGCGTGCTGGCTATGGCGGAAAGATCCTGACGGGACACAGAGGCCCGGGTTCGAGTCCTCCCGTCTCCTCGGGCCCGGGGCGGCGCTCCCCTTCTTCTCCGGGCGCGGAGGGTGTGGGGGTGCTGGAGGCCCCCGGGGCCTTGCTCACCTTTGGCCCTTCGCAGCATGGGAAGGGAAGCCTTCGTGGTCCGGATGGTTCCCCACAAGTTCACCTCGGCCACCTCCTTGTAGGTCTCCAAGCTGGTGAACTCCACCTCGCCGAAGGCAGAGACGCCCGCGTTGTTCACCAGCCCCCACAGGCCTGGTGGGAGGCAGGGGAAAGGAAGGGGCCTCTGTGGGGGTGGGCCAGGGCCTGCCCTTGGGCCCCTCCCCCAGAGACCCCTCGCAACCCCCCAAGAGAAACCCACCAAACAGCGCAAGCATTTATGGAGCGCCCACTGGATACTGGACCCTGGCAGCGCTCTGTGCTCATATTCTGGAATGAGAGACCCCCGGCCGTGTGTCTGACAGACGGACACAAAGTAAATGGGGGGGAAGGGCCGAGTGTGGGCAGGGGATCAGCTGAGCCCTCACTGGAGGGGCAGGGGCACAGGGGTGTAGGTGGGTGTGTCTTGGGGCACCCCCACAGCTCTGACCTGACCCCCAAAGGAGGGGGTTAATCACAGAACCCCGATCAATGGCAGAGTGAACCCCCTTGGGCTCCCTGCTCCACCCTGGGGGTCCTGTCCCCCCAAGTATGAAGGGCCTTCACTGGGGAAAGGGCCTTTGGGGGCCCCTCGTCAGGCCATCCGTCGGGTGCCACTGGGGCAAAGGGAGGCAGAACGCTCTGGAACGCGGGGGGCGGCTCAAGCGCCCGGAGGAGAAGGGCGTCCTTGGGGTCCCCTCCCCACACGGGGCATGTGCAGCCTCCCTCCCGGCCCGGCCTCACGGACCCCCCGAGGCGCCGGCCTCCCCTTGGCCTCCTTCCCCATGGAGGGAGAGCACCTAGAGCTCCCGGGGAAGCTGGGCAGGCTTCATGGCTCGCTCACTGGGGGCGCCCGGGACCCCGGCTCAGGAAGCATCCACCAGTCGCCGTGGCCGGGGGTTCACCCCGCGACTGACCCCCAGGAAACAACAGGGTCCCTGCCTCTGGGCCGAGCAGAGGGGGTGGGGAGGGGGCCGAGGACCACCACGCGCAGCCAGGAAAAAGGCAGCCACGTCAGCTGGGCCGGAGGCAGCAGGGGGAGACCCCCGTCGCCCAGGAGGGGGGAGAGCCGGTGAAAGGCGCCACGCTGAGGCCGAATGGGGCCCCTGCTGGGCTGGACGCCCCCTCCTCTGGCCCCCCAGATCACAGGCCAGAGGCCCCGCCTGCTGCGAAACGAGGAGATGGCCGCCCCCGCTGACCCTTCCCTCTGTGGCCCCAGGCTGGCTGCTTTGGGGGGTTTGCTGAGCCCCCGCAGTCTGGCCGTGAGCCACATGAATGGGGGCTGGCACAGGGGTGCGCTGGAGGCCTGCCAGCTGGCGGGTCCCACCCTGCTGTTTCTGAGGGCGGGGCTGGGGGGAGGTAGCGAGGGGGCTCACACAAACCCTGGGGCGTTGGCAGGGTTATGGGGGGTGATGGGAAGAAGGAGAGACAGAGCCAGACAGAAAGAAACAGAGGCAGAGACAAGAGACAAAGAGAAAGGAAACAGAAGGAGGAGGGGAGAGAAACAGAGACACACACACAGACGGAAACACAGACAGACGAGAGACAGAGACAGCGAGAAAGAAGACAGAGAACCGGGGAGAGACAGAGACAAAAAGAGAAAGGGACAGAGACAGAGACAGAGACACAGAGAGAGCCAGAGAAGAAAAGAGAGAGAGACAGGGAGAGACAGAGTTGGGGGCGGGGGGAGAGAGAAATGGGGAGACAGAATCGTCGTCCTCAGACCATCCCAAGCATGAACTCGGGGTCACCTATTTCGTTCTTGGGGGGCTTTTCTCCACAGCTGAAGCCCGTGGTCCCCGTGCGGGAGCCCCCAATCCTCGCGCCTGGGCTGACGCCCGCTGTGTGTCTGCGTGCTCTGGCCCAGCCCCCAAACTGGAGGAAGGTGCAGTGGGCGCCGGCCTTCCCGGGCAGGGACTGACCTTGGACTTGGGGAGCGCAGCCCCGTACCCCGCTCCTCCCATCCCACCGGCTTTTCCAACTTTCAACTTTTTGTGTTTTTCTTTTTGCAATTAAAACCCGAGCTTAGAACCAGGGTCCCGGGGCCGTTTCTCAGGCGGGACCGCGCGACGGCGCCCGAGCCTTCGGGTCCCAGTCACGTTCTCCCCAGAGCTGACGGTTCGTTTTGTGCGTTCCATAGTTTTGCCCGTCACGTATAAGAGCTTACCAAGTGTCCACGTTCCAGTACCTTTTTTTTTTTTTAGTAAAAACACTTTTTAAATGGCCCTGATGAACTACCCAGTCTCCGTCCCCTGAGCCTCTTTCTCCCACCCCCGACACTCAATCCGACAAGCATTTATTTGGCACCCTCTGTATGCCAAGCACTAGACTGGGTGCGGGAGCTTGCCGACATGCGTGTGCACGGGCCACAAAAGGCAAACTGGCTTAGGGACAAACGTGCAGATTGGAAACCCAGAAAGGCTCAGAGGGAGGCAGCCGATGGTCTTCCGGGCTGGGGCCCAGCTGCTGCCTCGGACCAGCCCCTGGGCGGGGGGCCCCATCCTTGGCTCACCTTCGCTGGGGTCCTTCAGGCTCTTCTGGATGGTCTCTATGGCCTTGTTCACCTCGGCACATTTGCAGACGTCCAGCTGGAGGGTTTTCATACGGTCACAGTTCATGGCGTCCAGCTCTTGGCTGCCCTCTTTTCCCTTATCCTAGACACACACACAGGGACCAGAAGCCCTGGCTTAACACCAACCCCAGGCCGGGGAAGACCGGGCTGAGAAGGCAGCAGCCGAGGTCAGAGGCTGCTTCCGGCAGGGACTCCCAGAAAAGCCTGGGGCTCACAGGGGGAAAGGGGCCCTCAGAGGTAGAAGCCCCAGATCCATTCCCATTCTCCCCACACTTGGGGGCTGGGAGAGAGCTGGGGTCCAGCCGAATTTCCGCCATGATGTCCCTGTGTGTGGCCGTCCAGCCTCCTTCGGGAGTCCACCAGTGAGGGGGCCCCAAAGACCAGTTCCCAAGAATGCCTCAGTTTATTAGTAAAATGAATGGGCTCAGTGCTCTCCCAGCTCAAAACGAGGGTGAGCAGGACCCTCAGCTCTTCCCTTTCGGGAAAACAGCTGCTTTCCTGGAAAGGACAGGCCAAGGAGCCAGCACCTGGGAGAGGTGGGAGGGGGCAGAGCAGTCTCGGGGCACCGGGCTGGGCATCCCTTGCCTGCAGGATGCAGACAGCTAGAAGAGGCTCCTTCTCACACAAAGACCTGGGCTAGCCTGGAGGCACCAGGGGTCCAGAGAAGGCCCAAAGTTGCCCAAAGAAGGCCCAAAATCATCCCAGAGAAGGCCCAAAGTCACTCAGAGAAGGCCCAAAGTTGCCCAAAGAAGGCCCAAAATCATCCCAGAGAAGGCTCAAAGTCACTCAGAGAAGGCCCAAAGTTGCCCAGAGAAGGCTCAAAGTGGGCCCAGAGAAGGCCCAAAGTCACTCAGAGAAGGCCCAAAGTCACTCAGAGAAGGCCCAAAGTTGCCCAGAGAAGGCTCAAAGTGGGCCCAGAGAAGGCCCAAAGTTGCCCAGAGAAGGCTCAAAGTGGGCCCAGAGAAGGCCCAAAGTTGCCCAGAGAAGGCTCAAAGTGGGCCCAGAGAAGGCCCAAAGTTGCCCAGAGAAGGCTCAAAGTGGGCCCAGAGAAGGCCCAAAGTTGCCCAGAGAAGGCTCAAAGTGGGCCCAGAGAAGGCCCAAAGTTGCCCAGAGAAGGGCAAGTGGGCCCAGAGAAGGGCCAAAGTTGCCCAGAGAAGGCCCAAAGTCGCCCAGATTTCCTTAAGAAAGCAGAGGGTCCAAGGCACAAGGCCAGCCCTTGCCTGATGCCCAGAAGGATTCTTAGAAATGTTGGGGGGCAGTTTGTGACCCCTCAGGCACTCTAAAGAGCCAGCTGGCTTCCTCAAGGAGTCAGACCAGACTCCCTTGAGATGGAAGAAAAAGAGGGGCCTTGGATGCCAGCCCAGTGCCTCCCAAAAGGCCTCCCGCCACAACTGTGGAAAACAGGGAGGGCGAGATGGCATCTGGGCCGGCTTGGGGGAGGTCTCTGGGGAGTGCCCAGGGGTCTGGGTCCGGCCTGTTCTGGTCCCCGCTTGATCAGGGCTAAAGCAAAGCTATTGAGCTTGGCGGAGCCTGGGATCTGGGGCTGGAAAGATCCCGAAAAACTGGGTCCACCCTCCCTGAAAGGCGCTTACTTGGGGGGGCGTTTAAAGGCCATGAACCTGACTCTGCCATGGGTGGGGGAGCCCGGTGTGCAGACGGGGAGAAGTGTGGGAAGAGAGATCTGGAGAGTCGGCCATCCTGTGGAGTCAGGGGCAGGGGAGCAAGGGAGGGCACAGGAGGGGGGCAAGCAAGGGTAAGGGTGGTATGGCGGGAGAGGATCAGCTCCCTTGGCACCCCTAGCCCTGCCGGGGGATGTGGGGGAGGGGGTGAGGGCAAGCCCGAGGCTCCTCTGTGTCACCCAGCCCACTTTGGGATGAGGAGAGGCGGAACCCGGACTTGGATCCTGGCTCCAGACAAGGCCTTTCCCTCGGTCTCTCCCTCTGTCAGAGGGAGATGGAGGCGCTCCCAGCTCAGAGGATCCCGGGCGGACCAGGTGGGGCTCAGAGGGAGCGCCGGGGCGGGCTTTGGCAGCAGCAGAGAAGGAGCCGGGCTCTTGGGGACACCCCAGCCTCCCATCCTGACCGGTTACTTGACCATCTGCCCAACCAGCCTGGGGATCCTGAAGACGGGAAGCCTGGGACTGATGCCCAGAGATGGGGAGGGGCCAGGAAAGGTAGGGTGTTCCTGGGGGGGCATGTGGGAGGCTTCTGGGGGGCACACAAGGAGTGCACCTGGGAGAGGCAGGGGTCTCTGGGGGGGACGGGGGTCTCTGGGGGCACAAGGGTCTTTGGGGGGTGCAGGGGTCTCTGGAGGGCCTTCCCTACCTTGAGGAGGCAGCCGGCAAACACCGTGAAGCCCCGCGCGTGCAGGTGTTTGGCGATGGAGAGGCCGAAGCCCGAGTCGCAGCCGGTGATCAACACGGCCTTGTTGAGGGGCTGGGAGGGAGGCCCAGAGAGCCCGTTATGAACCGGCCCCACAGTCCTGGCGTCCCAAAGCGCAGGGAGGGGGCCAAAAGGGAGCCCGGGCGCAGCGCTCTGCGGCAAACGCACCCGCGGGGCTCGGCTCTCCGTCAGAAGTGGGGCTGAAAGCTGTCTGCACCCAGAGGGGGCAGAGGCGGGGGTGGGGCCGGAGGCTGAGGGTGGGGGCCGGGGAGGCCCAGTGTGATCACCCAGGATCCCACAATGATCCCCTGGGGGTCCTTGGCCAATGTGGAGAGGACCTAAAAAGGCTTACTGACCCACTGAGGGAGCCCCACAAAGGGCTGGGGGAGGAGCCAGGGACAAGTGGCGGCTGATGGCCATGGGGGTCCCTGACTGGTCATGCTCCCCTCTCAGCCCCCCGAGGCTCCGTTTGAGGGTCTGGGAAATGCTCGGCCCCCTCCCCAGACCCTGTCACCAGGGTCACCACAAGGGCCGAGACTTCTGCTCCTGGGGTGCCCGGCCTTCCCCGAGACTGAGGGCCGGCCCGGGAGGGCCTCGCTTCCCAGGGGCTCCGCTCACCTTTTTATCTTGGGGCTCCTGGGTTTTCTCGTCCTTCATGGAGTGCAGACTGGACAGCATTTGGCCAGCCCTGCGAGGAAGGACCGTGAAGGGGGAGGGGCAGAGCCCTGGACACAGGCTGCTGGGACAGCTCAGAGGAAGCCTGGCTCGGGCATCTCCCTCAGCCCCACGGGACGCCAGGCCCCTTGTAGCCCCAGAGGCCCAGAGCCGAAGGCCCAGAGGCCTTTAGTCCCAGAGGCCCAGAGCTGAGGGCCGAAGGTCCGGAGGGCACTCCAGTGCCCTTATAGTCCCAGAACCCAGAGTGAGGGCCAGAGGTCCCACACTCCCGCCGCCCGCCCTCGCTGGTGACCCTGAGGACCTGACCTCTGGGGCTCCCGTGTGATGACCCCCCCTTTCTGGCCTCTCTCCAGCCTGAGCACAATGCAGAGGCCAGAAGACTGTCCCCTCCCTCCGGGGGTTCCTGGGCCGGGCCCGACTCCCCATTCCCGGCCACTCCAGGGCCCAACTTTTGTCCCACCGGCTGCTGCCCCCCGACCGTCCATATGGGACTCCCTTTAAGAGGAGCGGATCGGGGTAGGCCAGGACCCAGGCTTCTAATCCTGCCTTCGATGCCTCAGAGGGCCGAGGGAAGCCCGGCCTCAGGCAGCCCTGTCTGGGACCCTCGTTTATCTTCAGTGAAACCATGCAAGTCTCAGCCTCCCTCCAGGCAGAGGCAGCCAAACGTGCCGGCTTCTGTATACTTTAGCAGCAGAGATTGGGGTTCTCAGAAGGGAGGGGTGGAGGTGGGACCCCCAGGGCCCTCTGGCCCCACCCCCCAGATCCTCGCCCCCCCTTCCTTAATCTTGCTCACATCTGGGCTCCCAGAAATCTTCCAGGACCTCCCTATGACCCACCCTTGGAACAGCCCCTGGGATATTTCCATGCCCCTGGGTGGGGGCCATGTCGGGCCTGTGTCAGGTCCCCCTTGGGCGGACCAGGACCCCAAGGGGGTCTGCTGCTGGAAGAGGGACTTCTGCTGCTGCATGTCCCGAGGGCCGCTCTGGGCTGCTTCTCCCATGGGCCACTCAGGAGCTCATCTCTGTCGGACTCCTGGTGCCTTCTAAATTGTGCACCCTGGGACAAAGCCCTACTCGCCCACCCTAGTTCCCCTTCTGGTAAACCTTCCACAGAGACCCCTCCTCCCACGTCTCACCTTGTAATGTTTGGAACATTTTGGAAACCGAGGCGGTTCCGGGCCAGAGGAGCCAGAGCCCTGGAGAACCGAGCAGCCAGCATTGTTCTGACTCGGGATGAGCTGAACTTCAAATGTCTTCAATCGGCTCTGAAACAGAGAAAGGAGAGCGTTGGCCGGCCCGCACAATCAATCCCAGGAGTCCTCGGGACGTCAGGCGGGGTCCTCCCGGGCCCATGGTTTCCCAATGAGCCTCCACCACTGAACCCTCCTTGGAAACAGACTGATGATTAAGCAAAGCCAGTCAGTCAGCCAGTCTACAAACAAACATTTATTAAGCGCTTGCTGTGTGCTAGGCACTGAACTAAGCAACGCAGGTTAGTAGGTATCTCCATCTAGTGGGGGAGACAGTTTCCAGGGCTCATGGGGGGCAGGACAGACTATCTCCGAGGGAAGGGGGGAGGGAGCGGGCGAGGAGGGCCAGGAACGACTTCTCTTGGGCCCACAAATCCACGTCAGCACCCACCGTTCTGGCCCGGAGGGGGGGCCTCCTGGGAGGGAGGCACCGGCCCTGGGCT
Organism: Sminthopsis crassicaudata; assembly: GCF_048593235.1. NCBI lineage: Eukaryota > Metazoa > Chordata > Mammalia > Dasyuromorphia > Dasyuridae > Sminthopsis > Sminthopsis crassicaudata. The sequence goes on from NC_133619.1 coordinate 1,834,533, forward strand.
TCACTTTTTCCAGCCTTCCTTCCTGGGATCTGTCTCTGGCTTGGGGAGAGGAGCCCTGGGGAGGACCCCTTCCTCCCGACTCTGGGGACATCTCTGCTCCCCTTGGGATCCCTGCCGATGCCTCCTTTCCAAAGCTCCCTTGCCCACTCCCTCAGCCAGTGAGCCTCACATAGAATTAAGGAGAGAGGAGGCAGCGGGCCGCCCTGCCTGACAGCACGGCCTCCGCACACGCACGGCCCCCACGCGCCCACGGGCCCCCGCCTCCGTGAGGACAGGGGCGAGGAGTTCTCCTGGCTCCCTCTGCAAGGTTGTGGGGTGTGGTCCTGGTAGCTGCCCGTCCTGGGCTTCTGTTCAGTTGCTTCATTTTTCCCTAGGGCCCAGCCCTTAGCACGGAGCCCGGCCCAAACAGACGGCCCTTAAGAAGCGCCCCTTGCCGTGACCTGTGGCCCCGGGCTGACGCAGCTTTCTCGGTTCTCCTTCCTTCACTCTGCATCAGTGCGTGTGGATCTTCCCGGCTTCTCCCTCTGTCCCTATTTGTCAGTTCTCGGGCACAGGGCACCGTATTCACGCGCCACGGTTTGGTCTGCCACCCCCCACTTGGCCCCCGGCCATCTGCTTCTCAATTTGAAGTTACTGTCAAAAGGTAGGGCTGCCCTGAGAATTTGGGGTTCTTTTTAGCAGACTTCTGTTTGGGGGTTACGGTTCTTTGTAGCAGACACAGCCTGACTGGGGGGTCTGTGGATAGTGCTACAGGTGTTTTAACCAAGAACAACTGCTGGTCGCTTTCCAGAAGGGCTGGGCCATGTCCCATTGCTTTGTCCCGGGACAAGCTGTGCTCAGGAGCCTCCATTTCCCATCTCCTCCTACACCCAGGACTTGGCAGGCAAGAAGAGCCATGGCCCAGGGCCACGTGCCGCTGCCCTCGCTCCAGCCCTGGCGGCCTCCCCATTGTTCTCGGGCACTCGGGCACGCTTGGGAGCTATAGAGTGAGGGCAGGAGAGGTCCGGCCTGAAGGCCCTGGAAGTCTTAGCGTTGTTACCCCGCGCACAAAGCTCCAGCCCGTCCTGGACCTTTCTCCTGTCCTTCCGGCAGCAGCGAGGCCCTGGCGTGCTGGGTGCCCCCTCCCTGGCATGCTGGGTGCCCCCTCCCTGGCGTGCTAGGTGCCCCCTCCCTGGCATGCTGGGTACCCCCCTCTGGATACACAATGTGGTTAATAACTGAGCGGAGCCCAGTAGCCCAGAGCCAGCTAAGCCCTCCGGAGGCCTCTGTTCCCTTTAAATAAAGGGAACATTGTCTGCCAGAGAGGGTGTCCAGGCTCCCACCAGAAGGAGGCTCCTGAGCCCATTGCCTTCCTTTGCCCTTAAGGGAAACAAAAGTCCTGGGGACCTGAAAGCTCCTGGTGCTCCGGGGGGAGGCCGGGCCAGATCCAACAGTCCTCCTTGCTCTGGGCTCTCCCACCAGTCCTTGAGGAGCCCCCTCTAAGGCAGAGACAACATTTAACCCCCTGGGTGCAACCATAGGGATAAACAAAATAGAGAAACCGGGAGAAAAGCCCCTCGCTCCAAAGCACAAGCTTCCGGCACAAGCTGGGGGGGGGGCAATGGGACGAACACCTGGGGGGGCATGGGATGAACACCTGGGGGGCATAGGATGAACACTTGAGGGGCCATGGGACGAACACTTGGGGGGCCATGGGACGAACACCTGAGGGGCATGGGATGAATATCTGGGGGGGCCGGTGCAAGGCCCAGCCAGGAGGAGGGCAGCCCTGGATCACAGACTATTGGGGCCGGGAGTGGAGGGGGAAGAAGAGGAAGACTGGCAAAGTAGGAGGGAACCAAGCTAGGGCGGCGTTAAAAGCGGGAGGATTTTCTCTTTGCAGCTGGGAGTCCTGGGAAACCGGGGGTACTGGGAGCAGGGGGGTTCCGCTCTCCCACCCTCGGAAGGCCGCCCGGAGGCGCCGTCAGGGCCGAGGAGCAGCCTCGGGCAGCGACACTCCGCGAGAAGAGCAAGGAAGCTCCATCCTTCCCGGAGGCCGAGCTCCCGGGCCTCCCCTGAAGGCGGCGGCACGGCAGAGTTCCCAGCCCCGGCCCCTTCCCAAGTCCGGCCGTGAAGGCGGGGGCCCCGGGCCGCGGCCGGGCTCCCAGGTGTTGAGGCGCCTTCTCGCCGGACTGAGACCCCCTCCTGCCCCCACAGTGGCGGGGCAGAGAAAGCACCGCGCGCCCCCCCCCCCCCCAGCTTCCCGCGCGGGCCGCGGAGGGGGCGGCTCAAGCCCAGCTGGCTCACCGGTCCCGGCCCTTCAGCGGCAGCGCTGGCCAGCTCCCGGCGCCCCTCCCGAGCCCCCGCGGCGGCCTCCCCACGAGGGAGCGTCCGGGGGCCGGCCGGGCAGCCCGCCGTCCATTGGTTGGGCGCGAGCCACGCCCGCGGCGCTTGAACTGCGAGCCCGGCAGCCGCGCGGGGGCTCGGCTCAACGGGGGATTCGGGTTGGCCGGGAGGCCTGAGGCTCAGCCCCCGCCCCCCGACGCGGGCGAGGAAGCGGAGCGCCTCCTTACCCTGGGCCCGGTCTGCGAGGAGTCCCCGCCGGCAGCTCCCGCCGCTCCCCTCCCGGCCGCCCGGACTCCCGCCCCTCCCGCCTCCGGGCCCAACGCCTCCCTCGCGAGTCCCCCGCAGCCAGAAGGGCGCGGCCGGCCGGGCTCCTCTCTCCTGGGCCGTAACGGGCCCCCGGGGTCCAAGAACCCTCGCCTCGCAGTCGCGCCCCAGAGGCCCGGGCTCGGAGGGGCAGCGCACGGGCTGAGCGCCAGACTCCCCTCCGCGGGCCGGGGAGGGGGAGGGGAGCGAGGGGCCGGAGAGGCCGGGGGGGCCGGAGGGCTCTGGGCCGCATCCTCGGGCGGAGCGGAGAGCCTGACGCAGGCGGAGGAAGGCCGTTGCGTAGGCCGGGAGCTCCTCCCTCCCTAACCTCCTCTCGGAGCGAAGCAGCGACACCCTCTTTGCAGGGTAGGGAGGGCGGCCGAGGCGGCCGAGGACGCCCTCCCGCTCTGCAGCATCCCCGGCGGAGGCCGCTCTCCCGCGCCCGCCCGGAGGCTGAGGCGGCCCGGGAACGGGGAGGCCCGGACGGACTCGGAGAGCGGCCGCCGCTTCCCCGGCCTCAGGCTCGCCTGCCCTCGGCCCCTTCGGCCAGCTCCCGGAGCTCTACCTGCGGGGCGCGCGGGGCCCAGTCCGCGACTTCCCCCAAGGATGAATGGGGGGCGGGACGAGCCAAAGGAGGGGTGGGATCGTGGCCTTTCGTCTCACCTAGGAAGTGAGCTCCTTCCTCTCCGCCCGGTTCACAGGCAGCAGCCAGGTGCGCCCCTCTGCGGCCCCCGACTCCGGAGGAGAGGCAGGGGGAGGGGGAGGGTGGGCGAGGGCGGCCTCCGGACGCCTGGGAGGGCAGAGTAGGAGGCTCCCACCTGCCCAGAGAAGTCCAACTCCCGATGGGAGGGGGACTAGAGAGCCCCACCCCTCCGGGATCTCTCCCCCTCTGCTCTGATGGGAGGGGGACTAGAGAGCCCCACCCCTCCAGGATCTCTCCCCCTCTGCTCTGATGGGAGGGGGACTAGAGAGCCCCACCCCTCCGGGATCTCTCCCCCTCTGCTCTGATGGGAGGGGGACTAGAGAGCCCCACCCCTCCGGGATCTCTCCCCCTCTGCTCTGATGGGAGGGGGCCGGGCAGCCCCACCCCTCCGAATCTCTCGGCTTTTTCTGCGGATACTGGCATCGGGCCTGTGCCCCTGCCCATGGCTTTGCCCTCTTCCCAACCGCAGCCGCAACTTGCTTCTGTGCACCTTGAAGATCCCACCTATGGGGAGGGGGCGTTGCCCACCCTTCCCTTGCCCCCTCTGCTCCCACCTCTGCTCCCCTCCCCTCCTGGGCTTCCGGACCCCGGGGAGTACCGAGGCTGGGTTCACTGCTGCCTTCCCCTCCCCCTCTCCTGAAGGGCTCTCTCCGGTTCTGCGTGGCCTGGCCCTCCTCGCCTCCTAAACGTTAGTCCCAGGGGAGGGACGTAAGTCTCTTGAGGACGGGAGCTCCTTGGGGAGGTCTAGAAAGTAGCTGGAAAAGGTTTCCGATTGGGGGGGGGCACTCCTCTGTCCGGCAGCTTCTCCTTCTGAAAGCGGAGGGGGTCCGGGCGCCCTCCAGCACCAGGCTCCGGTGCTGACTTAGGGCCCTGAGATCAGAGCTCCTGAAGGGGAAGGAACCCAGGGACCTCCCCCCATTCGGCCCTCCTCGTCTCCCGCCAGCTCGTCTTGGCTTCCCTTCCTCCACCGCATCTTCCTCTTGGCTCCAGAGCCCGTCCCTCCCCCCAGAATATGGACCCTGTCCTCCCTAGAGTCCGAGCAGAGCTGGTGCCCCCTCTGCCAGCCTTTCCTACTTCTGCCCCTGAGCTGCCATGGGAGCCAAGCTGCGCTAGGAAAAAGGACAAAGGCAAGCAGTCGTGTCCATCTACAAATCCTTCCTGAGCTGCCCCCCTGGAGGAAAGGCTGGGCGGGGAGGGATGGGGAAGGGCCTTGCTCTGCAGGAGTTACCCCAGCCCCACGACTTCAGAATCTCCTTCCCTTCAGGCCTTTTCCTGCATACAGTCAGCGCTTAATGTTTGTTGAGCATAAGTGTGAAGGTCCTGGCTAGCTCCTCTGAAGGGCTCAGAATCAGTCCTTGTCAGGGAAAGCAAAAGTCCTCCCCCCACGTTGTGGGCGCCAAATTGTAAAGGTCCGGTCATTTCTAAGTTGTCCTTGGGGCCTGCCGTCTCAACTCACTCTCCCAGCCAGACTCTTCTTCCTCCAGAGTGCCGTCCCAACTCTGTCCCAGACTACCTCTCCGGGCCCAGTGTTGTCTTCTATCCTCGCAGAGATTGTAGTGAGAACTCAACGGGGCTTGGGAGAAACACTTCAACCAATGAACTTGCTCCCTCAGAAGTCCAAAGGTGTAAACTCCCTTTAAAGGCCCCAACCAAAGGTGTGAATTCTGAGCCAGAGAACTGTCCAGACAACCTGAGTTCTCACCTTGTAATCCTAACAAGTAAGGGCCAGCCCAGATCCTGAGCTTTGGGGAACGGAACAAAAAGAACCATAAGAGCAGCAGTTCTAGAGCACATCGAGGTTGCCAAGTACTTTAGCAACCATGATCTCTTGGCCCAGCAACCTGGGAGTGTGCGCTGCTGTTACTATCCCTAGTTTTCAGATGAGAAACTCAAGGCAACCTCTGGGTGATCAGCCCAGAGCCAGCGGAGACAGATGTGAACTCGGGGCTTCTTGGAGCTCCAGCACTGCCTGGGTTCTAACGATCCGACACGGATCCCAATGGGCGCACACAGGAGAGAGAGGAAGCAGCTGCCGGCTTCTAGACGGCTTTCCAGGGCGAGCCCTCCAGGAAGGGGAGGTTCCCCAAAGCACGGGCCAAGCCCCTTTCAGGCAGAGGAAGCCGAGGCAAGAGCAGGCAGACGAGCCTGGGACACACTTGCCTGAGGACTGAGGCAGAAACCCTTCCATGGATTGGCTTTTATTTCTGGTAATAAGATCGAGGCTGATTTACACACTCTGGGCTCCAATGGGAGATGGTTTATTCTGGGGAGTCACTGTGACTCAGAAGTCTGGGAATTTGGGAAAGAGAGGAGCCTTGGACAAAATGGTACAGGGATTGGAGATGGAGCTGGGACTACCCAGAAGGCCTGAGAAGTGAAGCTCCGGGCTGCCGTACCCAGGTCCGGGAAGGGCTCCGGCCTGGTACGGCTTGTAGCTCGCCAGCCACTTTTCAGGCACCATTTCCCCTTTTTTCAGGGCTAGCCAGGTCAGGGGAAGGACATCCCACTTCCTGCCAGTGTCCCTGGCAGCTGCTCCCCAGCTCAAGAGGCTCCAGGGGCAGGATTTAGCATAGGTACACAGCAAGCACTTCATAAATGCTCATTGATTCTGATTCTGACACTGTTAGCATAGCTGACATGCTGACAGCTCTCTCTCTCTCTCTGCCTCTGTCTGTCTCTCTCTCTTTCTCTGTTTCTCTTTCTCTCTCTCTCGTTCTCTGTCTCCCTCTTCCTCTCTTTGTCTCTCTCTTCTCTCTCTGTCTCTGTTTCTCTCTCTCTCTCTTTCTCTCTTTCTCTTCTCTCTCTCACTTTCTGTCTCTCTGTCTCTGTCATTCTCTTTTTCTGTCTGTCTCAGTATCTCTATTTCTAGGTAGATGGATACAGAGATAAATGGGGGTAGATGGAAAAAGAAAGGAAGCGAGATGGGCAGATGACAGAGTTGGACGGACAGATGTGCAGCGTTACATTCCAGCTGCTTTCCTCAGCGGGGGTCAACTGGTTTCTCACCTTCACCAGGTCTTCGGATGTCTCGGCTCGGATTATCCCAATCAGAGAGCTACCTCTTTAGAAGTTCCACCACAGAGCACCCGAGTCACTCAAGTTTGCAGCAACAGGTCTTTATTCCAACTTTTATTCTAACTCTTTTTCTCTCTGGGGGGCCGGCTTCTGTGCCCAGGGCATTCTGTGCCCCACCTTGAGCCTGAGAAGGCGCCCAGCCGGGAGCTGGCGCTGGGGGGAGGAGACCCGGGAACTCCGAGTTCTAAGGCTGTGTGTTTCTTGGCTGGCTGAGAGGCCCCCCGCGGCTTAGTGGTGCCCACGGGCACAGCCCGAGCAGCTCAGTTGAGCCCCCCCTCCTCCCCAGTGAGAAGTTTCTGTGCCCAGTATCTACCCACCAGGGGGCACCAAGAGGCGAAGCCATGAAAAGCTCCACGAGCGGCCCCACCAAGTCCTGGGGATGCTTTGGGCAGCCCCCGGGAAAAAGTGCTGGCCGGGGCTGAGGCAGCCTGAAGGAAGGATGTGGACCAAAGCCTCCTTGCCCAAGGTGGACAGACATGAGCTCTTCAGGGCCTCCGGCCTCCATCCTCCCTCCACTGATGCTGATTGCAGCCCCTTTGGAATTTAGCGGGTAGCCAAGAGTGTCATCCCTGTGCAGTGTCCTGGTGGCAAGAACCCACAAATTCGGGGCTCCTGGACTAGTCCTTTCCCAGGCCTGTGGGGGAGGCCTCCAGGGTCAAATGGCTCCAGACTTCTGACCAGGAGCCCCCAGAGTCCCTGTCAGCTCCTGCAGTGGCCATCCCACCCTCACGGGAAGCCTCGCCTTCTGTCACTGAGCATGGACTAGCTTCACCTTTAGAGCAGGAGCTGGCCAAGGGTCCCCCACGGGGGGCTGGGAGACTCGGGCCTCCTCGCCACTTCACTTGCCAGGGTTCAGATGCCCAAATACCCAGCCATCCCCACCTCAGCAACCTCCTGGCCCAGGAAGCACAGGGAACCCCAAGGAGAACCCAGGGAGAACCCCAAGCCTGTGACCTGGCCTTGGAAACACAGAGAACCTGAAGGAGAACCCCAAGCCTATGACCTGGCCCAGGAAACACAGGGAACCCCAAGGAGAACTCCAAGCCTGTGATCTGGTCCAGGAAGTATATGGAATAGAGAGCCCCAAGCCTGTGTGCAGGTCCAGGAAGTACACGGAGCCCCAGGGAGAACCCCAAGCCTGTGACCTCATAATGGCCCGGGGTGGTCTCCCAGCGGCAGTGGGAAAGGAGAAGCTGCCCTTCTCCCGGGATCAGCCTCCAGGCCTTCGCTTTCAGAGAAGGTACTTCCCTCTCCCTGGGATCAAATGCTTGCCAGCCTGAAACGAGAAGCTGCACGGGGCCTCCCTTAGGGGCCCCACGCTCTAATGGGGATCCTTCTTTCTGGAGGGCTGGGAGGGCCCGGGCTGGGCTGAGGCTGGATCCTTTGCTTTTTGTAGACGCTCTCCTGCCCCCAGAGACAATGAGGAGCGCCCTAGGGAGTCGGGCTACTTTGGATCTGTGGCGGCGTCTCCTGGCGGAGCCCAGAAATCCCCAACTCAGGTAGAGCCGCTTCCTGGGGGCCGCCTGGGGTCGGGGGTAGGGAGTGGTGGCTGGGGGCTCTTCTGCCCATTACCCAGTGCTCCCTGGGAGGCCCTGGAGGTCGAGAGGCAGGAGGGCCTGGACTCCCTGCAGCTCCAGCTCCAGAGACAAGTCTCAGTCACAGCTTGGGGTGCCCAGGTTTGTGTTGAGCCAGCCCTTTCTTCCTCCTTCCCTGCCTCCCCCCCGGGGGAGTCCTGAAGAGGGGCCCTTTCCCACCCCCACCCCCGAATCCTGAAAAGAGGCCCTCCCCTGCTGGAGAGCCTGAAGAGGGGCCCTCCCCTCCGCGGGAGAAGGGAGTCCACTCCCTGGAACCCAGGCAGCCACATCAGGACCAGGGACAGGGGAACAGGAAGCCTTTGAGCCCAACTTCAGCTAGTGGGCTTGTGGTTCACTGCAACCCTCAGTCTTGGAGCCTGCCTTCCCCATCTTGCTCCGGTTTAAGGTGGTTTGGAGCTCTCCAATGCTAGTGAGCTCTTATACTGGGGTCTTATTTCAGAAACTGGGGATTGCCCCCGATGGCGGACCCAGGGCAGCACCCGCCCACTCACCGCCCCGCCCTGGTTACTGGCTGTTAGCAGGGCCTTGTGGCCCACGCTGGGCGTGGCTGGACTAAGGCTGGTGCCCCAGCCTGCAGCAGAAGCCAGTCTGGCCCCTGCCACCCGGAGCTGCTCCTCAAAGCTGGGGGCGAGCTTCTCCTCTGGCATCTCCGCTGGGGCCTTCTTCCTGGAATTTGCCCCTTCAGGCTCGTATGTCCTGAGATCAGGGGTAAACATGGCTTTTCGTCAGATTCTGTCTGGCGCCCACTGGGAGGGGCCTCGACTTCCCCAAGGGGGAATCTCTTAGGACGTTGGCATCTTTTAGGCAGCCTGTCCGCCAGCCCCGACTGCTGCTACCTCTGCTGCCACCTGCTGTGCCAGGCAAACCTCACTGGTTCCGATCGGCTGGTCCTCCAGGACTGTGCCCCTTGGACTTTCAGGCTGGCAAGGCCTTCGGATCCCTTCCTACTCAGAATAATGTTTTAAAATGCATAAAATAAAACAGAGGATTACAAAGGAAAGCAAAGAAGAATGAAAACAAAATGCCATTTCCTATCCAAACTCTTCTACCAGAACTGACCCATAGATTCATGATACGGACCCCAGGATAAGAACTCCTCCACTGCAGGATCTGAGGTCTTTTCAAGACTCAATTTTGTGATTCTTTGGCCAGAGTTGGGCCTTTACTGATGGGAATGGGCTGCTTGAAGAGGTAGTAAGTTGTTTCTCAGTGCAGGGATCCAAGAAGTATCTAGAACTCCATTTGTGGAAGATGGTCCAGTTTCTTTTTTTCTAAATAGTAGCTTTTTATTTTTCAAAATGTACGCAGATAGTTTTCAATATTCATCTTTGCAAAACTGTATTCCAAATTTTTCTCTTTCCGTTCCCCTACACAGCAAGTAATCTAATATAGATTAAATACATATGATTCTTCTAAAAATATTTCCACATTTATCACGTTGCTCAAGAAAACTCAGATCAGAGACTTACATGAACTGATGCTGAGTGAAATGAACAGAACCAGAAGATCTCTATACACTTCAACAACACTGTATGAGGATGTATTCTGATGGAAGTGGAGATCTTCAACATAGAGAAGAGCCAACTCACTTCCAGTTGATCAATGATGGACAGAAATAACTACACCCAGAGAAGGAACACTGGGAAGTGAATGTAAATTGTTAGCACTAATGTCTGTCTACCCAGGTTACTTATACCTTCGGAATCTAATACTTAATGTGCAACAAGAAAATTGGACTTACACACATATATTGTATCTAGGTTATATTGTAACACATGTAAAATGTATGAGATTGCCTGTCATCTAGGGGAGGGAGGGGAAAATTTGGAAAAATGAATACAAGGGATAATGTTATAAAAAAATTACTCATGCATATATACTGTCAAAACTTTTTATAATTATAAAATTAAAAAAAAAACTCAGATCAAAAAGGGAAAAAATGAAAAGTAAAACCAAGCAAATAACAACAAAAAAGGTGCCAGGCTGCAATCCACACTCAGTTCCCACAATGCCCTCTGAGTGCAGACAGCTCTCTCCATCCAAATCAGTTGGGATTGGCCTGAATCACCTCATTGCTGAAAAGAGCCGCGTCCTTCAAAGTTGATCATTGCATAATCTTGTTTCCGTGTACCATCTTCTCCTGGTTCTACTCACTCAGCATCAGTTCATGCAAGTGGACCAACGGACCGATTTCTTAATGACCTGAGCTGAATGAGATGCCCCCTTAGGTCCCGTCCGGCTATGAATGTCCAGGCTCCAGGCGCCTGGACTGTTGCTTTGGGAAGGTCCCCTTGGGAGGACCTGTTCTCGCTTCCTCTAAATTGCCTTTTGTGCTTTTCTCCCACAGACGACTTTCTCCCTTTCATTCCACAACACACAAGACGGATTTTTCCAAAATGAAGGTGAGTTTGCAGTCCTGTGCTATGGAACCAATGGGTCTGTTTTAATAATCTTCAGTGTGGACGTTGAGTTGGGCTTTTGTTGTCTTGGTTTAAATTCAGAGGGTGAGGTTTCCTCCATTTAAAAGGGAGCTCCCGGTGTGCAAGCTTCACTCACAGGTGCAGAGCCACCGAGGCTCTGAGAGCCCATGGCTTGCTCCAGATCACACAGCCAATGGGGGTCAGAGACAGCTCCGCTCTCCCCATCTCCTGGCTGGTCCACCAGCCAACAGGCCATGCGGCTTCGGGGTGCCCGAGGAAACTTCCTAATGAACATTGAAATGTCTAAGGAAGGACACGGGAGGGGCTGGAAGGAAGACAGTAGGCAAGGGAATGAACTTGAGAAAGGAGCTGGGGAGTGGGGGGCCCTGGTGAGTGATTGACAGACGCTTCTCTAGTTTCTTGAGCTGGGAGGAAGGTGAGGAGCCTGCCAGCCCCACCCCCTTTCTTGCTGGGATCCCTAAATGATGGTGTTCCAAATGAACCTTCAGGAAGACGGAGCACCATGAGGCTTGGCTTGGAAGTTTCCTGGGTGAGACCCCCGTTAGCCCTGGGGTCTCTGTTAACTCAGGAGTCACTGAAAGCAGGAGAGTCACCAGGGGCTTGCTGAAGTTCTGTGTTCATCTCAGAACACTACTCTGGCCTCCATTGTTCCACTTGTGCAATCTCCCCTGGGCCCCCCCATAACTAAGGGGCTCAAGCCCAGGGCTTCCTGACCTGTTTTTGCCCCAGGTGAAAATCTTGCTGGTTTTGACTGGGCCTGTGTGCCACAGGGAGTGGAGGGGGGCTCGGTCCTGGGAATGGAAGTCGGACCTGGCCGGAGGTAGCTGGAGGACTCTGTCTCTCCCTATAAGTGTTTAAACATCCTCCCTTTCCTCCCTCCCTCTTTCCATCCTCTCCTCCCTCCCCCCCTCACCTCGGATCCTTCAGGAATCAACCTCCTTTGTGGCGAACATTTTCAAGGGGAAAATGGTGGTGGACAACGTGTTCCCCTTCCCGTCAGGTAGGAAGTGGAGCAGCGTCCCTCGAGCCAAATAGCCCCCTCAAGGGTCCTGCCAGGGACCGGGGGCCCTTAAGGTGTCTCTCTTCTCCCCTAGTTCTCAGTGAGGAGCAGACCTTGTTCTTAAAGGAGCTGTACGAACCCTGCTGCCGCTTCTTTGAGGTGGGTGCCGACTCCCTGGGCACAGCCCCGCACTCCCACCTCTCTGGTCCCAGGGAAGGAGAAGGGGGGGGGGGGCATGAGGGTCTGAGTGGGCCAGAGGTGCTGTCCAAGGTGCTTTGCTTGACCAGGACAGTGGGGGACGCCCAGTCTGCTAGGACAGATGTAAGATGGGAAAAGGGGGTGACTTCCAGGGCAGAGCCCCCTTTCCTCCCAAAGGGCACCTAACAAAAGGGATCTACAGCACAGGGGAGGAAACTCAAACCCGAGGAAATCTTAATCCCGCCCATGAGCCACAATAAAGCGACTCCCATGCTCCAGCTTTGAAAAGTCACTTAAGTCTGCATTCTCTTAATTCTGGGTGAGCTGAGAAAGCGGGGTGGGGGGGGAGGTAGGCAGGATCAGGCAAAGAGTGTTCCTGTGGGACCACGTGACTCCCCCCAGACACTCACCCCTTTCCACAGAGGAGCTTGAGAGTTGAGGGCTTTCCGAGGTTCTGACCCTTCCCTGGTGGCAGAGCTCGTGAGAGTTTCATTCTCACCGACTACTTCAAATGATGTCTTTGAAGGAAGTTAATGACGCGACGTGGAATGACGACAATGAAAAAATTCAGTCAAAAACGCTCCAAGGGCTCAAGGAGCTGAAAACTTTTGGGTTACAGGTGCCAGAAAAGCTAGGCGGCAGCGGCCTGACCAACACCCAGGTGTGGACGGAGGGAGTGAGGGGGGGACCAGAGGGGGGAAGGGGCTCTGAAGCGAAGTGGTTGGGGCAAGGGAAGGGGGCGTGAAGGCTCCAAGCTTAGAACTCCTCCTGGGCTAGAGCCCAAGCTTTGGGATCCACGGTTTGGAGGGTGGTTGTCCAGCTGTCTGCAAGTCCCAGATGTTGAGCTTGCAGGAGCTCAGGGGGATCTGGTCCAACATTCCCACTTCTGGATGAGCAAACTGAGGCTGAAAGAGAAAAAGGGAACCCTCCCCAAGCCAAGTGGGAGTTTCCCTTTGGTCCCTTCCCCCTTGACTGGTGAGAGCCCCTTTTGGCAGAGTTGGAAAGGCTCCACCTCCCCTCCCTCAGTTTTTTGGAGGCCAGCTCTCCAGCCTCCCGGGAGGCTGAGGGGTCTCCCCTCACCGCTGCCGTCCCCCAGAGAGCCCTATTCTTGTCTGGCAGTTTGCTCGAATGGTGGAGATTCTGGGCTGGCATGACCTGGCCGTGGGCGTCACCCTTGGGGCCCATCAGTCCAGTGGCTTTAAGGGTATCCTGCTGTTTGGAGACAAGCATCAGAAAGAGAAATACTTGCCCGACCTGGCCTCTGGTGAGGAGCCTCTGTCCCCGTCCCAGCAGCCCCTTCCCCTGGGGCTCCTCTGCACTCTGAGCCCAACCCAGCTTCCCAGCCTTTCCTTGGGTTGCTTGCCGACAAGCTCTAAGTTTTCCCCAGTGCTTGCTCTCCCCAACTCTTCCTTGGGGCCTTTGCTTTTTCACCTGGGACCCTTATCCCTCCTTCCTGCACGGTCCAGTCCTCTCCACCCTTCCTCTTCCTCCCCATCTGAGCCACCAGAAAGTCAGCCTCCCAGCCTCAAAGAAGCTTCATGTTTTCCTCAACTTTTCCTGTGCCCAAGCCCTACCTTCCCAGCTAGAGCGAAGGTTCGCCGAGGGCGGGAATTGCTCCCATTCTTCCCAGCACTTTCCAAGCTTCCTACATGGAAAAGCTCCCCAAGTAAATGCATGGATGCAAAGCCTGGGAAGGGGGACAGATGGAGGAATAAAGGGAGAAATGCAAGGAGCTCTCTGGAGCCCACCCTCAGGAATCCAGCCCACCAAATATTCAAGTCCAAGGGGGATGGATGCCGTGAGAAACCGGAGTAGGAAAGAGCAGGAACCCCCTAGTCCACCCATCTGAGCGGCCTCAGCACTGGCCAAGCTGCCGGCCATCCCTGCTCGGGCCTGTCCCCAGCAGCCCAGCCTCAGACTCTTGCCCTCAGGCTGGCTCTTCCCAGTCCACCCTTAGCCACAGGAAAAGGCTGGACTCTCCCTGTTGGTCCGAGGCCAGGCCCAAATCCCAAATGGATCAAGGTCTGAGCTTCATCCTCAGCCGAAGAGATGGGCTGTGGGCCTCTTGCCAAGGGAAAGCTGGCTCCAGAGCCTCCCAAGCTCAGGAGGCAGCTTGGCCAGGGATTTTTCAATCTGGGTGACCCCAAAGCAGGGACCCCTAACACTTGAGGGCCATGGCTGCGGAGACACAGATTTATCCTAAGAGACCAGAAAACCAGGGGGTTGGAGGGCAGAGAGGAAGCACCTGTGGGCCCCTGTCCCTGTGGGTCCGTCCCTGGGAGGGGAATCTTCATACTGCCAGGCGTATTCCTGATCCCTCTGATTCCTGTGGAAAGGAAAATCTCTGGCCGCATTCTGCTTGACGGAGCCGAGCTGCGGCTCTGACGTAGCCTCCATCCAGACCATGGCCGAGGTCAGCCAGTGTGGGAAATTCTATATTCTGAATGGCCGAAAAGCGTGGATCAGGTGAGCTCCTTTGGGGGGGGGGGCTGGCAGGTGGCTGGGGGCTCAGGGAGGCTCTCCAGGTCAGAGAGGGAGGCTTCCCCAGCTCAGAGCTCTGGGCAAAACAGGACATCCGGAGACCATGGAGTCCACGGGCCTCAAGCCCAGGGGCAGAAAGGGCTCCCCTGAATCAGAGCCTGGGTGTCTCAGCTGGCATATAACTGCTATGGAACCCTCCTTCCTGCTCTCCTCTGTACTCCCAGCACAGGGGGTAGAAATCAGGAAGAACTGAGTTCAGATTTAGCTACTAGATACCTATTAGCTTCATGTCTCTGGGGAGATCACTTCCATTTGCCTCAGTTTACTCATCTACAAAATGAGGATAGTAGCTCCCATCTTTGCAGAATTTCAGGGATCAAATAGAACAAAATCTGTAAGGTACTTGGTGCAGTGCCTGGCATGTAAGCCCTTAATAAACGCTTATTCCCTCCCCTCACTCCCGGGGACCCTTCATGTCGTCCCAAGCCCCCTACAATGGTACAACACCTTTCCCTTGATCATTTCTGGCCTCCAGGATGGCTTACTTCCCTTTCCTCCTTCAGACCCCCGGATCAAAGCACCCATCCTCATGGTATGGATGATTTTAGAAGGGACGGAGGCCGATGATTCCTCCATGATTCCTCCTAGCAATATTTGTGTTTGAAAAGGAGGCCCATGGCGGGGTCGGGGGAGGAGGGGAAAATTTGGAACCAAAATTTTCAAGGGTCAGTGCTGAAAAATTAGCCATGCACAGCATATGTTCTGTAAATAAAAAGCTTTAGTAAAATTTAAAAAAAGAAAGAAGAGAAAAGAAAAAAAAAAAAAAAAAAAAAAGAAAAGAAAAGAAGAAAAGGAGGCACCAGCTAGCCCTGGCGGGGATTTTAGTGCAAATGCAGTGATTGGGAGCCAAGGATCAGGAAAGGCCCTCCAGGCAGAAGGCGTCTAACCCTGAGGCCCGTTCAGAGGCTGAGGGCCTCCTGCCTGAGCCTATTTCTCCAGGGCCGCTCTGAGCGGACCCCCCCATGCCCCAACTTCCTCTAAAATGTCCCTGCCCCTCCCGCGTCCTTCATCTATGACTCTACCTTCGAATCCACAATTGCCATGAAAAGCGCAGTTTCTGCCTTCAGTCATCAGCGGTTGGGAATTGTCTTGGCCTGTTTTTGTTGCCAGCCTGGCCTGTGGCTTCTTTGCCATGAGACCAGCCCCCCATGCACATTTTGGCAGGTGGGAGGGGGGAAGCAGCCTCAGATCATGGTGGGAAATTTCTATTTGGGATTAAGCCTCTTTGGCTGGGAAAACACTGATATGGATGGGCTTAAAAAGTGGGGAAAACAGTATTCTGGGTGCTTTAGATAGCAATCTGAGGATGGGGTACATGAGAAAGGAGGGGAAGGATGAAAAGGGGAAGGAGGAAGAGGAAGCAAGGAAAGAGGAAAGGGAGGAAGAAAAAAGGGGAAGAGGAAGGAGGAGGAGGAGGAGATGGATGACATAAGGCTGACTGCAGTGATGTTCTTGCCTCCAAGCAATGGCGGGATAGCAGATGTCTTTACGGTATTCGCCAAGACAAAAGTGAAGGACGTGACCACAGGAGAAGTACATGGAAAAATTTCAGCCTTCATTGTAGAAAAAGAATTCAAGGGTGTGACCAGGTAGGACCATTCTGTCTCCCAATGGCGGCCTTCCCTTGATGGCTGTTGTCTGCTCGGGCTAGCTTTGACTCCCTTAAGAGATGTGGACACTGGTGGAACAGGGCAGTGATATTTGGGGGGACAAAGGTTTGGGAGGTTTCCCTTTTCCATGAAGGTTGAGCTGAAGGTCTTCAGTCCATTGAAGAGATAGAAAATCACTTTTTTTCTCCCTGAAAGTAACAGCCACTTCCCACAGGAGCCCCTCAAAAATCCTCTCCCTCATTCCCATCTTCTCTGCCCTTCTTTGGGCATGCTGGGGGAAGAGATTGGGATGGAGATCACACCAAGGGGAGCGCCTCCCTCACAGAAACGCTGAGTATGTTCTGTGGGGAGCTTCATCTGCCATGGGAACAAAAGAGGCTCAGAGTTCAGCACTGGCTCAGACTCCAAGACCTTTGTTAGCTACTGGTAGAGAATTCACAGGTCACAAACCCAAGGCTTTCCCATTTGGCAGCCTTCAAGGCCCTGGGTCCAAACAGTGGAATGGGCCTGGAAAACTCAGGAATTACTGGGTGGGTGCAGACTGCGAGACGGGATCATTTGATCACGGAAAAGTCAACCCTGGGCTTGGAATCGTGGGCTCTCAGTTCTCATTCAGCTAGCGGCAGAATTCCAGTCTCCACTTTGTGCCACATGTTCCCAAAGACTAGGGAGGATCATTCTGGGGAATCATGGGCGAGTGAGGACAGAGGTCCTAGGAGAAGCAGTTTCTGGGCTTGACGGGTCTGAAGCAACTGTGGGGAGGGGAGAAATGTGTCAGCTTGGGGGACATGTGTGCTTGCTTTTCCCTCAGTGGTCCACCAGAGAAAAAGATGGGTATCAAAGCCTCCAACACCACGGCGGTCCACTTCAAAAACGTGAGAGTGCCCGCTGAAAATGTGCTGGGGGGCTTTGGGAATGGCTTCAAGGTCGCCATGAACATTCTGAACAATGGCCGCTTCGGAACGGTCTCTGCCCTGGCCGGCACCATGCGCAGGGTGATCATCAAAGCGGTGAGCTGCTGGGCCCGTAGGGATCCAAGTGCCCAGCAGGTCAGGCTCTGGGAGGGGGGGTAGAAGTGCGTCTCTGCCAGGAGGAATTGGCCACTTGGCGTGACTTGGGGGCATGAAAGGCAGCGCCTGGAGGAGCCTCAGAAGTCCCTATGCTTAGTCGTGTACTTTACAGAGGAAAAAAAGGAGCTGGAGGTGGCCCTCAACCATCTGCTCCTTTCCTTAGATCCTTTCTGATGGCTAATAGAAATGGGCGTGAAGGCAGACCCCTGAGTCATCTGGTGTTGGGGGATTGCTCACCACTCCTGTTCAGGGTGCATTCTGACCCAGAGCACAGACACAGCAGGCCCAAGAAAGGGAGGGACTCTGAGTTCATGTCATCCAAGGACCCACTGAAGGAAATGGGGATGTTTAGCCTGGAGAAGAGTTTAGCACAGTAGCTGTTCCCATGTCTCTAAGGAGCTGCTGCCCAGAAAAGGGACTAAAGTCTTCCCGCTTGGCCTCTGAGGACTAGGAGCCATGTTGGAAAGTTGCAAAAAAGGTGGATTTAGGGTGAATGTGGGGGAAATCTTTCCATGAGCTCTGCCCCAGAGGGCAATGGGAGGCCTGAGGAAGTGGTGAGCTCCCCGTCTCTGGAGATCTTCCAGGAGAGGCTGGACAGCTTCTTGTCGGGTATACTAGAGATGGGGTTCCCTTCCCACTGGGCATGGACTGGGGGCACCAAGGTCCCTCCTAACTTGAACCTTGTGATTCTGTGAGTTCCTGGGGTGGGTGGGGCTGTCGCTGCTGCCTTGGAACATCCTTTTCCTCCTCCCACCCCCTGAGCCTCAGTTTCTCTGAAAGGATTGGACTTGATGGCCTCGGCCCCTCTAAGCCACAGGTTGTCAGGGCCGCAGGGGCCAGTGGTCCACTCCATGGCCGGTCACGAGTCTGCTGCTGGGAGCTCGAAGACATGCAGGTGGAAGGCGCTCTGTCCCTTCCCTCCCCTCACCCTTCACCCCCTCCCTTTAGCGCTCCTCAAGTCAACATGGCGGGGGATGCGGAGAAGCCGCCGAGCCTAATTCTGTCCCCACGGACGGGGGGGGGGGGGGGGGGGGAGGGGGCGGCCTCTGGTCCCGGCCACTTCCTTTCTCCCTCCGCTCTGTGACCGGCTCTGGTTCTATAGCCAGCCCCTTCAGGTGCTACCCCTCACGAGCTGTCACCGCGGGGCTAGTCGCTGTTCCCTGGGCCCGGCTTCCTCCCCTGCAAAGTGGAGGTGGTCCTTGCCAGCCCAGCTGTTCAGGGCCGGGACCCAGGTGCCCGGGGTCAGGAGTGGGACTCCACCATTGGACCAAGTGAGCAAGGATGCTCAGGCTCTGGGCAGGACCATGGACAGGGAGGGCGGTAGCTGGGAAGGCGCACTTAGGGTTAGGGTTAGGGGGCGCTGCTCAGGGCCTCCAGTGCTTCAGAACTGGGTCCTTCTGGTGTGAGCCTCACACCCCCGGAGGAGGCTCAGTCACCTGCCACCGCCCGCGGATGTCAGGGAAGGAAAGGCCTTTGGCAGAGGGGCGCAGCCCAGCCGGAGGCAGTTCTGGCTCTAGAACCAGGTTCCCCGACTCCCAGCCGGTTCTCTTGGGGCGGTGGCCATTGTTCAAAAGATTGAAGGGACGGTCATCCGGTCAGAGTGTTTGGTGACTACTGTGGGAGTTGGGGAGGTCATAGGGCGCGGAGTGTGAACCCCTCTAATGAGTTCACATCCAGCCTCGCCATTACCTCGGTGCACAGCGAGTCGGAGAAATGGGCACGCACTCCGGTAACCACGCCGAGAGACCCAGTGGGGACCGGAGCTGTGTCCGAGGTGCTAGGGTGGAACAGGGCGCCCCCGGCCCTTTGGAGGCCTGCTCTGCCCGGCGGCCCGGGCTCGTTCTTTTTCAGCGGAAGCCCCCCTGGGCCCTGCCCCTGCTCGAGCCACTTGGCGGCTGGCTGAGGCAGAGCACGTCCTCCCTGAAGGGAGTCCTAGGAGTCGGTCCCCCAAGTCCCCATTGGCCCGGGAGGGCAGGACCCGCCCCCCAGCCCCGGGCTCTCCCCCGGGGAAACAGCCTCCCATAAACCTCTGGGACGCTCGGGGCGCCGTCCTCATCCTTCCCTCGCTCTCCTCCTGCCAGGCGGATTACGCCGCCAACCGGAAACAGTTCGGGAACCAGATCTGCAACTACGGGATCATCCAGGAGAAGCTGGCCCGCATGGCCATGCGCCACTACGTCACCGAGGTAGGCGCCCGCCAACAAGGGTTCGTAAGAACGATCCTCCCGGAATCTCGGGGCGCCCGAAGGGCGGCTCGTGGAACACCTGCTGGTGCCCCGTGCGGGGTCCGGAGACGCGCCCGCGTAGAGGGGACAGCGATGCTGCAAAAGCACCCACAAAGGGGAGGGGCTGGGGAGGGGCCAGTGGGCGGAGCCGGCAGGGAGGGTCGGGGGAGGGGCCAGCAGGGGAGGGGCTGGGCGGGACCGGAAGGGAGGGGCCGAGGAGGGGTCAGAAGGGGGGGCGGGAGGGGAGGGGGCGACGTAGTCCAGCCCCGCTATTCACCTCTCCTTAGCCTCTTACGTGCATATGAGGCTCTGTCCTTGGTGCTGAGAAACCCTCCCTGACCTCCCAGTAGAACTCTCCCTGGAGATGGGGCAAAGAGGCGGGGCACAGGTGAGCCGCCCAAAGCCGAAGGAGGGTGCCCAAGGGGGGCACAGAAGTCCAGAAAAGAGCCTGCTTGTTTCTGACGGGGCGAGAGCAGCTCAGTTTCGTGGAAGAGGCAACATTAAGGGAAGCCTGAAGCATGTGGGGGTCTTTTGGTAGAGATTGTGCAGAGACGATGGGGGGGGGGGGGAGAGAAGAGAACACAGCGGGAGAAGCCAGTCTGGGGAGAGAAGGGGACCAGAGCAGGACCTGGCCGGCTGACGTGCCCGAGCTCACTCAGCGACCATCAAAGGATGGGAAAGGGCAAAGGGCGCCCCAATTTTCAAAAGAAGGAAGACTCTAGAACCTGCCGACCTGAGTCCAAGCAGGAGCCAGAATTCTAGAACCTGTTCTTAAAGAGATGGCTCCTGAACTCCCAGAGAGGAAGCTGCCATCACAGAGAACGGGGCCGGCTCCCCCAGAACAGACACTGCTCCTCGAGACACTGAGGCCATGCGGCAGCCAGAGCTCACCTAGACTCTCGCAGCGCGCTCCATTTCTCGTGCCCTTGGAGGGGCAGGATGGGTGGGCCAGGGGACCAGGCGGAGCCCTGCTGCCTTGATAGCCTTGCGGCACTTGGAGCTTGGATGTCTTTATCAGTGACTTGGACACAGGCAAAAAGAGCGTACCTAACATAGACAACACATTTTAGAGGGCAGTCAGCAGCACGGATGACAGGGCCCAAAAGGTCTCAGACATCTGGGTTAATGGGACAGATATAAGAACATGAAACTCGGGGCTGCGAGGGGGCGCAGTGGAGAGAGCACCAGTCAGGTGAAGTCAGCAGGACCTGAGTTCGAATTTGACCTCGGACACGCTTCCTGGCTGTGTGACCCTGGGCAAGTCACTTAACCCCAATTGCCTCAAGGGAAAAAAATAACATTAAACTTAATACTATTGAACAAGACTGTAGAATGTGAGAAGAAGATCTGGATGTCTGAATGGCCTGCCAACTTAGGATGAGTCAGCGGGCCATGAGGTGGCCCTGAAAGAGAAGTCAATTCCAAGCCTCCTCCAGAGGGACTGAGAGGGCCAGACCATGGAGGTGACCATCCTGCTGTCCTTAGCCCTCGAGGGTCGGACCCCAACAGCAAATTTTGGGCACTATGGTTAAGGAGGACGTTGCTAAGAATGCCCAAAGGAGGCGGTCACAATGGGGAAGGGCTCGGAGTGAAGTGAAGGCCTGGGATTGATGACCAGCTGAGGAGGAAAGACTCCGAGGCACAGGGCGGCCATGTCTGAAGGACTGCCCACCAGGAATGGCCTCAGGGACCCCCAAAGTGTCTCCTCCAGCTCCACATTCTGCCATCACTCCCTCGCCTTCCTCTCCTTGGCACACCACCTGGCAGTAAAGTGCACATCAGGAAACAAAGGAAGCAGCTCTTGACCTGCCACAGAAGCCACCCGCTAGTGGCTGCTGGGGCCCTAATCCTGACCAGCAGAACAGATTACATAAGGACACGAGGAGACTGAGGGGCAGGTGCAGTCCCTGGTCTCCCTCCTCTTCCCTCCCGCCTCCCACTTATTTCATTCCCAATTCCCAAGCAACATCTGGTCTTACCCGACCGAGATTTACAGCTCCTTCCAATGAGGTATGGTTCACAGCTGTCAGGGCTTTCAGAGAACTAGCCCACCCCAAATGGCACAGTCTCCTTTAACCCTTTACCAGCTTTGTGGGTTTCACATTTAGGCGTGTCCTTAACATTGACCAATGATGTGGGGAGACTGGGAGCCACTGCAAGCCTAGAGTCCGGCAGGGATGGCAGCCAAGAGACATGGCAGCAAGGACTCTCCCCTGCTCGTCCTGCCCGACCTAAGATGTAGCACATCTCAGCAGCCAAGAGCTGAGGTCATCAGACTGGGGCTCCATTAAATGGGAGCAACGAGAAGCTAGGAAGATGCTGAGAGAAACAATTGCACAGAAGCCTTTGTGGGTGGCTCTGCTTCCCCTCTTTCCCTCTCATTTTCCTTTGTGGACATGCTCTGTGCCCTCCGTAACCTGGTGCCCGGCCTTCTGGGAGCACCTCCTCTGGCTATATCTCTGCCTCTGTTCCCCTCTTTGCTTTATGTGTTTCTCTTTCTGATTCTACTTTCCATTTCTGCCTTCTCCCAACCACCTCTCTGTCTCTTGTCTCTGTCTCTCCCTCCTTATCTCTGTCTCTGTCTCTCTCTCTCTCTCTCTCTCTCTCTCTCTCTCTCTCTCTCTCTCTCTGTCTCTCTCTCTGTCTCTCTCTGTCTCTGTCTCTCTCCTCTTTCTCTCTCTCTCTCTCTGTCTCTCTCTGTCTCTGTCTCTCTCTCTCTCTCTCTCTCTCTTTCTCTCCTCTCTCTGACTCTCTCTCTCTGTCTCTGTCTCTGTCTCTGTCTCTCTGTCTCTCTGTCTCTCTCTTTCTCTCTCTCTCTCTCTCTCTCTCTCTCTCTCTCTCTCTCTCTCTCTCTCTCTCTCTCTCTCCCTCCCTCCCTCCTTCCCTCTCTCTCTCTCTCTCCCTCCCTCCCTCCCTCTCTTTCTCTGTCTTCTGTCTCCTTATCTCTCTTTCCCACGTCTCTGCTTCTCTCTTTTTCCCTTTCCTTTTTATCCCCCTTCCTTAATTGATTTTAAGTTGAAATACATGAGATTATAAAGAAATGGTGAGAATGACAGGGAAAGGTAATGCAGAATGTTGGAGGGAATGTGGGAAAACCAGGACACTGATACATTGTTGGTGGAACTGTAAATACATCCAGCCATTCTGGAGAGCAATTTGGAACTATGCTCAAAAAGTTATCAAACTGTGCATACCCTTTAACCCAGTTGCTACTGGGTTTGTATCCCAAAGAGATCTTAAAGAAGGGAAAGGGACCCACATGTGCAAGATTGTTTGTGGCAGCCCTCTTTGTGGTGGGCAGAAATGGGAAACTACATGGATGCCCATCAATTGGAGATTGGCTGAATAAATTGTGGTCTATGAATAATATGGAATATTATTGTTCTATAAGAAATGACCAGCAGGATGATTTCAGAAAGGCCTGGAGAGACTCACATGAACTGATGCTGAGTGAGATGAGCAGGACCAGGAGATCATTATATACTTCAACAATACTACTACATGAGGATCAATTCTGATGGGCGTGGACATCTTCAACATTGAGATGAACCAAATCAGTTCCAATGGAGCAGTGATGAACTGAACCAGCTATGCCCAGTGAAAGAACTCTGGGAGATGACTATGAACCTCTACATAGAATTCCCAATCCCTCTGATTTTGTCCGCCTGCATTTTGGATTTCCTTCACAGGCTAATTGTGCGCTGTTTCAGAGTCCGATTCTTTTTGTTCAGCAAAACAACTGTTTGATCATGTATATATATATATATATATATATATATATATTTGATATTTAATTTATACTCTAACATTTGACATGTATTGGTTGACCTGCCATCGGGGGGGAAGAGGAGAGATTGGAACAAAGGGTTTGGCAACTGTCAATGTTGTAAAATTATCCATGCAAATATCTGGTAAATAAAAACTATTCATAAAAAAAATAAAAATAAGAAAAGAAATGATGGACTTGCTGCAAGTCAAAGCACGGGCTCTTTTTTCTTTTCTTTCTTCCCTCTTTTTCTTTTTTTTTTTCTTTGTCTTTGGGGAAAATGGCTAATGAGGGAGTTTGTTGTATATGACTTTATGGTTTTGTAGTGGATTCTGTTTTTCTTGTCTTCACAGTGAATAGGGAAGTTGAGGAAACAGAATTTGGAACTGAATATAACATTTAAAAAACAAATTGATTATATATCATGTTCATTAAATGCTATTTTGTATTTCATTTCCTTGGCTTGGAAATCAGATGGAGAATCACTGGCTTTCTACTTATGTGGTTCTCCACTTTTTTCTCTTTAATGTCATCAAACCTCCTTTTTTAAAAGTTCTTCAAGGAAAGAGAGAATTTGGAACTGAATATAAAATTTAAAAAACAAACATTCCATATCCTGTTCATCAAATACTGTTTTATATTTCATTTCCTTAGCTTGGAAATCAGATGGAGAATACTGACTTTCTATTTGTGTGGTCCTCCATGTTTTTCTCTCTTTAAAAAGTTCCTCAAGTCTTGTCCTAGAACTTCCCACAGGTGCCATACTCTGGGAGAAGTAAAGCCCTGGGGACACGCTCCTTTATCTACAGGAGGGCAGCCTTGTCCTGCTTGGCCCCAACTTGAAGGGAGACACAGATAGGCAGACTTGGGCTCCAGAGAAGAGGCGGTCTGTCGTTCCAAGAGGAGGGGCCTCCCTCCTGAGGCTGAGGGCCTCCCTCCTGGGAGAAGCTCTTCCTCTGATCATTGTGAACAGGAGGATTCTCCTTCCATGTGGGCCGGACCGGACCACTGCCTCGAGCGCCCGCCCACCTCACAGGGGCCAGCACTAGGAGGCTCAGTTGGCTCTCGGCCATCTGCCGGGCGGCCCTTTGGTGCCATTCTGAGGCGTACGCTCTCTCTCCCTGCAGTCAATGGCCTACATGATCAGCGGGAATATGGACATGGACGTCTCCGAGTTCCATCTGGAAGCGGCCATCAGCAAGATTTTTGCTTCTGTGAGTATGTCTGCTTGTGATGTCACCGTGCTGTGCCTCCAGCTTTGTGGGGGTCATGGGGGCCATGAGGGAAATAGAAGTATGGTGGTCCCCACTGTCCACTGGTGGTCAGTCTACATGCCGAGTACCCTGAAGGGTGAGTGTGGCCTGGCTCCTTACAGGGAGTGTCCAAGCCAGAGCGGCCGCAGACCCAGGGCCAGGGAAGGAGCTCCTGCTGGGCTGATCTGGCCTGCCAGGGGAGACGCAGGCCAATGGGTCATAGGGAGGCTGAGAGGAAGGGAGCCTCTACTCAAGAGAAAGCTCTTATTCTCTCACAAGGGCAACTGGATTTCCAGGAAGTCTGAGGACCTCAGTTCAAATCCTGGATCTGCCTCTAATTGCCTCAATGACCTTGAGCAGATAATTTCATTTCCTCCTGTCCTCGTGTTCTTCATTCAAAAGATGAGAGGGTTGGACCTGGGCTTGGGGATGGCAGCCGTCTCAGGTGGGCTCAGCTGGTGTTTAAGGGCCGACTGCCCCTCAGTCCTGGTCTACAGACTTAGGGATGAGGCCTCCCGGCCCCCACCCAGACAGCACGGCTGGTGAGGGGGGACCGGCCAGCGCCTTTTTCTAAAAGGGTTCAAGCTGGAAGCGAGTCAGGGCTTAGCAGCGTCACAGGATGGAGCCCCAGGGTGCAGGGATGGGCATGGGAAAGGGCTGGGGCTTCCCCTGCCACCCTTAGCAGCAGTGGGGGACCCCCCTGACAGCAATCTGATTTCTTTTTTTTTGCTAAGGAGGCCTGCCTGGGAAGTGGACTGATGGAGTGCATTCAGATCCTCGGAGGAATAGGGCTACATGAAGGTAAAGCTCGGAAGCCCGCCAGCGGAGCCGATGGCCATGGAGGAGGGTTTCCCTTGGTTTTACCATTCATACACTCGTGCACACACTCATTCACACACTTGTGTGCTCAGTGCACATGTGTGCATACACTCGGGCACATATGCACACCCATGCACACAAATACGCGCACACACACACACACACACACACACACACACACACAAACCACATTTTCAATCCGCTGTCCATCTCTGCTCACCAGCCCTCACAAGACAAGGGGGGTCAGATTACACATCTGTTGGGGGGGTACTTGCTGGTGGTGCATCCGTGTGCATCGGTGCCATGTGCACAAGGTGACATCATGGAGCCTTCAAGGTGAGCTCCCTCCCAGGGCAGCCCTGGGGACCGAGTGCTGAGGGCCCGGGGTGGCTGGGCAGGGAAGCCAGAGATCTCCAAAGCCCTGGGCACAGCCAGCCTGGAGCAGAGCAGGCTCAGGGGAGCAGGAACACCCCGGCTTTGTCCTGCTTGGCTCCCCAAGGGCAGATTCAGGAGAGGGGAGTTGCAAAGAAGCCATAAAAGGAAAATCTCTCCCAATAACAGCCCTAGGAAAGGGGATTGGGCTGCTTTGGGGGGCTCCCCCTTGCTGCTTCCAATCAGAGGGTCCCTGATGGCAGTTATGGAGGGATGACTTGTTAATGGATCAAACTTGAGGGTCTCTGAAGCCCCCCTAGGAGACACTGGGATCCTGCTGTGCAATAAATCAAAGCTCCTCAGAGCTTCCCAGCAGGATAAGGATGGAGGGAGGCTGCCCTGGCTGGGAGCCCTGTGGATGGGGGAGGGGGGCTCATGCTTCCTACAAGGGAGTGACTGGTCGGGGCCCAGATACCCCACGTCAAGGGGAGAGCGAGAATCGGGGTCCGCTGGAAAGCAGAGAAGGCCCAAAAGGAAGCAAAACTGGGGATCCTCGAGAAGGGGGGGTTCCCAAGGCAGAGCAAGGCCTCGGGTGCCGAGACAGTGAGTTCTTCAGCCCTCAGCTCAGCTCCCTGGGAAGCTCTGTCCATCTGCCTCCCGGCTGGAATGAGGAGAGGCTAGAGCCTCAGAGAGCAGGAAAGGGGCTCCCGGGCTCCGGGCCTGAAGCTTGCTGCCCAGATCAGCCTCCCCGCCTCCCCGGGGTCCTGCTGTTGCCTCCTTCCGCATGGGAACTAGGAAATGGGGCCAGGAGTCTGGCAGCGGAGGGAGCTGGAGCCCCGGCAGGGTCCCCAACCCTCATCCAGCGGAGAAGGGCGAACAGAGGCGCTCCCCCTCCCTCTGCTCCCCAGCTCGGGCCTTCCAGCGCAGGCGGCTGAGGGAACAGGCAGGGCTCAGGCAAGGGAGGACGAGGTCCACACCCCCCCCCCGCGTCCCTCCTCCTGCACCTCTCCACAGCTCGGCCGCCCCCTGCGGCTTCCCCAGCGAGCAGAGGGGCTCAGACAGGCAGGGCAGCTTCCTCCCAGACCCCTCTCTTCCCGCAGAAAGCCGGATTAGAGCGGATCATGAGGGACCTGCGGATCTTCCGCATCCTTGAGGGTACCAATGACATCCTCCGCATCTTCGTAGCTTTGGCAGGTCTGCAGGTAACGGGGCCCTTGGCCCGCCCCTTTCATCGGGGTGCAAAACCCTTGGCGGGAACGCCCCTCCCTGAAAAGCTTTTGTGGTGATCACCCCTCCCCTGTCCTGAAGAACTCTTGGGGTGACTACCTCTCCCCCTCCCCTGCAAAACTCCTGACGGGGAATGTCCCCCCCCCCATGCAGATCAATGCCAGTTCTGGAGCCAGTTCTTATGCCCTGAGGTCAGTGACCAGCCCAGTGCCACCAGCAGGAGGTCATGGCCTCAGGGCCAGAGGTTGCCATTCCTGGGGCTGCTGGGAGGTGTCAGGGCACAGCCTGCTCCCGGGTGGGTGGGGGAACCCTGGGCTTGTGATCCTTGGGCTTGTGATCCCTGGGCCTGTCACATGGGCACAGACAGCTCCTAGAGCTGCTCCCGCTCAGGCTTCTACAGAAACACAAAAGGATTATGGTCAGCCATTCACTTAAACTCCAGCAGCATGGAGGGTGCCAGGCTTTGGGCTGAATCCTGGGAAACCCCAGCCCCTCCTGGAGTGTCCAAGGGAAGCTGCTGAAAATGTCTGCCCCAAAGCCCCAATCCGTGGGATGGCCGGAGGCCGCATTCAGAGTTTGAGCTCCCCTCCTGTTTTCATCACATCCATAGCACGCGGGATCCCAACTGCAGGAGCTTCAGCACACTTTGGAAGACCCGTTGAACAATACTGCCATCCTTTTCACTGAACTTGGCCTCAGAGCAAAGCGGTGAGCCTGGCAGGGCTGGCACTGGTTGCCTGGCAGAATTGGCACTGGTTGCCTGGCAGGGCTGGCACTGGTTGCCTGGCAGAATTGGCACTGGTTGCCTGTGGGGCTGGCACTGGTTGACTGGTAGAGATGGCACTGGTTGCCTGGCAGGGCTGGTGCTGTTTTGCTGCTGTCTCTCACCCACTCCCACACATCTGGCAGCTGGGTCTGGCAGGGAAGGGTAAAGGAGCCCCCCTCAGGTTTTCAGGGATCAGAGCCCACGTGTCAGACCCTACCAGCCGAGGGCAGAAATGAGAGAAAATGCGGGTCTCTGCTTAGGAAGGGCATTAGGCCTTTTAATTCATGTTCTTTTGGTTTTGTTTTTGTTTTTTGAGGCTGGGGTTAAGTGACTTGCCCAGGGTCCCACAGCTAGGAAGTGTTAAGTGTCTGAGACCAGATTTGAACTCCGGTCCTCCTGAATTCAAGGCTGGTGCTCTCTCCACTGCGCCCCCTAGCTACCCCAATGCATGTTCTATAGGACAGGAAATGTTACTTAAGCACTTTAAAAACAACTGATCCTCATGGGTGGCTGCCATCTGCTCATAGTGTTTTTCCATACCATTAAGAATGATCAGACCTGAGACAGCTGGGTGGCGCAGTGGATAGAGCACCAGCCCCGAAGTCAGGAGGACCAGAGTTCAAATCTGGTCTCAGACACTTAATACTGCCTATCTGTTCGACTCTGAGCAAGTCATTTAACCCCATTTGCCTCAGGGGAAAAAAAATTACTGGACCTAGGGGGAAGGCAAAAGAAATGTAATCCAGAGTCCTGCCTGTGTGTGGTTTACAATCCAGTGGAAAATTTGCTCCAATTCATGAAACATTTCTTAAGCCCCAATTATGTTCAATGTGTAGCTGTCAGTCACAGTTTTGTAGTCCTAGAGTCCCCAGTCTTGTCAGACAAATGTAGTAGAAGTTTTGCATCCAAGAGATTTGTAGCATCTGCCTTGGGATAATGGGCAGGAATCAGCACACAGTTCTGGGGCAGATTAACCAGGCTTTTCCATTAAAAAAAAAAAAAAAAAAAACTTATGGTAATTATAAATTACTAATCTCTATTTAGTAATAAAATAAATTAATGAACAATTTATAAGATTTAGAGACATGTGAATCCCTTTTTAGCTAAACTTCCATTAAAATTAGTTCTTAATATTACTCTGGTTTTCTATATTTTGCTTCAAGAAGAAGCTTGGTGTTTGTTTCATCCAAGTTGGGGTGCAGTCCCCCAGACGTAGTTGTGGTTCGGGCCCTTTAAAGAGCAATGGATCGTATGTGTCACCAACTCTAGTCGAGGGTGCACAGCTTCCTCACGCTCAGCAAGGAGTCTTTAAGGAATGGGAGCACTCCTTTCTCCATTCTTCCCTTCCACAGTGGGATATCAAGGAAAAGTCATGGTCCCAGGTCTCTAGTATGGATTTATCCTGCTTTCGAGGCTCTGGACTTCTTCCTCTGGGTCTCGCCCCCATCACAGCTCTGTTTCATTATCACAGGCAATCCCAGGAAGAGACCTATTTATTTTTATTAATTTATTTTAAATAATAGATTTTTATTTTCAAAATCCGCACAAAGATAGTTTTCCACATTGAGCCTTGCATAGCCTTGTATTCCAAATGTTCTCCTTCCCTTCCGCCCCCTCCCGGAGATGGCAAGTAATCCAATAGATGTTCAATATGTGCAATTCTTCTTTATATATTCCCACAATTCTCTTGCTGTACAAGAAAAATCTGATCCAAAAGGGAAAAAATTGAGAAAGAAAACAAAAAAGCAGGCAACCAACCACAAAAAGGTGAAAATCACCCTTTCCAGCCCACTTCGGGTCAGTTCAGGCCTTATTTTGACCCTCAAGAGTGGGTCCTTTGGAAACCCTCAGGCCCAAGATGAGACATTAGGAAGCTGCTCTGCTATAGGAGATCCTAAGAGCTGAGCTGCTCCTGAGAAGCTTCGAGCAGGCCTTAACTTACTTAATTTATTCGGATGACCTGTGACAAGAGCCCGTCCCAGCTGATTTAACTCTTGTTCACTTCTTGCAGCATCATAGGGATACCGACGGGCATTTCTCTGGATGGTGTGGTCAATGGGCATCTGGTAGACACCGCGAGCCTGGTAAAGTTTTTTTTCACCACGAGGCAGCTTCTGAACAAGATTAGGACCTTCCCACACAGACTAGGAAAGCCCCAGGGACTCTCCTGATGATCGGAGGCTCCCTCCACTGCATCTCCCTTTCCTGCCCCCAAATCTATCATGAATGGAAAAGCAAAGTCATCCCCTGAGCCCTTCTAAGCTTTCCCCATGCTGTAGATGGGGAGGGGGGTGGGTTCAAGAGCCATCGGCCATCCCCTCTAAAACACGGTCCCCTTATTTGGCTCTTCTCCAATCCATTCTCTTCAACATCCATGCTCACATTTTGGAGGCCATGCCTAGGGGCTTGGAAGGAGCTTCTCAGAGGAGGAGAGGGCTGGGCCAGGCCAGTCCATGTTGCCTCAGTGACCCCTCAGGGCCAGGTCACTTATCCAGGGTCACGAGGCTCCCACCTAAGGCCTACTCAGTGTTTCCTCCTAGCACAAAGACAGAACTGAGCAAATGAGCCATAAAGTCTTACCCCTTGGCACTGGCCTGAGCTCGCTGGGAAGTCAGTGGCAGTGTGGGTGATGCCCTGTGTCATCAAGCTGTCCGAATTCTCATCAGAGACTGTGTAGGGAATCAGAAAAGCTTACTGAATAGGAGCTGCCTGGTAAGGTGGGCAGGGGTTCCAGGAGAGCCAATAGGATGGTGCCCCTAGGATGCCAAGGTGGACAATGTCTCAGGACGACAAAGGTGGTCGATGACCCTCTAGTAAGGCGGAGAGGGCTGAGGTAGCTGAGGCCCCCAGAGTGCCCCAGGAGGCTGAGCTGTTCAGGGGCCTGGGAGGACTTGATGGTCCTTACAGGAAAAGCCAAGATGGACGATAGATGAGCCATGATAAACGCCAAGCTCTTCCCCAGCTGGTTCCTCTTGGTCCTGGGAGAAAGCCGCCCCTCAGCGGCAGTCGTCTTAGAGAACTGTCCCTGCCCACCCACTTCCTTCCCTTTCCTCCCATGTAGGTGACAAAGTGCGTGGACCTGCTCTCCGAGGTCGTGGAGCACCTGCTTTTAAAATTTGGCACCGAAGTCATCCGTACGTCCCCTCACGTTCGCCCCCTGCATTTCTAACCCTTGTTCCAGGGCCTGCTTGGGCTCTGGAAAGTCTTGAAATTTCAGGAAAAATTTCTGAAACAAAAAGAGGAAAATAATCATAAAACATTTGCTGCCCCTTCTCCACATCCCCTTTAGTTGCCAGGGCTCCTATGGGGAGCCCTTCCAAGCTTTTCAAACCTGCAGGGGTGGAGAGGAAGAGGAAGAGAAGAAGAAAGGAGAGGAAGTGGGAGGAGGAGAAGGGGGAGGGGGAGAAAATGAGGGAAGAAAAGGGAGGAAGAGAGGGAGGGGGAGAAAAGAAAAAGGAGGGTAGAAGAGGGAGGGAGAGAGGATGAAGGAGAAAACGAGGGGAAAAGAGGGAGAGGGAGAAGAGAATAAGGAGGGGAGAAAATAGAGGGAGAGATGGAGGGGGAGAAGAGAACAAGGGGAGAAAAGGGAGGAAGAAGGGAGAGAGGGAAGGGGAGAAGAGGGAGAGAGGAAGAGGGAGAAGAGAACCAGGGGAGAAGAGGGAGGAGGCAAGAAGGAGGAGGGAGAAGAGAAGGAAGAGGGATAGTGGGAGGGAAGAGAAAAGAGAGAGAGGTGGGGGCTGGGCCCACTTTTCTCTCAGTGACCCACCGAAGCCCCCCTTGTTCCGTTCCAGACCAGCAGTTTCACCTGAAGAGAATAGCGGACACTGCCATCGACATCTACTCCATGGGGGTCGTGCTTTCCAGGTACTTAGGGGGGAGGCAGAGACCAGCCCCTGAGTATCCACTGCAAGGGCCCTCATGTACACATGTATGTTCACGAACAGACACACATGTGCCTGTGAGCACACACGTGTACCTCTCACATGTAATATGTGTATGCTGCTGCTTCTCCCTGACATTGCACACACACCTGCCATTGCACACACATGTGAGGGCATGGAAGGGACAAGTGGGAGGAGTCCTGGGGCTTCCCTCATCCCCCTCCCTTTGCTGAGCATCTTTCATGGATTCCTTCTTTGGGGAGGTGGCTGAGACACGCTTGGGGCAGGGGGCTCCCCAGAGCCAGAGGCCCCGCCCTGCCAGCTCAGCTGTGATCACGGCCAGATCCAGGTGGGCGTGCAGCCCCACCAAGGTAAGCGCGTGGAGGCGGGAGATGGGACACTGCACCCAGAAAACAGCTGGGAGGGAGTGCGAGAGCACCAGCCAGAAAGAGGCCGGAGCACAGGGCCAGTGTTCATGCTGTAGGAAATGGGTGGCTGGGCCAGATGCGGGCCTAAATCAAATCGGATGCTAAGGAGGAACACGTGGAAATGCTGTGCTTGGGCCCACAAGTCCGAGGTGGAGAACGTGGCCCGACAGCACCATTCATCAGCAAAAGGAGGACTCCAGTGATCCGGAACCCTCCAGGATGAAGAATGCTGCAGCTGCCGCCAATCTGGGAAGGCCACGTTCCAGTCCCAAAGGGAGGGAGCCAGCGTGAAAGCCAGAAGGGATCCTGAGGAGAGCTGCTGGCTGGGGACCCTCGTTTTCTGAGCATCAGCTGAAGGAAGGGGCAGCAGCTAGCCTGGATGAGACCCCAGCAGGGACTTTCTTCCAGAATAGGAAAGATAGTCACATGGAAAAGGAGCAGTAGAATCAATGGGTGGAAATCACCAGGAGGGAGCTTTGGATCAGCTGGCAGAGATACCTCATGAAATGGGCCGCCTCCTTAGGGAGTGAGCTTCCCAGCGCTGGAGGTCCCCAAGCAGAAGCCACAAGACTGTATCATGGTGCCCTGTGCAGGCAATCCCCTCCAGTATTGGCTGGACTAGACATATTAGAAAGTCCCTTACCACTCTGGGATTTGCCCAAACTGTGGGCATCAA
This sequence comes from Sminthopsis crassicaudata, assembly GCF_048593235.1. NCBI lineage: Eukaryota > Metazoa > Chordata > Mammalia > Dasyuromorphia > Dasyuridae > Sminthopsis > Sminthopsis crassicaudata. The sequence continues at coordinate 1,866,807 of NC_133619.1, forward strand.
TCAAGCAGAAACCAGGGGCTAAAGTGGAGATCAGGGGCTAAAGTGGAGATCAGGGGCTAAAGTGGACATCAGGGGCTTAGCCCGAGGCTGGCATTCTTTGTCTCATACCTCATCTGAAAATGAGGTCACGGCCCCCATCTGAGTTTCCCAGCAGAGCCAGGTCCAGGAGGACTAGGGAACCAGAGATGACTGGGGTTCAACCCCCTGACAAGCTGAGGAGGCTGGAAGACTCCCCCAAGGCATCCAGCAATGGGCCTCCCTGGGGATCCTTCCCAGAACAAACCATCCCCGCAATGGGAGCAGCGGAGCCTGCCGGGCCCTCAGTCCCCATCTTTCAGCTTGGACAGGCTCTGGGCACTGATGGCATATGGGGCAGAAGCAGCTGCACCAGTTTTATCTGAAAACCCGACTCCTGCCACTGGAAATCTGACCCTTCCCCCACACAATGATTTCCCTGGTGGGAATGAGAATTTTCGGAGGTATTCCGACCAGCATAAGACCCAAATGAATGGTATTGAGGAGAAGTTTCTCTTTGAGCACTAAATGAACTGGGAGAACCTCAAAGAAGGCCATCTCTAAGAGGCTTTGGGGAGAATGTAGACAAGAACCCTCCAGGCCCAGAAGGATCTGTGAAGGGGTGCCCCAGAGAGCACAGCAGGCAGGGGAACCAAACTCTCCCTTTCAGAAAGATCGTCACATTAGCTGCTTTTGGAAGGGGAGGGGGGGCAAAGACTGAACTCACTGTCTCAGCACTAAACAACAACTCCAGCCTCCATCACCTTCTGTTTCCTCCTGCTAGAATGTGAACTCTTGGAGGTCTCCCTTTGTACCCAGAAAGCACTGGGGTGCCTTTTTATTTATCATAATTATCTGAGAACTTCCAGTCTCACTCCTGGCCAGGACTGAGCTGTCTTTTGGTTCCTTTATCGGTGTGCACATCTCTGCTGTAGTCACAGAAGGCACATTGGTGATCGAAGGCCTGAATTTCGCCATCATTGAGAGCAATGGGTCCACTGAGTCAATGGGAGTTTCCTCCTCCATGTCTCTCCTGAGCTGTTGACTGGTATCTCACCTTCCATTATGGAATCCTTTCATACTATTGAGCTTTAGAAGCCAGAGACACGGTTATGGAAGATGAATTTGTGCTTTCAAACAGCTTGCGTAAGGCTTGTGCTAACACAGGAGAATTAGTGAGCAGAGTCGGAGCCTCAGTGAAAGTATTCAAGGATATCTGGGCTCCGAGGAGGGGTCCTACATCATAGAATCGTCCATAATGACCAGCACTGCCTGCATGTAATTGTTCCACTCTCCGGCCTAGCCCTCTCCACTTCTCCATGAGAAGAACACAAGCAGCAAAGGCTCTGTCGAAAAACTTGACAATTGCAAACTCTTAATTTGTTCCCTTCAACCCACCTTTCCTCCACTCACACTCAAGATGGAAAAGCAGCTCTCCATCAGGCTGGGCTGGGCTGATGCTCACTTTGATGGGCTGTGATGGTCTGCAAGGGACACTGGGCTGTCCCGGCTCCCAGAGGGAAGCCTGTGGCAGCTCAGTAGTCTAACCAAGGGGAAGGAGCTCTCCACTCAGTGGCCTGTGGGAAGAAGCCCAAGGGAGGCCCAGAAGGGTGGAACTCAAGGTGCAGAACCAGCCCTCCTAACTGGATCTTGGTCCCTCTGTTCCTTCCAGGGCAACCCATTCGCTGAACCACAACCTCCCTTCGGCCATCCACGAGAAGCTGCTGTGTGAGACCTGGTGCTATACGGTAGGGCCCCATCTCTTGCCCCAATCCCACCCACTGTCCTTTTGTCTCTCCCTTCATGGGATGGGGTTCAAGTTCCTCTGCAAAATAACCCAGGCTCCCATGATTCCAAAGAGCAGGATTCAGATGAGATGCAGCTCCTCTGGGAGCACTTTTGAGGTCCCTCCTGGGCTCTCTGGTACTAAGGGATACAGTGACAAAAAGGAGATGGTCCCTCTCTCAAAAGGCTTCCATCCAACCACAGGAGACAACCTTGCATATAAAACTACAGATGAATGGAAATGGAGTTCAAGAGAACCAAATACAAAGTAACTTAGGAGAAAATACAAAGTAACTTAGAAGGAGGAAATACAAACTTAGAAGGAGGAAATACAAGATAACTTAGAAGGAGGAAATACAAACTTAGAAGGAGGAAATACAAGATAACTTAGAAGGAGGAAATACATACTTAGAAGGAAGAAATACAAAGTAACCTAGAAGGAGGAAATACAAAGTAACCTAGAAGGAGGAAATACAAAGTAACTTAGAAGAAGGAAATGCAAAGTAATTTGGAAGGAGAAAATACAAAGTAACTTGGGAGGAAGAAATGAGGGGGAGAGGGAGAATTAAAATGGCAGTGTCTGCTGCATGGAAAACAGCACTCTGAGAGCAGTTGGGGGAATGCTTAACAAATACAGGAAATTACATGCAAGCTAGAGGATGCACACTTGTGGCTTTCCAAGCCAGTACTCGGCTTGCAGAGATTCCGTCACACTCCGGAGTGGGGCAGATGCCCTGGGCTCTGTGTGGAGCAGATAGTTTCGCTGAGTTCTGGGAGGGGGGGGTCATGTCCAGGGAGGCTGGAAATGTTGCTTGGGGAAGTGGGGTAGTTTTCTATACACTGCTCTGAACCAGGAGGTCAGAGTCCCCTGCCAGGAGGGATTTAAGTTCTGAGGTACCTTCCCAAAGGAGAAGTGGGTATGTGTGTAGACCCTTGTTTATTGAAATGGTGGCTTGATTAACAGGCCATGTAAGCAGTTCAGATGCTGTGTGCTCAGAGGATGGGGGAGACGTTTCTTTCTGTCATTTAGGCCTTTGAACGTGTTCGATGGAATCTCAAGGCAGTGAAAGCTTCAAGTTGGAACAACTACTACAAGAACATGAGGTCTATCTCTAATGAAGTTGTGAAAAATGGAGGAGTTGTATATTCTCGCCCTATGGGCTTCTGAAAAAAAAAAGGCTTCATCTCCTGGAAAAAATTGGAGCCTGGCCCTCACCCCAAAGAGTGGTTTATTTATAAAGAAACTAGAAAAATAATAAAATTATAGTTTCTTACTTAGCCCATTGGCTGTTGGAAATTGAAGCTCAAAATGTGGCCTGCTGTGCTCAAATCTTGGGCTTTCTGGATGTTCTGGCTCAACAAACCCCTACACTTGGAAAGCACTGTGGTAGGTGCTAAGAAATGCTTTGGAGGAGCTGAAAATGATTTTCCCCCTAAGCAGGTTTTCCTTTGTGAACATCAGAATTTGACTTGGAGCTGAATTTCAAAAACAAAAGATAGCCCTCAGCTCCCAGGCAAGCATTCTGGCTGGCAAAGCATTCAACATAGGGCAGATTCTATTTAACCCAACCAAAAATACAAAGGATTCCACACCCAGACAGAGTCCAGAACGCTCCTACCCATCTGATTGTCCCACTAACACTGATATTTTTAAATGGTTAACAGAACTTAAATCTTACTCTGAGGTTGAGGTCCCCCTAAAAAGGGAACTCATGGCTACTAGAGATTATCAACCTCTGTTGAGTCCCAGCTCTCAGGGACCTATGGAATTGCCCAGATTTCAAGTACTAGAACAGAGTGCCGCCATTCCCTCCCCCGACCCCAAATCATAAAGGAGAAAAGCCCTTCGGCCCACTTGAAAGTCAGATCCTCCCCTTGACCTGCACGGTTGGTTCCAGTGAAGGACACGGGAGAATTTATTCCTCCTTGTCCCAATTCTGTATTATGTTTCATCTTGGTTCCAATTTCCACTTAGTCTCTCCAGTCCAGAGCTTCCCCTTTCCAGTCTCTCCAGTCCAGAGCTTCCCCTTTCCTGCCTCCCACATAGATAAGCCCCCAGGTGTCACTGCAGTCTCCCATTCCCCAGTCTTCTGCTCCTAAGGGTATTGCTCTAGGGTGATAGCGGTGCCATGGGGGCCAGGAGAGGCCAGTCATTTGGGGCTGGCTTAGTCCCTGCTTCTGCCACTGGGACTTCAGGCAGCGGGAGATGTGGCTCTGAATTTACCTCTACCATTCACTACCTATGAGGCCATGAGCACACAACATCATGAAGCTCCCTGAACCTGTTTCCTTATCTGAAAATAGATTGTCCTCTCAGGTCCTTCCTGTACATAACTACTCTCTGCCTCAGTTTCTTCATCTGTAAAGTGGAGGTGGAGCTCTTAGCCCACCTGTAATGTCTTTAAGTTTATGGAAATGATCTCTGCTGCTCCTCCTAGCTCCAGATCAGTTGATCTCGGCCACAGGACCTCTCTTATCCTCAGTTTTCTTATCCATAAAGTGGGGGTGAGGATAAAGATTAAATGGCCTCTCCATCCCTTTTGGCTCTCTCAGTGTCCTCTCTATCAGTATGATGGGACCAAGCCTGAAGCATCTCTCCTTTGCTGCTTTGAGACTGTGATCCAGACGAATTCAGCTCCTTCAGGCCCCTCTTACAGGATTCCAGAGACCACTGAGTCATCTCTGGCTCCTTTTGTTCCATGGCCAACAAAGAACCCCGCATGACTCTGCCCTGAAAATAAAAGTGCCTTCTCCAGAGGCCGAGGGATAGAGGGGCCCCACGGAAGCTGCTGAAGCCTTGTTTGTCCCTCCTGATCAGCAGGTTCTCTTTTGTCCAGGAGAACTGAGAGCTCTTTGAGGGCCCCTGAGGATGCAGACACTGGGGCCCTGTGAGGGATGCACCATGCCCATGATGCCCCTGCACACTGAGCTATTCTCTGAGAAATCCAAGCTGTGGATGGTGGCAGGGGGACAGATTATGGGCTCAGTTTAAACGGAAAGATGAATTTCCAAAGGACAGATTGTTAACCCAGTCCTTTCTGCATGGCAGGGAAGCCACTTCTGGACCTTCAAGGGACTGGACCTCTACCCATGGCAGTCCTTTCTCCGTTTGTTCATTCATTCAGCATTAACTTGGTGCAAGGCCCTATGCAAGGCTACCACAAATAATGAAAACTGCACAGATTTGGGGGGTGATTCAAGGTCTTAAAAGTGCTTCCTTATGACTCCACTGTGTATTCTCTCTATTCTCTGGAGAAAAATAGTAAGACTCATCAAGACCAAGTGACTTTGCCCATGGTCACACAACTGCAAAGTAGAGCAAGACTAGAACCCAGTTCTCTTGACTCTCCTATCTCACAATTCCACCCATTTTAAGGGTGTTGAAAATGATAATGTCAGTAAACATTTATTAAGCCCCTATTACATGCTGGGCAATATTCTTAGAGGGATATAAAAAGAGGAAAAAGACAGTCCTGCCCTCAAGAAGCTCCAAATCTAATGGAAAAGACAACATACACTTAAATATATACAAAGCAAATTATGGACAGGAAAAATAATTAATTCCTTGTTATGGGCCAGAACTCTGAACTTAACACAAAGGATTCTCACAAGGTACTAAGTCTGTGGAAATGATAGAGACAATAGTTATCTTATTTAGCATGGTTCAGTATGATTGATTTAATTCTACAAGGAGATGCATGGGCCAGAACTTGAGACAAGATACTGAGTGGAATTGAAGAGACGTGGTTAAATCTAGTTTAGCACTGATTTAATCCAACAACAAATAATGGTTTCCTAGTGATATAATGATTAGTTTGTACTCAGTGTGTAGCATAGAAGATAGAAGCCTCAGCCAGGGAGATTCAGAGATTCAGAGACAAATGGACAGAAGGTGGGGGGCTGAAGGCTGGAGCACAACCCTTGGACTCAAACAGATTCATCCCATCTCACACCACCTTGGTGGCAGGCTCTCCTCCTTCATTTCTCCACTGAAATCAAGACTCCGGAAGACACCCAGAAAACTACCCCAGCCCCAAGTGAAGGAGATGGGACTTTGAAGGAAACAATAAAGGATTTGGACTTTAACCCCTGGCTGCATTTATAGTGATTACTGAACTGAAATGAAGGCTGCTCCCAGAAACTCCAAGGAAACCAAAAATAATATAATTTTGAGAGAACACTGTATTTCCTATAGAAAAGAGAGTTTTAGTTGGAATTTAAAGGAAGCAAGGGAGGTCAGTATTTGGAGAGGAGGGGAAATATTCCAGGCATAGGGGCTGGCCAGAGAGAATGTCCAGAGTTCAGAGGTGAGGGGGTCTTGTGTGAGAAATAGGTTGGGATCCCAAGGTCAAGGAGGATATGGAAGAAGTGAGGTATAAGAAGACTGGAAAGGAAGAAGATGTGAGGCAGGTTATGAGAGGACATTTTGTATTTGATCTTGGAGATCAGAGGGAACCCCTGAGATTGTTAAGCAAGAGTAAGACATAATCAGACCTATGCTATAGGAAAAGCACCTTAGGAGCTGAATGAAGGCTGGATTGGAAGAGGGAGAGACTTGGATCAGACAGCCTCCTCCCCCAGTGCAACAATCTAGGCATGAGCCAATGAGAGGTTGCACCGGGTGGCTGCAGTCAAAGGGAGAGGAAGGGGCCACTGGAGAGATGGTGCAAGACCGAAAATTACATGAAATCAAGGCAAGTTGCTAAAGAAGGGAAACTGACAAGTAATGCTGCAGAAGGGAAAAGAAATGCTGCAAAGGGGAAACTAACAAGAAATAACTACAGAAGGGAAACTGACAAGAAATGCTGCAAAGGGGAAACTGACAAGAAATGCTGCAGAGGGGAAACTGACAAATGCTGCAGAGGGGAAACTGACAAGATATTATTGCATAGGTGAAATTGATAGGCTTGGACCCAAAGGTTGAGCCATGTAAAACATTTTCATATTAGTCATTTCATACAAGAAGACTCCAAGAAAAACATAAGAAAGAAAATGAAAAATAGTGTGAGGGATATAGAAGACCCTTATCCAAGATGATTACTCAGAGACACTCAATAGAAGGCAGAAAAGTTGTTTATTGAAAACCTCCGGAGGATGAACCGTCCCATCTCGAGATAAAAAAGAGAAAGCTCAAGGTAGGAGGGCTAAAGAAGCAGTAAAGATGCATAGCTTTTATACAAGAAAGTACATCATAAGTAAGAAAGCATTGAGAAGGGGAAGGGGAGGCATCTAATTGGTTGTTGCTATTTGGAGAGATTGGAATGGAAGGTTTCTCTTACAAAGGATTATATCATAAATTGGGGAACATTGAGAAATATGTGCCCTCTCCCCTAACTGAATATTAGACATGGGTGCCAACAGACCTTCAAAATTTAGATTATTAAGCTAACAGCATTCAACTAATAGTCTAAATATTGATAACATTAAATAGTAATAAATGTCATCATTTCAGATCAAGTAAATATATCTAAAGTTTAAGTAAATATTGGCTAACACAACATACTTATGCAGGTCACAGAGACATAGAAATAATGAATAATAAAATACAGAAAAAGAATTTAAATATTCCTGTAAGTTCTTCACCTTATCTCTGCATTCCCCACAATAGCATTCTTCAATCTGGGTACAAACAGCATCAGTTCTTTCTCTGGAGATGATCAGCATTTTTCATCAGTCCTTTTGGGTCATATTGTTGAGAATAATTAAATCATTCACAGTTCACCATACAATATTGCTATTACTGTGTACAATATGCTCCTGGTTCTGCTGACTTCACTTTCCATCAGCGTAACATTCTGTCACCTCTCAATTGTAATCCTTCTCTGGGAGGAGGTTTTTTTTTTTTCTGTATAATCTTTTCCTCTGTGAGCAGGTTTCTTGGGAGGCTTCTGGAACCTTCCTCTCCAAAAGTGTGGGATTTGCTGGACTTGCAAATCCTTGGGACGTCTTCTCTTTGAGTCAATCCAGACTGCTGTCCCAACTCAATGTCCCAGTCTAGACTGCTCTTCAGACTCAATGTTGCCTTCTTTTATCCTAGCAGAGAATGGGTTTGTGAGAACTCCTACAGCCAATGAACTTGCTCCTTTTAAAGGTGTAAACCCCTTTAAAGTGTAAACTCCTTTTCAGAAGTCTAAAGGTGTAAACTCCTTTTAAAGTGTGTGAATTCTGAGCTAGAGAATTGTTTAGACAACCTGAATTAGCACCTTGTAATCCTAACACATCAGTTCATGTTATGTCTTTCCAGGTTTTTCTGAAACCATTCCGCTTGTTATTTCTTATTGCACAATGATATTTCATTGCAAAAATTTACCACAACTTATTCAGCCATTCCTCAAATGATGGCCATGCCCTCAATTTCCAATTCTTAGTTACCACAAAAAGAGTAGCTAGAGATATTTTTGTTTAAGTAGTTCCTTTCCTCTTTTGGGGGGAAGGGTGTATTTAGAATATAGACCCGGCAGTGCTATTGTTGGATCAAAAGATATACATAGTTTTAAAGCCCTTTGGACATTTGTTCCAAACTGTTCTTCAGGATGATTGGATCAGTTCACAATTGTACCAACAGTGCTTTAGTGTCTCAGTTTTCCATGTCTCCTCCAACATTTATCATTTTCCATTTTTGTCACATTAGAAAACCTAATAGGCATGAGGGAATACTGCAGAGTTGTTTTAATTTCCATTTTTTCTAATTAATAGTGATTTAGACCATTTTTTCATATAACTACACATAGTTTTGGATTTCTTTGTCTGAAAATTGCCTTTTATATTCTTTGACCATTTGTCAATTGGGTAATGTCTTGTATTCTTAGAAATTTTACTTAGCTCTCTATATCTCTGAGCAATAAGGCCTTTATCAGAGATAGTTGCTATAAATTTTTTTCCTCCAGCTTTCTTTGTAGTTTTGCTTGCATTGATTTTGTTTATATAAAAACTTTAAAATTTTGTATAATTAAAATTTTTATTTTAAATTTTGTAATGCTCTTTATATCTTATTTGGTTTTAATTCTTCCCTTATTAATATATCTGACAGAGAAATTATTCCATGCTCTTCTAACTTGCTTAAGATATCTATTGTCCTTCATGACTAAATCATGTACCAATTTGGACCTTATCTTGGAGTATAATATTAGTTGTTGGTCTATACCTAGTTTCTGCCATACTATTTTCTAATTTTTTCAGGACTTTTTGTCAGATATGTTTTTGTTTCCATAGTTAGGATCTTTATGTTTATTAAACACTAAATTATTAGGCTCCTTTACTTCAAAATATTGTGTAACTAATCTATACCACTGTTTCTTAGCCAGTACCAGATTTGTTTGATAATTATTACCTTATCATACTGAAACCCACTGCAGTTGGTCACCTTCTGTAGCATCTCTTTAACCTTGTAGCTCCCCTTTGAGCTACTCTTAATGCCCATTCATTGATGGCACAGCTAAGCCACACTTACTACTGGTCTTCGGGCACCAACCTGGATAACATAGAGACAAGAGGTAGGGATGAAGAGAAAGAGAACTTTATTCTTAGATAGGATATATTTATACCCCCTTGAGGATCTGTGGGAAGGAAAGGTCCTCTAGGAACCTGGCATAATGGGATTGGCCTGAGAAGAGGGAAGGAGGTGTGCTAGGTTTTGAGAGCACTAAGGAGGGAGAAGTGGTACCTGGGATCAGACACAGCCTCTTGGGACTAAGCCCCACCTCCACGTAGGACTCGACTGCCCTCAGTACCTCTCATCCCTCAGGTCCTCCCCCATGCCTTGAACTGCATTCCTTGCTCCTAGGTTTTTTAACCCTTACAACCTTCCTTCACATTTTCTCCCCACTGGCTCCCTTATATTCTTGATCTTTTGTTCTTCCAGTTAAATTTTGTCATTATCTTTTCTCAAATCTATAAAATAACTTTTAGTAGTTTGATTGGTATGGCACTGAATAAGCAGATTAATTTAGATTGAATTGTCACTTTTCTTATATTGACTGGGCTCACCCATGCCTGCTCATCAAATTTGCTGGTGACTGAGACCTGGGAAGGATAATTAATATAGTGAATGACAGAATCAGGAAACAAAAAAAATCTTGACTAGATAGGAAGTCCAGTGACGGAAATTGGCAAGAGTAAATACCCCTGGGTTAAAACAGCAACAACAACCTCATAAAATGGCTTGCAGGTCATCTGAAAAAGGTTTGTCAATTTGAATGAACCACAAGTTCTGTGGGAGTCAGCCTGTGGTGTGGTTAATTTGATTTGGAGCTGCATTAAGAAAGACATCACATCTAGAAATAATTTAGTTTATGTCATCACAAATGAGCTTTACTGTAGGAAGTAAGCTTCCTCCTCCTGCCCAGATAATTCTCTCTCACACTCCACAGAGCTGCTATTCTCAATCTTCTCTTCTGGCCTCCCACACCTGCCCTGCCTCTTCTTCCACCTTCACCCCTCTCCTACAGTCAGCTAAAAAGAAATCCTCCCTCAACCTTGCCTACCTTCTTCAGCTCCTTATCTCTCTGGCCTGACGTTGAAATGGCTTTCTCAGTGGGCTGCCTTCAGCCTCCAATCTCCCTCTCTTGAGGCCATCTCCACCCCTGCCCTTCGTGGGCTGCCACAGTTAGCACACCCCTTTAGGCTGGGAGCCGGTACCCAATGAATACTTGTTGCCAAATACAAAATCAGCCTCAAGGGTCCCAGATGTAAATTTGGATTCCTAGGTATAAATAGGAACTTCTTTTCTTTGTTTATATATTTATTTAGGGTTTGTTTGTTTGGGGTCATTTGTGCCTCGAAACATGTTTCTTTTGTTTGTTACTCAATAAAAGCAGAAGAGGAGATGAGCTGGGGAGTGGAAGCCACTGCAGGAGCCCTGCTCCCCCCCTGATATCTCTGGCCAAGCACTTATTCTCTCAGCGTTTGTCCTTTCTCACCCCCCCAGGATAAAAAAAAAAAAAAAAGCTTTCACTGGAGAAATTGGAAGTGCTTTAGGTCTCACCCTAGTGGTCTTATCACTGACTTGCCTCTAGTGGGAGCCAGAGGAACGCTGGTAAGACTTTAACAACTTTCCCAAAAAATTGCAGGACAAACTTTTAAGCTTAATCTGTGTCACCAATGTTTTCTCCAATACTTTGTCTAGATAATCAACAACTCAAGGAATCAATCGGGTTTTGATTTATAGTGTTTGCCAATTTCTGAGATGTAAATGTTCACAAGGAACAAATATCAAAGGTTAAGAAGCTGACCCCACAAGGTCTATTGAGGTAGCGCTTTCCACTTCTGAAGCATCCTTACTATTAAGCATTTAGGAAAATTCTACCAAGAAGGAGAAAAGGAGAGGAAAATAGGATGTGTTGAGGGCCTTCTGCACCAAAGGGTTCTCAGAGCAGAGGCTTCACTAGTTGGCCATAGATCAGAACTGTGCTGGCAGACCCCCAAACCAGGTAGGGATAGCTTGTAAAGAAATTGCTATAAAGGTTTTAAGTCTGTCAGCAGCCCCACCCTTTCACAGGCCTCCCCCTCCCCCAAAGGTGACACAGGCTCCAAAGCAGCCAGCTCAGTCTGTCATGCATCAGCCTTCCTAATGCCTGAAGCCAAAAAGTCCACACCCCTCCTTCCTGACTTTCCCATTCCAGTTAGTCAGCATTCATTAGAACCAGATCAAGTCAATTTGGATCAATTATACTCTACCAGCATTGGTTCCCTGTGTCAGGCCCTGTTCTAGGTGCTGGGGATACAAGGACACAGGCGAGGAACTTGCTCTACAGAACACAGCTGGTCAGTTGTCAGAGCCAAAGGGGTGAAGATGATGAGGGTGGTGACAAAGGCTAATGTGTATGGATATTTACATAGGGAGAGAGAGAAGGAAGGAGGGAGGGGATCAGAAGAGGAAGTAGCTGGATTCCCCCCCCTCCAAGGGTCACAAGGGAAGATCCCTTTGTTTCCTGCTTCTCTAACTCCTGTTTTTCTCTACGACACACATGAGCATCATCTCATCCCCATCTCATGGGGCTGGTTCCTTGTTCATCCAAATAAGGCTCACATTCCTGTCATTAGGAATAGAGCAAAAGTGAAAAACAAATGCCAGATGTCTGAAAACAATGAACTTAGCTTGCCTCACAGCCTGGAAATTTGGTGTCAGGCCCAAGGCCTCATATTGTGAGAATGAAATGGGAGCGCCCTTGGCCAGATGGGAAGGCTGGGAGTTGGCGGCCCCAAAGTCCAAGGGACCCATAGAGCAGCCCTTTGTCTTCCCTCTGGGGAACAGCTGTGAGGAAGAACGAAAAGGGGGGTAGAAGAGAGCACTGTTCTCCATCTCACACACACAAGCGGGAGGAGAAAGAGTCGGGGGTGGGCCTGTCAGAGCTTATAAAGGTGGGGGCTGAGCCTGCGACCAGTTTCTCGCTCTGAGCACTTGGGCAGCGCCCTCCAGAAGCAGCTTGTGGACCAGCCTGGGTGAGCAGGACTGGGGAGAGCCTGAGGCATATTGCAGGATTATTTGTCTCCCTTTCCTTTCCCAAGAGACCATCCCCAGTGTTAGTCCTAGCTAGCTACAGAGTGTCCTCTGGGTCCTACCTGGGTCCTGGTGCACTGTTTTGGCCATCTGGACGGGGATTATGGGGATGAAAAGTACAGCTTGGGGGCAAAAGCTGTGGATCTGGCTGGGGGGGTGAGGGTCTGCATCAGGACAAGGGCAGGGGCTGAGGGGAGGAGGAGATGTGGCAGAGGTGCTGTCATAGGGCTTTGGCAGTAGCTTGGCTTTGGGGATAAAGAAGTGGCTGAGAGCTCCAGCAGTCCAAGAAGATTCCAGAGCTGAGAGCCTGAGGCCCAGGGAGGGCAGTACCAGGGGCCTTTGGAAAAGGGAGGTTGAAAGTGTCCTCTGGGGCCCAAGGCCGCCCAGAGGTGAAGGAAGAGGACAGGGAAGGCTGCTGGGTTTGGCCATTAAAAGCTCACTGGCCACACTTTGGGTGGAGAGAGGAAGCAAAGGGAGGAGAGAGGAAGAATGCTGGCCAGCAGGGAGAGAAGGATCAAAGGAGGGGAGCTGTGGGCAAGTTCATGGGCAGTAGGGAGGGACCCAGTAAAGAAGCCCCTCCTCTTCCCTGATCCTCAGTCAGTGCTACCTCTGGGGCCTTGCTGGGAGATGCAGTGAGGTAGACAGGCAGGCTGCAGGCTGAGGGGCTGGGCTTTCTCTCTGTCCTCCTCCATCTCTCCTCTGTCCTCCATCCTCCCTTCTCCATCCTCCATCCTCCTAAGGGCCTCCACTTCTCCCCTCTCCTCAGTAGGTGCAGTTTGGCTCATTGCCTGTGGGTCTCTCCTGAGGCCTGGCCCTTTCTGGAACCTCCCTGAGCCAAGATGGTGACCCTGCTGCTGCTCTCTGTCCTGGTGGGCCTCTCCAGCATGGCTGATGGCCAGGGCGTGCACCTGGGCTGGTGTCCTGAGCCTCCTGTCCAGGAGAACTTTGACACCCAGAAGGTAGGACAGGCAGCCCTCCTTCCCCCCTGGAGGAGGCTGCTAGGAGAGAAGGTGTCCCAGCTGCCCCGGGTGCGAGGACTGGCCGCAGAGGCGAGACGAGGGTCCTAGAACCTGGCCTCTGCCCCTTCCCCCTGGGGAGGCTTCTAGGGCTGGTCTTGCCCATCATGGATGCAGGGACTCTGCCCTCTCCTCCTGCCTGGGCCCCCTAGTACCCACAGGAGTCTGGCCTGGCAGCTTCCTCCATGCCCAGGGGCAGCTCTCCCTTTCCTCCCTTCCCATATACCTTGCCCCTTGTTCCCAAGGGTGTCAGCTCCTCAGATAAAAGGTCCCAGAAACCTCTGGGAAAATGCTGTTGCCTCCACATTGCGCTTCTGTAGCCAGAGGAATGAGTCTGGGCCAAAGGCAGCCTGAGGGAGAGGGGCTCTGGAGCTAGGGTCCGGCCGTTGGGAGGCTCCCCGTCCCTCGGGCTCAGCTGGGTCCCCATGGCTCTGAGGCCTCACCTCTCTGTCTGGTGACTCTGTATTTAAATGTCCCCAAGGCTGACTGGCCCGTGAGAGCTCAGGAGCAATCTGGACCAAATTCTGCTGCTTAATGGCGCTGACCCAAGTGAATGAGAGGCCCAGCACAGGGATCCAGGAACTCCAGTAGGAGCTCGAGCCAAGTCTGTGCCTTCCACAGTGCAGCACTGGCTGGGCTCGCTCCCTTAGACCCCTGGGCCCTCCTCAGGGCACTATTCCGGCCATCTCAGTCTGCCCCAGAAAACTGACTCACTGACCCCTGGGGCAGCACACATCTGGGCACAAAGCCCAGGTTCTTGCAGGAAGGATTCCACGTCTGGGCTGGTCCTGCAGCCAGGGTGCGATAGCCTGCCATCCAGATGCCCACCTCTCCTCGGCCTGATCACCGCCCCCCAGTTGCCCCTGGCCTTAAGCCTCTGGCCCTGAAGGGCCTCCACGTGCCTGCTGGGGCTGCTCAGAGGGCCCCTGTGAGGCTTCGAAGTCACCCCCGCCAACCCTGCCATCTTGCCCCTCCAGTATCTCGGGAGATGGTATGAGATTGAGAAGATCCCTGTGAGTTTTGAGAAGGGAAGCTGTATCCAGGCCAATTATTCCTTGAAAGAAAATGGGAAGATCAAAGTGCTCAACCAGGAGATTCGGTAAGTGCCCGTGTCCTGTGGCTGCTTAGCCCTGTCCTGCATCCTCCCAGGGAGCACCTGTGGGGGCCGCGCCAGGCAAGCCGTGTCTGGAAAAGGCCACCGGGCCCGCTGCCGGTTGTGATAAACTGCAGACTCCTCTGGGAAGCCAGGCCCAGGAACCCCCACCTATTGGGGCCTTGTTCTGAGGGACCCAGGACAGTCACCTGAGGCTGCCAAACATGTATTAAGCACCAGCTGTGTACCAAGAGCCTCAGCCGAGGGAAAACTATTTTGGTATGAGAAATGTGCCCAGCATCCCTCTTTGGGGAATGGAGTGAAGCTGTCTGGGAAGGGAAGAGAAGACTGGTCATGAGCCCCACGGACACGGCTTGAGAGGAGAAGGCTGCAGGCCCAGGGAGCTGCCCTTGGTTTCTGCCAGGAACAGGTTGGGAAATGACAAGGGGAAGGGGAGGCTGAGAGAGCGGGGCAGGACCAGCCTCTTCTTTTGCCTCCTCGCAGACCCGACGGCAGTGTGAACCAAGTGGAGGGGGAGGCCGCCCCCACTAACCTCACAGAGCCCGCCAAACTGGGAGTCAAGTTCTTCTGGTGTAAGTAGTCTGTCCCGAAAGACCAGAGACTGTGGGAAAGAGGGAATGGGGGGCGTTGGCCCAAAGGGCTCTGTGGATGCTGGGGAGCCCTGCAGGGGCCATTGGGCAAGCCTACCTCACTAAGCAAGGGGGTAGAGTCATAGAGAGAGCACGCCGCTGGACCCTGTCCCTGCTATCTCCTCCCCAGCCAACGCTGGGCCCTCCAGCTGGTTCTCCCCGAGCCTGTGAGCAGGGCCCTGGCAGGGAGGGAGGAGGGCAGGCTGGGCAAGGTCTGGCCCACATTCTGCCCCATCACCATGGGCCTGCCCCCCTTTCTGTTCCATTGAATGACTCTTACTCTTCAGGGACAAGCAGACTAAGGTGGCTTTTGGTGGCTCGAAGCCCACCCCTGGGGCTCAGCTCTTTGTTGGGGGGGGGCGGGCCTTGGAGCTTGGGTTCTGTCTGTCTTAAATGCACATCTCAGCCTCCTCCGGTCTGGGAGTGATCTGGGCCCTGGGCAGCAGGGGACAAGGCCCCGGGGGAGCAAAGTCGGGGCCCTTTGATGGCCTCTGCACTCACAAGGCCTTCCACTGGCCGAGGGCAGAGACTCCAAGCCCCTCGATTAGCCCTGTTAGCAGAGGCCAGAGGGGGTGCTGGGAGCCTGCCCCCCCCCAGGCCTAGTGCCCACTCTGATGCCATCCTGTTGGGTCTTGTAGTGATGCCCACTTCTCCCTATTGGGTCCTGACCACGGATTATGAGAACTATGCCCTCGTGTACTCCTGTACCACTTTCATCTGGCTCTTCCACGTGGACTACGCCTGGATCCTGGCCAGACGCCCGTACCTCTCGCCCGCCATGGTGAGCCAGCTGAAGGGCATCCTCACTGCCAACGGCATCGACATTGAGAAGATGGTGCCCACTGATCAGATGAACTGCCCCGAGTTCCTCTAGAAAGCCCGCCCCCGCTGCCCGCCAGCCCCAGCCGCCAGCCCCTGTCTCTCGCTTTGCTCCTTGGAAAGAAAGCACCAGCCTGGAAGCTGGGCCCAATCCCTGCTGGCTGGCCAGGCAGACCCTCCCTGGCTCCAGGGAGCTGGGATCCATGGTGAGGAGGAGCCTTTGGGAAAGGTGGCTTAGAAATACCCCCCCAGCCAGTCGGGACCCCTCATGGCAGCTCTGGCTGACCCCCATGCCAATATCACTAACATCCCCCAGCACTCGCAGCAGCCCCGCCACGGGCAAGAGCCCGGCCTCCCTGATGTGGCCCAGGGGAAGAAAAGGCCCGGCCTGCCCCAGCCTCCCCAGTGAGGGCACCGAGAAGCCACGTGCTTGGCAAGGCTGCCCAATAAATCATGCAGGTTCAGCCTTAATCTGCCTGTTTCCTGGGGCTCTGCTGAGGGAAGCGGGTTCTGGGGCCAGCCCTGCATCCCCTGCCCTTGGGCGGCTCCGTCTGGGCTTCACGTCTGGGGGGCTGGAGTTAGGAAGACCTGGCTCCCAACTCTCCCCGGCTGTGCAGCTGCAGCCTCCCGGTCTGTCCAATGGGCAACATTCACCCCTGCTGTCCCAGCAGGTCCGAGAACTCCTGGGAGCGCAGGGTAAAGCTGGCGCACACACAAAGCTTGGAGCTCTTCCTCTGAGAACTCTTGGGAAGAGCCCTTGTCCTGCACTGGCTCCAAGCAGTCTCCGTTCTGTCGAGGGCACCACCTGCTCTCAGACCATCCCATGCTACGTTCCATCCCACTGGCCCCAAATGACCAGCTGCCTTTGCCCGGGCCGGGCCCCTGCCCCTCGGGGTGCCCAGCTTTGGTCTCCTGGGGGCGCCACTTCCTGGCCCTGAGGAGCTCTACCTGGGGCTGTCCTCCAGTCCTGCTGCGCAATGAGGGGCAGAGAGGTCTGTGGGGGTGCGCAAGGACCCTCCTCTCTATAGGAGCCTGTAACAGGAGAGGAAGATGGACAGCGCCCAGGTTCAGCTCGCAGTTTCTCCACAGGCCACCAGGTGGGGCTCCCAGCCTGGGGCCCCAGAAGCTCCCATCCTCCCTCAGTTCTGCTGCATCTCATTTAGTCCAGGGTGGAAACCTCAGGATAATGGTAACTTATGGGGCCAAATGGCTCCACCCCCCTCCCACTAAAATTTCTTCCTATCTTTCTGCGACCAAAAAACCCCAGACTCATTTTGTAGCTGGGTGAACAGGGACTACATCACAGCTCCCTCCAGCAAAGCACCTCACAGCAATTATGGCAAAGGTCTCTCTGAGCTCCCCAGAGGAAGCCCCTCTCATTCCTCCAGATGGGAAACTCCAGGGGGCACGGGGTACCCAGAAGTTATCTGCAGAGGAAGCCAAGAGACTTCATTCCACAGCCAAATTACTCTTGCTAAGGCACAGGCCTGACTATGGCTGGCTGTCTCTCTCTCCCTCCACACTCTGTCTGTCCTCTGTCTGTGTCTGTGTCTCTGTCTGTCTCTCTTTCTCTCTCTTCCAAAAACTCTATAACCTTTAGGATCAAATTTCAAATCCTCTACTTGGCTTTAACCCTCTCCAAACCCTGTCTCCCTCCCCTCCACATTTTCCAATCTTCTTGTACCTTTTTCACACCTTCTTTACACCTTTCACCTCACCCCAGATTCCTCGATCAGTGACCCCCGACTCCTCCCTGTATCTTGTACAGACCCTCCACCCCGTTCAGACCCAGCCATTTCCCCCAACTCTCCCCCATAGTTGGACTGTGCCCCTTCCTCTTCTCTGCCTCCTGGTTTCCCTGGCTTCCAAGTCCCGTGTCAAAGCTTGCCTTCCACAGGAAGCCTTCCCAATCCCCATTAATACTGGTGTCTTCCCCTTGTGGGTCATTTGCAGATTACCCCGTCTCTAGTTTGCCTGAGCTGTTTGCTTATGGTCTCCCTCATTTGAGGGGTTCCTGAGAACAGGGATTGTCTCTTGCCTTCTTTAACAGAGTGCCTGACACATGGTAGTCCTTAATAAACATTTAACTGAAAACTAAGGCAGGCCATCCCAAGGATATTCAGAGTTAAAAACATAAGCACTACAAACAAGAAAATGGAACAGTTTTTCTTTTTTTGCAAAATCATTTGCAAAAATTGCTCTAACAAACTTTTCTTCACCACAGACCCACCTACGGACCCTGATAACACTAAAGAGAACAATGGTAGGATCAAAATTCTTCAGAGAAGACCCCTGGGGTGGGGGAGAGGCCATCAGGAGGCTAACTTATGAGGTATCTGAAGGAGGAAGGATACTAAAGATGGGGGAGAATCCAACTTGGATCTTAATATTTTTTTTTAAAAAGTGTTCAGGAGACCATGCTCAGCTACCTATATTCCTGCTTTCCTGTCTTTTTTTATGAGTCATCCACGTACATGAATCAAGGACATCCTCAATAAGGGTGAGTAGGAAACAGGTTTGAGTAGGTCCTCCAGCATGCTGGCAGCAGGCAGAACACTCTATCCATGCTCTGAGGAGGCAGCACCATTGGCCAGGCTGCCATTACACATACAATATGGTGCTACTGAGTCACCAGGTGTCAAAGGGAGAGCTTGGGGCCATTTTCCTGAGGGTGGGGAGGAGCCATAAAGAACCATCAATCTTTTTTTGCCTGACTGCTGAGATAAGAGATAGAAAAACATCAGAGGTGGGGATCTGACCAGAGGTACCGCAGGGACTTGATTAGAGCAGTCCTCTCCTATATAAAGCTCCATATCTATAGTCCTGGCCAACTCAGTTAGGTTAGTGCCCTGAGAGGATTGATATGCACTGCCCTGAAAAGAACCCAAGAAAGGGATCTGCTGCTGTTTTAAAATTGGCCCCTAGGGGTGGGCTGCCCTGCTTTCTGATAAGGATGCCCCACAGAGAGCCCAGGAGCTGGCACAGAATTGGAAACCCTGGGATTGGGGCACATGTGGCCACATTTGGACCACCCATCTTACATCCAGCCCCCCAAGTCAGAATAAATTCCCTTATCTACCTATGGCTTAAAAGAAAAGAAACTTTTGCAGCAACATTATGGTTAACCCCTCCCCACCCTGTCAGACATAGACAAAACTTGTGAAACCAAGGCAACACACACAACCATAAGCAGTACTTGGCACTTTGGCTCCTGCTGGCCTAAGCGGAAATGTGTCAGGACCTAGGACAGCAGCCTTTTATTTTGGAGGTTCACAAGGGCACTCAAAGGGCATTTAGGGAGGAGGGAACTGCCAATGGCCCCCATCCCCACCTGGAGAGGACTCTTGGATCCTGGGTGACCCTAATAATCCTGGTGATGACAGGACCTGAAATGGGAAAATGGGACCTGACATCAAACTTCTTACCTGAGCTCTCAAAACTGGTTGTTGTTTACCCTTTTGATAATTATATTTCACCATACTTGGTTTTCTTTTTAATTGCATAAATTTTATTTTATGTTGAACATGATGCTGAAAAAAGGGCTCAGAGATTTCAGCAGATTGATAGTCCATGGGATCAAGGTTACAGAAATGATTCAGAACTCCTGGTAACTTAAATAAAATTTTAACAAAAGAAAAGGGACCAAAGCCAGACAGGCAATAAGAAATCAGTTCCAACAGCCCCAAAAGGGATAGACAGAGCCTGCCACATGTTTGAGCTTCCAGACGAGCTTAGGTATTAGCTGTTTTCCAAACTGCATTCCCAGTCTCTGCCATCCTACACACACACACCCACACACACACCCACACACACACACACACCCCAGATATACATAGAACAATCCTTTTCTTCTTTAAAGGTGCAGCTCAGGGGCTTCTCTGAGAAGCTTGTTCTGACTCCCCTCCGTGGAAATCTCACCTTCACTTCATTATAACCTCTCTGCCATTATGTGTTTTTGCAAACATCTCGGAATGCATCGAAAACATTTCAGCAGAAATGATGCAAGGATACTCTCAAAGTCTCTCTGAATAACTTGGGAGTTGTGATATATGGGAGACAATGTGGTCCAGGACCACCCAGCAAAGCATGCCTGCATCAAAGAAGGGAAAGAAAAACTACAGAAACTCAAAATTTTAACAAACTTTAAAATAGCATCTATATGTGAGCTACAAGCACTATTTCTTGAAATGAATTCAACAAACTCTAGCTTTGGGAGCCTGAAGGGACCTCTGCTGATATTCTAGGGGAACAGCATTTCTCTGTTGAATTAAGGTTTGCAAAGAGCTTTTGATAGATCATCTTACCTGATCCTCAAAATGGCCTAGTAAGAATGTACCCTCAATGCAGGCTCTGAGGCTGAGATACAACAGAGTATGGAACAATATTCTACCCTTGTACTAATTTTGGCTTAACAATTAACACCAAAAAGACACAGGTTCTCACCAGCCAGCACAATCCCCTCCCCACCTTCTACCTATGGAAGCATTTTGGTTTTTTGAGGCAATTATGATTAAGTGACTAGTTCCTGTTAAGTGTCTGAGCCCAGATTTGAACTTGAGACTCCAGTGCTCTATCTAGTTGCCCTGAAAGCATTGTTACAGCAAATGGAGAAATTGTGAAAGCTGTGGATAAGTTCACACACAGACAGTATTCTTTCTAGGGAGGTCCACATAAATGATAAGGTGGATGCATATACTGCTAGAGCTAAGTCAGAGGCTCCAAAGGAGAGTGTGGTAGAGGACTAGACCAGCTGCCAAAAAGGAGGTCCCCAGAGCTGCTGTGATAACCCCACACTGTGCCTGTGAAAGCGGGACGGTCTACCAGTACCATGCCTGGAAACTGAATCGCTTCCATTTGGATTGTCTTAGGAGGATTCTGAAGATGGGCTGGCAGGATCAGGGGCCGGACACCAAGGTTCTTTCTTGAGCTAAACTGCTGTAGGCATCCCATTTCTAGTGAAGAGAGAGTGATCTGGCCACATTGTTTGAATGTCAGATGTATGTTTGCTTTAAAGACTATTTGATGTGGAACTCGCACAGCGGAGGTGCTCCCTTGGAGGTCAGCAGAACTGTAGACAGGACATAATTGCATATATTAAGTTTAATCTGCATTTTCTTTTTCTTTTTTTTTTCCCTGAGGCTGGGGTTAAGTGACTTGCCCAGGGTCACACAGCTAAAAAGTGTTAAGTGTCTGAGACCAGATTTGAACTCTGGTCCTCCTGAATTCAAGGCTGGTGCTCTCTCCACTGCGCCCCCTAGCTGCCCCTTAATCTGCATTTTCAACATTTTCTCCAACATTTTAAAAATGTTGACAATCTACAAAGTAACAGATCAAGTGTTGGTTTGTTCCAATTGCTGATTTTCAAGGCATAAATGTTCATAATGAAGTCTAATAATTGGTTTTCATGAGCCTTGAGAGCTGGTTTAAGCACATATTTCATTCTAACCCTGTGAGCTTGCTAGTGCCAGTGTTATTACCTATTCCCCACTCACAATTGTTTTTACAGAATGGGAAACTGAGGTCCAGACAAGTGAAGCACATTCCTAGGGACACTTAGCCATCTAGCCAACATTAGAACTAGAACTGCAATCCAGAGTTCTTGTAATGTCGGGGCTGGCTTTCTGGAGGTCCTTCGGATGGGTCTTGGTCTTAGCAGGATAGACACCGCGAGAATGGCCAAGAATAGAGTCTAGATCCTTTATTCTGGCCCAGTCTTGAACTTAGTGCAGGAGGCAGGAGAGCCACCATGAGGCTGGTCAAAGACAGAATGTCTCTCTTCCAGTCCTTCTTAGCCTTTGTATAGCTTATTGTAATTACGTCATTAGCACATACTGATTGTGTGTGAAATTAGAGAATCTTTACATCACCATACTAAGTACATATTCCAACGAGACACAATCATCTCAATTCCACTGAGTTACCATCTTGCTTCAAATACACTTCTCCAAAGTTCCACCCTTTACACTTTCTGATCTCCAGGATTAAGGCTCATCTCTCCACCCAGGGCTGCCCTTGCCTGCGGATGGGAAAGGGGCCATGGCTGAAAAGGAGGCAACTGTCACAATGGAAAAATGCTTATTCCTAACCTAACACCAAAAACGAATGATAGAACCCTGCCCATGTACAGCAGAACACAAGAGGCTTTTCAGAGAACTATCAGAAACGATAGTTTCATACTATTTGCCTTTTCTTTTTTAAAGTACAGATTTCTCATGTTATTTTCAAAGCTGGTCTGTTCACCTGGGTTGCCTTCTGACCCTTTTAAAAAAGTTTTATATTGGCTTTCTTTTATTGGCACTCCCCTTGCTATTCCTTCAGTCCCCCTTCCCACATTAAAAAAACAGAGGGGAAAGAAACACATTTTGTAACAAATAAGGAAAAAAGAGTCCAGAGTGTCCGGACGCCTGTGTCCCCTTCAGTGTGTTGTGTCTGTCCACGACTTCGTCCTGCTGGGAGGTCGTAGGTCCTTCGGAGACATAATGACTCATCGCATCCCATCACCCAACTTGTCTTTTCAAGGGTCCCGTTCGATAACAACAATGTCGCTGGCCTTGTATTCTCAGGTTCTAGGAATTTCATTCAGGCGAGTCCGCATCTTCCAACAGCGGCGGGTCATTTCTTATGGAACACGACCCCATTACTTTCGTACATTCCCCAGCTAAGAGGCGAGGATGAATCCCCTTGCATTCCAGTGCTGCCCACTCCGCTTTTTCCTTCTTGGAGGGAAGCTGTTTCCCGAGTGGCGCTGTCCCGGTGACCTTCTCCGCTCACTCCATTCTTTCCTTCCCTGCTTGCCCCCGCACCAAACTGTGTCTGCTCCTTGTTCGCTTCTGAGCCACTGCCGCCACCTCTTCTCCCCAAATACAGCCGAGAGACACGTCGCCGTCCCCCCTTGCTCCCTTGCCCGCGGGCGTCCCCGCACTCGCCCTTCTCTGCCCTTTCCTCACCCCTCGAGCAGAACAGCTTCCGCCCCAGGACCCCTTTTTCTTACTGACCCCTTCAGTGCTCTTTAAGTTGTTGAGGTTCTTCAGGAGCACATTTCTTCCTTCTTAAAATGTTCCAAAAGTTCAAGGCTTTTCTAGACTTTTGCGCTTGCAATTCAAGCACTAATCTTTCCATCTATGAAACTGCAGCTGTTCCGTCCGTTTTCTCCTCTATACAAGCACAGGCGGCTTTCGCCCCGGTCTAGAAGCCGCCGAGCTTCGCTTGCTCTGGATCGTGGGTCTCGGCATTAGAATTCCTGCTTCCAGGCGGGGTGTAGTTTTTCTTTGTCGCGGAAATTTGGATCTTGTCCACAACATTTCTGGAGCTTTCCATCTGGGCTTCTTTTCAGGAGATGAGCAATGGATTCTTTCTAGGACTTTTCCCCCCTGAGGTAATAGGGCTTCCCAGACCTGCCCAGGGCCGCACAGCTAAGAAGTAAACTTCCTCCGCGTCTGAGAGAGACTCGAACTCGGCCCCTCCTGACTTCAGGGCTGGCGCCCTCCCCCGGCCACCACGTGGCTCTCCTGGCTTCAGGATGGGCACCCGGCGCCTTACAGTCACATCCCTTTGGATGCTCACCCCCACCCCGGGAAGCAGGGACTCTCCCCATTTTACAGGTGAGGTAACCGAGGCAGGCAATGCCCCCTCGCGGCTGGGCTCTAACCACAGTTACCGTAACTACCGTCTGCAGATACAAACACACATAGAAATCTGTCTCCAGAACTAAGGCGTGTTAAGTAAGGCGCCGGGGAAGCCACGCCCTACGTATTGCCGCCGACACACGTGACGTCCTTCCCCACTCCCCCCGCGTCCCTCACATCCAATCAGAGTAGCCTCACAGACGCATGCTCAAACTCGTACTCCGCCGCGAGCCGGTCAAAGTCTCGTTAGAGCAGCTCGGGCCCCGCCCCTGAAGAGGTCCCATCTCGCTCTTCAGCCAGTCTCGGATGGGGGGGGAACCAAGGAGCGAACGACAAGATGTCGCGAGAGTGTGCGCGGTTGGGGTGGGTGGAAGGGAAGCTGGAGCGTGCCTCGGCCTTATTTCCGGCGAGACGCTAAGAGGCGTGTAAGAGCTCGCGTCGGGACGCCGCGTCGGGACGCCGTGACGGAGGACGCTCCGCCGCGACGCTCCGCCGCCCCTCCCCGCCCGGCCCGCCTCCGTCGCCTCAGTCGCCGCTTGCTCCGCGGCCTCCTGCCCTGTTGCGGCCTAGCTTCTTGGGCCGTCAGGGCGCTCGGCCTTTTGGCAGACTGAGGCCCGAGGACGGCGGGCGGACGGCTGGGCGCCCTGTCGGATCGGGCGCGGCGGAGCGGGCGGCCGGGCTCGGAGGCCATGGCGGCCTCTGCAGCCTCCCACCGGCCCATTAAGGGGATCCTGAAGAACAAGGGCGTCACCGACCGCTCCTCCGGCCTGCCTCCACCCACCGCCGGCTCCTCCGGGACGCTCAGGCCCGGCTCCAAGGCCGTCGAGGAAGACTTCGGGTGAGTGGGGGTGGGGCGCGCGGGGCGGGGGGAGGGGCGGAGACCCCCGATGTGTGTGGGGGAGGGGAGGGGAGGGGAGTTTAGCTGCGCTGGGGAGAGGAGACCCCGAGTGTAGGAGGGGCCGAGGGCCAGCTAGGAGGGGAAGGCGGGGCGACTCTTGGCGTCTCTTCCAGTTACAGAGGAGGAAACTGAGGCAGGGTTAGCCCTGGGAGTTGAGGTTGGACACTCTCCAGCCCCGCCCACCCTAGGGTCCGCGGAGGGGACTTTCTGGGAGGCCTCAAGCTTTTTTAAAGCCCCCCCCAATTTGGGCTTAAGCCGGCAGCTGTGGCGCGTGCCGGAGGGGCCTTCCCTCCGCGGGTGACCAGCCCGGGGCCCCCGAAGCCGCGTCCGGGTCACTTTTCCCCGGCGTCCCCGGCTTGAGCGGGCCTGGCGTTTTGTGACCTGAAAGAGCCAGCGGAGATTCCCTGCCCTTAGGTGCCCCCAGGCTCCCCCCCCCCCCAAAGACTGAGGCTGCGCAGACCCTGCGTCCTGTTCCGAACCTTTGTCGGGGTCTGTCCCCCCCCCCCCCATCCCCGCGCTCCCCCAGGTAAAAAGCCTTCCCGGGGCTAGTACCCCCTTCCCCGGGAGGAAGCCCAGCTCCGCCCTCGTCCTCCCCAGCCCTCGGGGGACGCTCTGGCTTAGTCGGGGCCTGTCCTTCTTGGCCCCCCATTGGGTGACAGTCCCTTCTCGGGGATCTCATTTTACAGACGAGGAAACCGAGGCACCAGGGTCACGTGACCTGCCTGGGTCACACAGTGCCTGAGGCAGAAGTTGGGCTCTTCCTGGCTCTAGGGCGCCCCCCCCCCCAACTGCCCTTGTTCTTTTCACCAGCCCCTGGAACAGTGATTTACTAGGGGCCCGTCTTGTCCCCATTTCTTTTGAAAGGTGACTGGAAATCTTGCCCGTCCCCCAGGAGGCCCAGGGTCAGAGCTGATCCTCTGCCCCAAATTTGCTTCTTCAGAAAACATTCCTGATTCCTGTTTCCCCCACGCCGTGGGCCCCCCCCCGCTGCCCTCTCCCTTCTCCAGGGCATCACCTGCCCACCAAAAACTGCTCCTGAGACCCTGGCGCCCGCGGAGGGCCCAGCTTTTTCATCCAAGGGCAGGAGAGATGCGCCTGGGGTTGCCTGAAGAGTGAGGGAGCCGGGCCGGTGCTCTGGGGCCGCTCTGGAAGGCAGAGGGCAGGCCCTGCCCCTGGGAGCACGGCCCCTGTGAGGAGCGGCGCCGGGAAGCACGCTTCTCTAGACCTGCAGAAGCAGGGAGCTGCGGGCCCAGGGCAGAGGTCTTGGGACCTCCCGGGGGAGGTGGTGATGAAGACTCTGAATTGGGAAGGCATGTGATTGGAAATAAGTGGAGTAGAGTCCCTGGGAGAGAAGAGGTCACCGAAGGTCAGAGGTCAGCTCTGGGATCTTAGATGAGGAAACAGCCTTTCTAGCACCTGGCTTCCGAGCTTGCGGATTGATTGCTCAAGTTGCCGAGTCAGGAGCGGCCCCCACATCCCCGGTGGTATCTCTGTGAGAAATCCTTATGTCTAAGCTGAGCCTGGAGGCTTTAGGATCCTCCCTGCCTGCAGGAGGCCTCTCTGCTGCCCAGGGGTGCGGGCATCCGGTGTGTTGTGCCTGATTGTGCCCTGCCCTGGCGTTTTAATCTTGGACTTACTTTGCTGAAGAAGCACTTGAGTGTGAGGTGGGCACTTCGGGATCATTATCCTGTTTTTTCTAGATGAATAAACAAGATTTAGAGAGATGAAGTCACCTTCTCCTGCAGTCTGATTCTTCTTGTTTTATAGGGACGGGCTGAGCTGCATTTTTAGCTTAGGTTTTTCCCATTGATGAAATCCCAATTTAATGAGGCTTGAATTATAGTTCAGTTGTGAAGAAATGTCCCTGTGCCGCATCAGTCCAACTCTTCCTTTGCACTGCCAAGAACCTCTCCCTTGGGCCAGCGCTGTCAGGATTGTCCTGGTGTTTACAGAGTAGAGAGGGGCCAGGTCATGGTGCTCAAAGGTGCCATAACTTTAATCTTGTTTCTCTGGATCCCCTCGTATGGCTGTTGTGTTTGGAATAGTCCTTCCCACAGCTGTCCCAGGGATTTTCCTAAAGCATAGGCCTGGCTATACAAATAAACTCTAGTGACTCCCTATTAACTTTCTTAGTCGAGTACAGACTCCCTTTACCTCACACCATACGCCTGAGGTCAACCAAAGGCACGTCTCTTTTCATTGCTCTGCACCTCCTTTTAAAAAAGTTCCTTTTCCAAATTCTTTCCCTTTCTCCCCTCTTCCTGCACTGAGAAGAAATAGAATCACCCCCATAGGGTAGTTACATCAAGCGTTTCTGACTAACCTGTTTTTTTTTAATCTTTTTATAGGCTGTCCCACATTTTCTTTCAATCTAAATAGACATGTCTCCCCCTTCTGCTAGTTTCTCTCTGTGAAATGATTTTTGTTTTTCTAATATTTAGTATATATGTACCTGTTGTTACCTGGTATAGAATGTAAATGAAGTCAGGGACTTTGTGACCATTTACAGTACCTGTCTCCAATACTTAGCATAGATACTGATCAGTGACTGTCATAATTCTTCATTTGCTTTAAATCTAGCTTGGATTCTGCCCCAGAAAACGATTTAAATTAAGATAGATGTTAACACCTGGAATTTGAATAGTTGTCCGTTTTTGTTTGGGAGGGGTTTAGAGTGGAGGGAAAATTAATAATCTATTGTTTTGAAAAATATTTTTTCCTTTTCATTTTAGCAAAAAATCCCAGAAGTGGGATGAAATGAATATCCTAGCAACCTATCACCCTGCAGACAAAGACTATGGTTTAATGAAAATAGATGAACCCAGCACTCCCTACCACAGGTAAAAAAAAAAAAAAAAAAAAAGGTGCCTCATAAATTTGTATTCTCTTGTGCAACGTGGGTGAAAGTCCCACCATGTGATGTCATGCAGAGATTTCCATATTTGAATCAAGTGTTGAAAGTAGGTAAGACTTATCATGAAGTTCAATGGGAAGAGTCAGTTTTGCCAGAAATGACTGACAATGAGAACTTGACAGGTTATTGAATTTGACCTTATTTTTTAATAGCATTTATAGCCAAGTCATTTCTTCTAAGTTAAAAAATGAGGCTGTCAGATTCTTGCACTACTAGCTAGCAGGGAAAAGAACTTTGAAGAGGTTAGAAGGAAGTTGGATTATTTGAAACTCTTGCTGGTTGATGATATTCACTTGCGAAGAGGTTATTCCAACCCTGAGAACTCACTTATTGGGTTTGGGCAGCTTGGCAAATCTTGCTGCATCTCATAAGTGTTTTATGTTCTCTCTCGTTCTCACTTTCTCTGTTTAAGTGTGTGAGGCAGTTAGGGTTAAGTGACTTGCCCAGGGTCTCACAGCTAGGAAGTGTTAAGTGCCCGAGGCTGCATTTGAATTTAGGTTCTCCTGCCTTCAAAGCCAGTGCTCTATCCACTTTGCCATCAGGCTAGCCTCTCCACGTGAGTGCATAATAATGGAACGAGTGTGGCTGGGCAGACTCCAAGGTGAGTGGATTTGCTGGAGCTCGTGGGCCGCAGTAGGCTGTGCCAATTGGCATTTCCAAGTCTGACTCCATCAGACACCAAGAAAGGGTGGGGAGGATTGGAGATTGGAAAGGGAGGGAGCAGGTGGAGGCAGCCATTTGTGGCCCCCACCTTCCCACGTGGCTGAGATAGTGAGACCCCAGCTCAAAGGGTATGGAGGCTCAAGAAGCAGTCGACAACTCCTTGTGCTTTACAGTCTGGCCCTCCTGGGAGGAGAGCCCAGAGGCGTCGCGGTCTGCGAGATCTGACCGTTGCTCAGACGTCGTAACTGGAGAGAGGTTGTAACCTGAGTGGTAGACTGCGTGGTTCCATGCTTGGAAGCAGAGATGGTATCTTGTCATTTAAAGCTGAGAACAGGAAGGGCAGTAACAGCCTGAGGAACAAGAGAAGTCAAAGGTCATAGGACCTATGGTAAAGAGAGTCATAGGAGAGGAACAGGAAGACCACAAGGCCTTGTCCTGAGAAAGGGGGAGTTCCTGTAGGCAGCTGTCGGAGAAATGTTCCTGAGCTTAGTGGATTATTGACTCGGGATCTCATCTGGGAAGCCCCTGAGCACGGCATGCTGAGCATCTGGGAGATGGAGAGGAAGCACATGGCACAACCCAGCCTACCACAAGTTCAGCGTGTCCCTGGCAAGATGAACTTTCCCCATGGAAGGCACAGGGTTTCTCATTGCAGGTCTAATCTGGGGCCTCGTGGTCCTTGCCTGGAAAGTGGAGAAGTTGGACACTAAATTACTAAATTATTTCTTTGGAACTAAAGTGCTATGAATAATTTTTTAGGGCTTCGTGATGGGACATATTAACTGAATTATTGGTCTGATGGAGAGTTACTTTGAAATTTTAATTGAAATTGAAATTTTAATTCAATAAACATGTTACAAACTTAATGTGTGCAAGGCACTTTAATGTAATGTGACCATTTGCAGTAGTGTCCTAAGTAACTTTAATCAGTTTGCTCTTCTAAGTAATTACCGAGTTTTAAATGGCATGGCACTCATCCCAAGAAGTTTTAGAGCACATTTAATTCTTGGTTATAGATGGGAAAATTCTTTTTAGGAATTAGTTCTTTAGGTAGGTGCTTTTTTTCTTAGTTTGAAAACTGTCTCTTTCCAGTATTCAGTTTGGAAACAGGGAATCAAAAAGAGCAAGTCAAAACGGGTGCACTAAAGAGCTTGAATTTCCCGAGTCAAAACTTAGCTTTTGACAGTTTGGCTGGAAGTTGTAGAAATTTCCACAGCATTGGACACATTCACGTTCAGGCCTCAGTGTGAAAGTGTACATCCAAGTGTAAAGTGACAGAGTGGGTCTGGGTAAATAACTGAATGGAATGTATCCGTACCTTCCAGGTGTTCAGGTTTTTAGCCTAATTTTCTCTTCCCATTGGTGATTAACATTTTTAAAAGTGTTTTCAGATGCAGTGTTCTTCAGCCTGAGCAACTTGGTGTACTCTGTTTACAAACCAGATTGGCTGTCAGTCAGTTGTAGTTGTTCTATGCTAATTAGGCCTGGACAGAAATGTTGTTGTCTCTCCTTGTGTTTTGTGGTTGCAGTCATGCGCTTCAAGCATTTCTGGTCTGTTTGCCATTCCAGTATGATTGGCGAGAACGATGACGACGTCCTGAGTGACTCAGAAACGAACGAAACCCTGTCCCCAGAAGTCCTAGCCCGGAAGTGAGTAGTGCTCTTGGGGTGCTCCTCCCCTGGATGTTCTCAGAGGAGCTTGTCTTTGGCTTCTAGGACAGCTTGCACTTATGTGGGCTTCTTGAGCCCCTTACCCTCTTCTTTAACCCTCAAGTAGCCCTAAGAGTTGTAGGTTCTGGGGGTGTTTTATGCCATCTTAGAGATGTCAAAACTTGAGAAGACATGACGTGTTCCTGCTAGGAAGGGAAGAGCCAAGATTTGGCCCCTGCTCCTCCCACTCCTTATGGAGCCCATTCTACCCCAGCATCCTTCTTGCATTGCATTTAATAATGCAAATATATAAAAAAGGTGTCTGTTGATTAGCTAGGCTCTCAGTTAGCAGGAATGTTCGTCACTTGTAACAGGGACCTGAAGGGGCATAAGATCTAAGACATCCACTGAAGATAGCAGAGGAATTAACGTGGAGAGCTTCAGGATCTATTCTGTGGTTCCCATCACCCACCTACCCACATTCTGAGGGCTCAGCCCAAGAAAAGAGAAAGGAAAAAAGATCGTAATCCACCCCGGTCTCTTTTTGTCTTTACTGGCTTCCTCCATCTGCCCCCTTTTTGCCTCCGCATAATAATACCCGGGGAAGGGTGGGGGGAGGTGTGCACATGTGCATGTATATGTTTGTATGTCTGTATGTAGTCCTCATCTAAACGATGGACTCTCTTGGATAAGGTTGTCGGCTGCAGAAGGCACTGAACCAAAGTTTCTCGTTCGGGATGACGAGAGTAGTGAGGAGGAAGATGACCTGACACCTGAAGAGCAAGGTAGAGGGTTTTCTTTACTGCTTGTAGCTATTCTTTGGACCAGGAGGACCAGCCACTTATTTACCAAATCAGTTCCTGTCTTCTCCATTGCCAGGGGACAGGCAGGGAGCGATTTGGGGGTTTTTAAGCTTTTGGAAAAGGTAATTCAGGTCTTCCCCGCTTTCAGACTGCATGTGATGGGAAGAGCAGGTTACCTCCCGTAAGGCGGGTTCTTGACTGTGTGTTGGTTTGGACAGCAGCAATAAATGGGTACAATTGGCCTCAGACCAAAATGCAGACCACAGAGGTAGTGGGGGGGGGGAGGAGCTAGAATTCAGTTTGGGTAGTCAGAGCCAAGACAGCCATTTCTGAAAGGTAACTGTGGGCGGTTCTACTTCCCCTTACAGCTCAATTGTGGGGTTAGGTGGGCGTGCCTTGGGGGGGGGGAAGCGATCCTACTTGGGAGTCTCTCTTCCTTACCTCGCCGTCCCCAGGAGACATCTGACCTTTTCCCGGGATGTGTAAAGAGGGAGCTACAAGAAGTAGAGCTTCCCACATTGCCCAAGGTTTGCTTGCCAAGTTTTTTCAGTACCACATCTCCATATGTCCTCTTGGGCAGGTGTCACAGAGTTGGGGTCATTTGGGAATTTTTATTAACATCTTAACAACATTTGGGCCAAGGAAGAAGTTTTTAGGCTTTGTTACTCTATTTTTGTCACCATATATTACAGAATATTATAATGAAATACATTTAGATTTTAGTGATAAAATAATGTAAATTAACATTAACAATATTACATATAATAAAACAAATTACATAATATATAAATATATAATGATAAAGATAATTAAAATAATGAATAAAATTATAGATAAGTTTGAATAGTAAGTTATTGTTAAATCATAATTTATTAATGAATAAAATAATTAGAATAATAGAATTATAAATAGAATATAATTATAGAATGTCAGAACTGGAAGGAACTCTAAAAGTCATTTAGCTCCTTAATCTTGGAGATTGATAACCCAGCAAAAGTATCACTAGAACCCAGCACTCTCAGAGGAACATACTTTCTCCATCAAGTTCCAGAAGCAGGATCCTAAACTACTTAAACCATATCACCGAGTCTTCATGGAGAGCTGGATACTTTTGTGACTGTGACCAGGCTTCTGGTCGGCTCCCTGCCCTTCGCGGTAATTTTTCAGGATTGAGGTGGGCAGCAGAGATCTTTGCCGAATTAAATCACCTTCCCAGAAAGATCATGGCTCAGCCAGAGCAAAATTGCATTTCTGCACTCAGAACCTGCCTTAGGAAGCTCTGATGAAGGCAGATCGTGGTTCCACAGGATTTTGGCTCTGGCGCGGAGCACGTTAGGCAGCGGTACTGGCATCAGGTGGACCATTTAGAAGCAAACATGCAGCTTTTCTGTCAGCCTTTTGGCAAGTCTGTGATTTCCTCTTCACATTTGCATGTTCTCTTTGGTACATCTGTGCTTTTCCCCCAGACTCTGGCTCAGTCGTCTCTCTAGTGTGCTCAAAACCTCCCTCTTTTTCGGGGGCCACTGTGTTTCATCACTCATCTGTCCATCAGTCTTTTCAGATAGACCCTTGCCCACCTCCAAATGA
Organism: Sminthopsis crassicaudata; assembly: GCF_048593235.1. Taxonomy (NCBI): domain Eukaryota; kingdom Metazoa; phylum Chordata; class Mammalia; order Dasyuromorphia; family Dasyuridae; genus Sminthopsis; species Sminthopsis crassicaudata. The sequence continues at coordinate 1,898,823 of NC_133619.1, forward strand.
GAAGGGGTCTGCAGGGCCCTCAGGCTCCTTGTACCTCAGGGGGATCCCTAGAAGGCAGAGGCCCTGCTCTCCCAATCAGTTGGCTGGCGTCAGACTGACATTTGTCCAAAGCTTTGATTCTGTTTTCCCCAGTCTGGCCTCTTTCACCTGACAGCCCTTCCCCTATGCATCTCTCCAGCCCTGCAGCATCTTGGCTGCTGTCCTCAGAATGAGCTCCACAGTAGCAAGTCAGTCTTGCTGAAACCTGACACCCAAAAGTGGTGTGGCCAAGGATCGGCAATGGTCTCCTTTAGTCCTGGAGGACTTGCCTCTCCAGCCCCAGATCACCTTAAACTGTCACTTCCTTATTCCTGTCTGCTGAGTGACCGAGACCTGGCTCTCTCCTGGTGGTTCAGACTCCTGGGTCACGCCTTCCAGCACTGGTGGCCCTAATGCCCTGGTCCTGGAGGGGGAATCAGAGATTCCTCACCGGACATTGTGCGGAAGCGGACACGTGCAAAGAGCAACTGTGAATAACTTCGTTCTTAGCACTACAGTGATCTCATAAAGGGAAAATGCCATTCACACTCAGAATCTGAATTCAGATCGAACCGGGCTGGTTCCACGTGCTTGATTTTTGTGGTTTTCTCCTTTTTGGTCTGTTTCTTTTTTTATAACACATCTATTATGGAGGAAAAAACAGAAAAGAGCCACCAAGTATTCTCACATCTCCTTACCACTCCCGAACTCTCCCTCCACAACCATCACTCAGCAATAGTTCCCTTTTTGGAGATTCATGTTATCCAGATTTATCACCCAGTTCAGATCCACATGACCATTGTCCTCTACCCCTACACATGCTCCCTGCTGCCTTAATGAGTTCAGTGTCTGGTGCACAGATGCCATTATAACTCTTAACCTCCTTCTAAGAAACCTGAACAGCTATTGATGCTCCTTCCACTCTCCTAACTTCCCAAGTCCTCATTCTACTCGGCTCTCACAAACACCACTTCTGCTCCCAGGTACTCTTCTGTGATCCGCTGCCATGTTCGTAAACCAGCAAACTTTTATTTTTGATCAGAATCTTGTATCTTTCCGTTTTTTCTTTCTAAGTTTTTCTCACTAAAGCCCACTCCTTCTCATCAGTTCTCATGGATTCAATTATTTCTATACAGACTATTTATCCAGCCTTAATTTCTCTGTAACCTCCACCAGCTTAATGAACACCTCAAACCCAGTATGTCCAAGATTAAACACATCTCTTTTTCCTCCTGACTTTCTTCTGTTCAACTTTCCTCTTGCTGTATAGATCACTCCTGTCTTTCCAGACCCCATACTCCAAACTGGGAGTCATTCTGGATTTCTCTTCCACCTCACCCCACCCCCTGCCAGATTCAAGACATTTGTAGTTCTTGATCACCTCCCTCCACTCCCATCATTGTGGATGACCCCATTGTCCAGAACCCCATTGTCCAGGCCCAGGTGACAGTGGGGGTAGGCTATCTTCTTGAGAAAAACTTTACATTTTAAATCATATCTTAATCAGATCTTAGCATTTCTAAGTTGTTCCTTTATTTTAACAATCTTGGTTATGAAAGGGTTAACAAGTTTCAGGTAAATTTTAAAATGCAAACTGCCTACCTGTGTTTAGTTTTTATTTATTTATTTTTAGATTCTGGTATTACTTTCAAACTAGCACTTGTTCTCTTTTTCCCCTCCCTTCCCCCCACTTGTTCTGTGACCGGGGATGGCCTCTGCTTGTCACCTCTTGGCTTCAGTCTCATTCCCTGAAACCTTTTAGCTTGTTCCCCTCCAGGTGTTTATTGTTATTAGTATCGTCTTCATCTTCTCCCCACCATGAGCTGACAGCCCAGGACACAGGTGTGTCCAGTGGAGAATTGGTGACCATGTGGGATGAGGACTAGACCCCAGATGGTTCTTTGGCTTTTCCTCCAGTTCTTCACTGATGAAGGGGTATGGAGGGAAGCGGGTGAAGCTTTGTTCATCTGCTCAGTTGTCAGGATTTTTAAAAAGGTGTCAAGACGAAAAGCCCAAATGTGTTGTGTCCCTTGGAGATTTTCCCTTCTTTTTCTCAGTCCTGAGGAAAAGTGAAGTGTTGAACAGGATGTTTTCCCCAAAGAAATGTCCGGGAGCCCAGATTGGCAAACCTTTGAGGAGCCAGACTTCCCATTTAGGACCCCATGAAAAGCACCCAGGAGAGGAGGAGGCAGAATCTTAAGGGAACAGGGAGGGCTTGCCTTTGGGCTGGGACTAGCCCCTGGGAGGCTCTAGGAATGTGCTTACCTGGAGGATTCTGAATGGTGTCCAGAGCAGAAGGGCGAGGCAGGGTTTGAGACCAGCAAGGGAGAAAGCTAAAGAGGAGACCCTTCAGAAACTGGGCTGGTTTCTGCTGAGTCCGGGGTTCTGGGAGTGACTCTAGTGATTGAGATTAAAGTGGCAGCAGAAGCCCAAGTTTGTTGGGTATTTGAAAAAAGGCCTATGGGTTATTTTTGTGGACAAAAGGAGGTGGCCTCTTGGATGGAGAAGCAGTGCCATTGGTTACAAAGTCAGAAGGATCCTGGGCTTGAGGGTAGGACTGGCCAGACATCAGGGGGTGATGGACTCCCACAAACCTCCTTTCTACCTAGTCAGTAGGAGAGCCACCTGCAAGAATGTCTGTTGTTCTGAAATACATTTCTCATTGATCGAGGGCAGTGGGTGGTTAACTCAGAGACAAAGGAACACGAGTAGAATCAGCCCCAAACCGAGGTCCAGCCCACTGTGCCACATTTCCCCTTGGGAAAACCAGATGTTATCGGAGTCCTGGGAGCGGGGGCGGTGGGTCTGCAAGTGCTCTTACTCAGGCCACTCCTTCCGTCACCTAGAGAAAAAGCGTCAGTTTGAAATGAAGAGAAAGCTTCACTACAACGAAGGCCTCAACATCAAGCTGGCCCGGCAGCTCATTTCCAAAGAACTTCGGGGGGACAAGGAAGATGAGGACGATGATGATGACGATGAGGAAATGAGTGAGTCTCTCCAGGGGGCCAGTCAGCCTGCTGGTTTGGGGGGCATCAGAGCCCAGCACCACGTGTGCATTTATGGCCATGTTTCAGTCACTGAGAATCAAGGGCCTTTTGTTAACAGCAGGTGGAATGAACTTATTGGAATTGGGGAGTTGTGGGAGTTTAATTAGAAATGAGCAGATCCAGCCCCCCTTGTTGATAGGAATCCCTGTAGGAACAGAGCAAAGATGAGGCAAAGAGGGTGGTCAGCAGGCTCTTTGTGCCTTGGTTCCTTGAGGATTGTGAGGTCTGCTCCTGTGGCCTCCCTCCAGGAAGTTACACTCCATCCTGTTGGAGTCCTGCCTTTCCCCCCAGGGTGGTCGGGAAGATCCGCTTGGGTGGTCACCAGGAAGCCCGGCTAGTAAGCCCTGGATGCTCCTTCTCTTCTCTCTTGACAGTTATGTGCGCTGCGTGGGGTCCTTGGCTCACCCAGGGTCCCACGTGCCTGGCATGGGGCTTGGACTTGGTTCTTCCCGACTCCATGTCAGACTTTGCCCACTGGAACCCACTGGGAGGTGTATTTTGTGTCTCAGAATTAGTGAGTTGTGGCCCCTCGTAGAAGTCTTACTCTTGTTACCTCTCAGGAGAGCATCGAACTGTTAGGATTTACCACCTCAGCTCTCAGCACTTTGTAACTTGGGGACGGGGGTCTCCTCTGCCACCTGGTCCTCCCCTTGTTTAACTTGGGGGGGAGGGTCCCAAAGCCCAGGTGATTGCTCCGGCCACGTCCACCAGTAATGGTTGGTCTTGTCGGCCTTTTCACAGAACCAGGGAGGAGCAGCGAGCGCCAAAGCCAGTCCGATGTTCCCTAGAAGAGGTTGGAATCACGGCCCCGGACCTCCACTCCTTCACAGCTTCACGTTCTCTGCACTTCACAACTTAGGTGTTGAAATGAATATCAAGTGTATTGCCAAGAATTTTAATGGTAACATGGGCGAGAGACTGCTGGATGAGGCAGAAATGGCGGCGGAGAACACCTGGCGCCTACAATAAGAAGACTCATGTTCACACTGGCGTTTCCAAGTGGCATTCCTTTCCTAAGAACACGGGTTAATTTGTATAGGGTTTTATCACTTTGTATAATTTAAAAGTTAAACAGTAGCTTCCCGTTAATTTATTGCTACAGTTCGAGAGGTGGGATATCACGCATAATTTTTTTTTTTAACCCCAATGATATAGCAAGTAACAGGTTGATAAAATCTCATCCTGAGTAAGGGTATTAACCTTTTTTTTTTTTTTATTTGAAAAAGGGATTGTTTTAGCAAAAGCTCTTCTCTAGCTCTGCCTGATCTAGCAGCTAAAATTCTTATATTTTTCCTTTAGACATTGAAAGGAAAGCCTGGCATTTTGTAGCTGTTCCAAAGTAGCTGTTTTCACAGAAGCGTTTTGAGGTTCAGTTTGCACTAACCCCAGCCTCCTCCCCTTGCAGACACTAGATGGGCAGATGTTTTTTGTTGTTTGTTTTTTTTGGAGCAGATACAAAGTCTGCAATTTCTCCACCCCTTCCCTGCCGGCTCCCATAACGATCCACCCAACATGGCATCGATCCACCCAACATGGCATCGGCAGGTCCTTGAGATTAGATATTCAGTATGGTCTGAACTGAGCTCACGTAGACTCCTCAGACGCTCGGCATTGTAATCCATGGGCCACCCCAATGGCCGCTTAGGTTTCTGGTCTACCCAAGCAGCAGGTGGCGCTGTCCTCAGGAAGGACAGTCTTTGCAAGAAAATAACTCAGAGTTTACCTGAAGAAATCAGTTGTGTTCTCCCCTCCCTTTGAGGAATTTTCAGCCCCTCATCGAACCACTGTTGGAGTGCTTTTTTCTTCTTTCCCTTTTCTGAGCTAGCAGATCCAGACTGCATCCATTTGCATGACCAGGAGAGGATTGTGTCATGTGATTTGATAGACTTCCCAGGACTGTCTGTAGGCCCTGCTCCAGAGATAGGCCGAATGTGCACTGATCTTCTGAGCTTGAAGTCCTGGAGCTTTCTCTAAGGTGGGGGATGAATCTAGTGTGTTTTTTGACCTGGTGACAGCTTCATTTGTAGTCAGCTATCTATAGGTTAAATTTGATCCTTCTGAAAACAGATTTTCCATGACATGGATGTACTTTTAAAGATGTGTGTGTATCTTGTATCTATGAAACAACTCTTTATTGAGCAGCTTGACTTTGTCACATGTGACTATCGAAACATCAGTGTATGAGTAAATAAAACAGTGAAGACTGGATGCTATTGGAAGAATGTGGTACTTCTTTTAAACATTTTATGAAACAGAAGTATTTTTTTACAGTGAGAATCCAGACAAGACCGTTGGAGCTGCAGTGGCTGTATCCCAACTGATGGATGTCTTGCTGGGATACCTTCCACTGCTCGTACCCTTCTTCCTCTAATACAGTGTTACCCTTTTTTTTTTTTTTTTTTTTTTTTTAAAGCCCCGAGGGAAGGGGATTGTCTCTTCTTTGTGTTTGAAAAAAAAGGTTTTGGGGAATTTGTTTTTTAAAATATCCAAGTTCATATGTATGTGAAAACAGTTGCTCTTTCAAGACCTGGTATAGAAAAGGTTCTTGGGGCTAACGTCTTAGCTGATACTTGACTGCTTTTTAACAAGTCTGGGATTCTTTACCAGAAGCAACAGGTTTAAAAAGTTAATTGGAAAACCACTTTTTTATTCTAATCCCTATCTTCTAAATTTAGGCAGCCAGAGAAACTTTCTTTTCTCTGTAAAATAATACAGAAGATATCTATTACTTGGAATGTGTGTGGTTAAAATCTGTTATTAAATATGTCGTGACAAAAGCTTGGCCACGTATTTTCATGAAGGGACATATTTTCATAAAGTCCTTGCTGGGTTACTCACAAATTGCTATTACAAAGTTAGCATCTGAAAAAGTACCCGATTGTAAATGTACAAAAACAAATGGATAAATAAAATTTGAAAGACTTCTAATTTTCTTGAATTTTTTTTAACTTGCACGTAATACTTTTTTTTTCCCTCAGTAGTATTTTATTTTTCCAAATACGTGTAAAGACAATTTTCAGCATTCGTTTCTGTAAGATTTTATGTTCCAAATTTTTTCTCCCTCTTCCCTGCCTTCTCCCCATTCCCAAGAGAGCAAGCAATCTGATGCAGGTTATACATGTACAATTCTTCTAAACATTTCCATACATGTTCTGTTGTGTGAGAAAATCAGACCAAGGGGGGAAAACCATGAAAAAGAAAAAGCAAGCAATCAAAAAGCTGAAAATGTGCTTCGATCCACATTCAGTCTTCATAGTTCTCCCTCTGACTGTGGATGGCATTTTCCATCCTAGTTCTATTGGAACCATCTCGGATCACTGCACTGCTGAAAAGAGCCATGTCCATCACAGTTGGCTGTCACATAATCTTGCTGTTACTGTGTATGATGCTTTGGTTCTGCTCACTTCATTCAGCATCAGTCCACCAGATCTTTCCCAGCTTTTCTGAAATCAGCCTGCTCATCACTTTTTATGGAACACTAATAATCCAATGTAATACTCTTCCAATAAACTTATTTTTAATACACATTTATGAATCATGTCAAGAGAAAAATCAGAGCAAAAGGGGAAAACCAATGGCGAGATAAATAATAGGAAAAAAAAGTGAAGAAAGCATGTTGATTTACGTTCAGTATCCATAGTTCTTTTTCTGGATGCAGATGGTGTTTTCTACTCAAAGTTTATTGGGATTGCTTTGGATCAATGACCCACTGAGAAGAACTGAGTCATAGTTGATCATCACACACTCTTGCTATTACTGTGTACAATGGATTCCTGGTTCTGCTTGTTTTGCTCGGCATCAGTTCATGTAAATCCAAGTCAGCTTGTTCATTTTTTTATAGAACAATAATATTCCATTGCCTTCATGTACCACAACTTATTCAGCCGTTCCCTGATTGATGGGCATCTACTCATTTTCCAATTCTTTGCTACCACAAAAAAGCTGTTAAATATTTAGTTCATTGGAAGTAAAAGGAGATTTAATTCTTTTTATGAGGTTTTTTTTATTTCAGTTGGAAAGTTAAAAAGCATTGTAAAGATACAAAAGAAAATTGACATGCAATATTCATCCCACGGTCTTCTACCTCTTTTCCCCCACCATATGAATGGTATATTGAATAAATACATACACTGTCATGTAAATTACTTAAGCAAAAAAAAAATTTGGGTAACTTATAATTAAAAAATCCTTCTTCCCTGATTTCCAATTTTACTGGTTGCTGCAACTCTGAAATAGAATTGTAACAATCAAAAGAACAACTTTCTTTAGTCCAAATTACAAGTGCTACCCACTTGCACTGATCTCTTTTGTTTTTTTAAGCCCTTATTAAAGGAAGAGAATTGTTATAGAAATATTTGTGGCATAAAAATATAAATGGTGATATGTACAGGGGGAAATATCTTAATTTTTTGAAACATTGACAACAATACTTTTGCACTTTATACTTTAAGCACAGGATATATAATCCACATGTATAAATTACCCAGAATTGCTGTTTGAAACTCATTTAAGCAGACTTTTTTTTCCCCCTGTTTGGCTCAAAGTGAAAAAGTGTTAAGTCCTTTTCATTCACTTAGCACATGTATTAAAAATTGAAAACCAAAAATCAATATAAACTCAATTTTTCCACTATTGAGAATGTGGTTCTAACATTCTAGTCTTTACAATCATCCCATAAATTGTATCTTTTGGGTATTTCCTATGCACCCTCCTTTCGTTCCTATGTTTTTATGATGCCATAACATCACCTTAAGCTGCCTTTTCATGTTCTACAGTGGAGGTGGGGAGAACCACGATAGAGTGAAATGAAAATTTTTTGCTGAGCTTTCCCAACAGACCCCTCTAGACAGCTTTAAAAAGTGTGTAAAACCAACTTCTTAGCAGGAAAAGCAATTTGAAAAGTGATTTTAAAATTCATTTTTCAGCCCAAGGAAGCTACTTATAAAAGACAAAAAGAAAGGTCTGTAGATGCTGGGCTAGGGGCTGGCCAGAACTAGCACTGATCATGGGCAACAACAGCCTGGCACTGCCCTGAAGGGACTGAATCCTTGGGCAGAAAGAGATTCTGGGAATCCCCGCATTAGCACTTGGCATAGGATTTGGTACATTTGGCAGCTCTGTCTCCCATTACCCAGTTCCACATTGAGGTTCCAGGGCAGAGATGACTGGTTGTATGGGAACAGGATCCCTGCCTTGGTAGGCAGCAGGAAGTGGGTGACCAAAACCACCTTGGAAGTAGCAAGTACATGATCTAGCTGTGAATGCAGCAGAAAGGAATCAGACAAAAGCTTAGACCAGATGTTCCTCTGATGTCTAGAAATAAGCAGAACACAACTCTAAGACTAAAATTAAATAAACTGGGAGAAATGGGTTAACAACCAAAAATCCTGATCATCAAAAGCTACTGTGGTGACAAGGAAGCCCAAGACAAATTCAGAAGACATCAATGTGAAAACAGTTACAAGCAAAACAAAGCCTTAAGGGAAAAAATGCAGATTGGACACAGACCTAGCAAGGATTCTTAAAAGAGCTAAAGAAGGACTTAAAAAAATAATAATAATAAGAGTGGTAGAGGAAAAATGAGAAAAAGAAATGAGAATAATGTAAGATTATGTAAGTGAGGCACAAAAAAATGCTTAGGAAAATAAATTTTTAAAAATGAAATTGTTGAATGATAAAAGGTATAAAACCTAGCTGAAGAAAATAACTCCTTAAAAATTAGAATCGGGCAAGTAGAAGCTAATGACTGAGATACCAAGGAACAAAGCAAAGTCAAAAGAATAATAAAATATATATAGAAGAAAATTCTGATATCTCATCAGAAAAACAAATGACCTGGAAAATAGAGGAGAGCTATTTAATTTAAGAATTGTTGGATTACTTCACACCTCTCAGATTGGCTAAGAAGAATGTCTTCTCACATCCCTTCTTTGAGGCAATTCTGAAAATTTCACTTTCAGTTTTTTTGGGGGGAGGAGGAATGGGGGCTCTTTCTCTTTACATCATTGGGTCATTGGGTCTTGTTTTCTAGGTTTTGCTGCCCTCCCTCTGCATGAGTTCATTGAGCTCTTCCCAGGCTTCTCTATATTCATATTTTTTTCCAGCACAGACGTTATCTATTACAGTTAGGGACCCTAGTTTAAGTTCGGCTATAAACACTTTGATGTGTTCATACTTTCTTCTTATCGGCAGCCACCTTGGGGGAGAGTTTCTAGACCCAAAGGTATCTAGGTTTTAATATTTGTTTGCAGAAATCCATTGTTTTCCAACATGCTTATACTGCATTAAAATAGTCACGCAGCTCCACCCACAATGTACCAGTATTCACTCTGGTGCCTGAGCTCAGCCCCAGGGAATCCCAATACTGACCCTCCCCTACACTGATGACCAAAGCCATAGCTCCGAGCTCCGAGGAGCTCGGCAGGAGAAGGGGAAAGGAGCAGAAAAGGGAGGAGCCTGTCTTCCAACCCCAGGAAAATGGGGGTGACCAGACCTGGGTGTCCCGAGAATCCCTAAGGGGCAGAACACTATATTTAGGGGGGAGTACCAAGGGCAGGAGCGGAAAGTCCTGGCTTCTGTTCCAGGCGGGGGCCCATGGGGGGCCCATGGACCACGTCCAAGCTCAGTGTCCCCATGGGACGGGGTGGCTGCTGGGTAGGGCAGGGACGAAGGCAGGAGCCGGCTCAGGCCCTACTTGATTTCGGCTGTCTTGGGGGAGGAAGATCGAGAGCATCCTCTGCGGGGGGGGGGGGGGCGCCAGTCTCCGCCCACGGCTGTGCGGGCACGGAGGCCTTGCCCCTTGGCACCCTCACCGCGCTGTTTCTCAAGCACCCCGCTCCTCCCTCGCTCTTTACAGCGTCAAGATTTTAACGTGATTGTTGCTCCCTTTCCTCAGCTGATGCTTCCGTGCTCCCACCCCAGGGGCCCCCAGACTTGGGGCACCGACAGGAGCTCCTCACGGCTCTCCTCCGGGGACCTCTGTGGGAGTGATTCCCCGGCCCTGCCCACGGATCCCGGGGCCCCGGGGCCTCTCCCCGCCCGCGGATCCCGGGGCAAAAGACGGACTTGTGCCTGCTGATGAACAAGGCCTCCTGCGTCCTGGGCCCTTCCTCCGCCCCTCCCGGAGAGCTGCCTCCCTGGGCTGGCCCCGCGCCCCCCGCGGTCCTCCCCAGCCCTGCCTTCTTTCCGCAGGGAACCTTGTGGCCCCGGTGGCTAAGGTGAGCCCCACCACAGACGGTTAGAGAAGGCGGAGGCTCCCCCGCACTCCCCCGTTTCTTCCTCCTGGGGGGGGTTGGGAGGGATGGGGGGCCGAGGACTCTTCTGGGGATGAGGAGGGGGAGGAGGGATGGGGGCCCACGTGTCCTAGGAGCTAGGGAGAGAAGAGGGCAGTTTGGTGGGCCAGCGGACAGCCGGGCCCCCCATAGGGCACTCAGTGCTGACCCAGCTCCGGCTCCCCGAGGTGCCCCCAACGCTCAGCTCCCGTTTACCTCGGCTAGCAGCCTCCGGGGCCCTGAAAGAAGGGGGCGGGTATTCCGCTGCCCATTTATGGAGAGAAAGCCCCAGAGAAGGATTTACCCAGCAGCGCCGTGCTAGGCAACACCAGCGGCAGGCTTAGAACTCCGGGCCTGGCTGTCAGCCCACCTCCCACCTGGGGACAGGGTCTTTCTTCCAGCCTCCTGTGACCCCAAGTGTGAACTCTGGCCTCCGATGCCTCTGCAGACGTCCCCCCCCCCTCACCCTCCCTCCCCCTCAGCTGCCACTCTCCTCCTGGCCCCTGCGGGCCACGCTGCCCAAGTGAGGGGCTGGGACGGCTCCCGGCCACTGGTGGGCTCTGCTCCTGGGCAGCGTCGGGTTCTCCAGGGTCTGCTAGGGCTGGGGAAGGCGAGGGACCCGAGGGAAGAGGCTGGGGGGCGAGGAGAGCGCCCACTGGCTGCCTCCAGAAATCCCTTTCTAGAGCCGGCTGCATGGGGTCCCCTGGGCCTCCTCCCCACAAGCTGCCACCCAGCAGGGGAGGCCGTCCCACGGCACCAGAAATGGCAGATGATGTTCACGGAGCCGCCTCCAGTGGAGGCTTTCTCCAGGCGGGGCTGGGGGGGGCGTTGTTGCCTGGCAACAGCATCCCAGATTCCCTAACCGTCTGCTGGCTCAGCCTGCTCCCCCCTGGTCCGGCTGCTTGGAGGACAGACTCTCGAGGCTCCTTAGCCCCAGGGTTGGATCTGGGCCAAGTCTGTAAAAGCTGATGGGTGTCACTGGGGAAACTGGCCCCGGGCAGTCAGCCATAGAAGGGAGATGACATTAACTGTTACCGGCCATTGATATGGGGAGGAGGAAGGGGAGGGGATAGAGCACAGTGGAGCTCCCATGGCTGAATGGAGAAACTGAGGCAGGCAGAGCCCCCCTACAGTGGTCCAGGAGTGAGGCGAAAAAGGTCTGCACCAGCATGGGGACAGGGTTGGAGGAGAGGAGGGGACGAATTTGAGAGATGCTCCACGGGGGGTTCAGGTAGGCCTTGGCGAGGAGACGGGTGGTCCTGGGGGAGCTGATGAGGTCACGGGCCCAGTGTACTCCCTTTGTTTTCACTTGTCCACTGGATTGCCTCATTTGCCTGAACACGATGACAGCTCCCACAGGTGTGGGCCCAGGCTCTCTCTCCACACTTTCCTGCCTCCGCTCCAGTGGGCTTGACTCCTTTTTTTCCACCCTCTGCAATTTTGACTTATCTCCTATGTGTGGTCTTCCCAGTTAGAATGTAAGCTCCTCAAAGGGTGTGTGTGTGTGTGTGTGGTATTTGTTACCCTGTGCACGTTCTCCTTCTCCCCCTCCCTGTTTCTTTTCTCTGTCTCTCTCCATTTCCTTCCTAATTCTCTATCTCTCTCCCTCTCTCCTTTTTTTTTTCTCTTCCCCTCTCATTCTTTCTCTTGCTCCTCTCGCACTTTCTTTCCCTCCCTTTCTCCATTTGGGGGACTAGCCTAGAAGGATCAGCAGTTTGTCATTATTATTATTCAGACACATTTCGGACGAAGGCGGCAGCTGAGCCCTGACACTGCTCCCTAAAGCAGCCCGGCCCCCTGGGGTTGGTAAGTGCGCCCCACGAGGGAACAGCTCACAACTGAAAGCAATATGGCGGAGAAGCAGGCCCAGCTCTCCAGAGATTGTGGGGAGCGGGGCAGGGAGGAAGCAGCAGTGCTGAGACAAAGTCCCCTTGAGGACACACCCTTGGATGTGGGAACTGTCCTGGCTGCATATGATAGCCACTTAGCAAGCATTTATTAAGCGTTTGCTGTGTACCAAGTGCTAGAGCTACCAGGAAGCAAGTTCCTGCCCTCGGGAGCTTCCAGACTAACAAGAGAGAGCCTGGACAAGTTACCCGGAGCTGTGCAGGGTCACTTTAGAACAGGAGTTTGGAGCTGGGGGAGGGGACAGAGCTGAAGAAGCTGAGTCTGGAAAGATGCAGACAGGCGAGGAGCGGGGCATCCTAGTGATGGGCAACGGTCGGGGTGATCCCATGGAGACGTGGAAATTTGGGTTTAAGGAAGAGCCCATGGGGCTGGAGCAGGGAGCCCGGAAGCGGGGCAGACTGTGCAGAGCCTCCCCAGTCACACAAAGAGCTTTGTGTTTCATGCTGGACTTCACCGCTTTGAGGATCTTGCCGTCAGTCCAGTGCCCTTCAACGAGCTGTGGCCAGTTGCATGTGCCCCACACGTGTGGGCCCACTCCCTGCTCCCTGGCCTGTGTGCTCCCTGTGTCTGTCCCCTCTCCCACCACTGGCTGGCGCTCACGGATCGGTGGTTTGGAGAAGAGGCTGCCTCACAATGTGCCTCAAAGCTGGGGTGCTTGGAGGGCGCCCCCGTGTGCAGGCTTGGGGAAGAACTAGGGGCTCTTTCTGCAGTGATTTCTCTCTCTTAGCAATAACCATTGCAAGTTGTGACTTCTGCTGAGGGTACTGTGGGTCCTGTTGCTCACCAGCCCCAGCTAGTGGGCTCCCTATGGATGATCGGCCACCACACGCGACAAGCTTTTAGCAAAGAGCATCTACTAAGCCGATATGACAAAGTGCTCTTACCCTCAGAGAGCAGAGTGGGCGCCAACTTACAGTGAAAATGCTGGGCGGGAACACAGAGGGCCCAGGGCTCTGGGGAACTCCAGTGAAGCAGCTGTCCTTGGTTCTGAGAGGCCGCTTCTAGAGCAAGGGTGCTGCCACTGCCTAAGGCCCCAAGAGCGAGCGATGGTGAGCTGAAAGCTGGGCACAGCTGCCTCCCACCACTGGAGTTTTTAAACATAATTTTGTACAGACCACAAATGGTGTTATAAAGATCCATGTGGTCTTTGGCAGAGAAAAGGCTGTCCAGTCCTGCTCTGGGGGGTCCAAGGCCAGAAGGGGTCACAAGCCCTAAAGCTCATAAGGATTGGGGGGCTTTTAGTGAGTAGTATTGGGGCACAGGGCTGCAGCTGCCATCCTTAGCCCTTTTTGGCAGCCACTGTTTCTGGATCTGAAGGAACCTTGGCTCTCCCAAATGCAGAGAGTCCCTTGGAGTGGAGAGGAGAGGGAAGAGGAGTGGAGAAGAGAGGGAAGAGAAGATCCCAAGCTGCTCCCTCTCAGGGACTTGATTGGAGCTCCTCCGTCACTTCTTGGCTTGTCTCTGGCCTGGCTGGGAGAGGGAGGGGGCTGATTCTTTCAGCTAATCCCAAGATCTATCCCATCTGGTGTCCTTAGGTCTATGAGCTTTATGACAAAACACATTATTCATTTAAGTGCATTTAAAACTTTGGGCCTAGTTTCAGTGATCTCCTGATGAAAAGAGCCATCTACACCCAGAGAGGACTGCGGGAACTGAGTGTGGACCACAACAAAGCATTCTACTCTCTCTATTGTTCGCTTGTGTCTTGTTTTCTTACTCATTTTCTTTCCTTTTTGATCTGATTTTTCTTGTGCAGCAAGAGAATTGTACAAATATGTTTTTACACATATTGGATTTAACACCTGTTTTAAGATGTATAGCATCTATTGGATTACTTGCCATCTAGGGGAGGGGGTGGGGGGAAGGAGGGGAAGATTTGGAATACAAGGCTATGCAAGGATCAACGTTCAAAAATTATTCGTGCATATGTTTTGAAAATAAAAAGCTTTAAAATAATAAAACTTTGGGCCTTATTAGAGTTTTGATTGATTGATTCAATCTACCTCTCTAGTCTTTCTGGGATTACATTATTGGGGCTAGGGGATAGAAAAGGAAGGCAAGAAATGTTTACAGAGCATTTATTAAATATCTCATTTAATCCTCATAACAATCCTATGAAATAGGTGCTCTTATAGGTACCCATTTTACAGATAAGGCAACTGAGTTTGTGAGAGGTAGGGGTCACATAACTACTAAATATCTGAGGCAGGATTCAAATTCAGGACCTCCCCATCCCAAATTCCATCCTCTATCTGCCACCTAATTGCTGTTCTATTACATGTTATGGTTTGTCTAACACACACACATCTTAAAGGGGTGAGAAAAAAGAACATTTTACAATTTAATTTACCCATATAAAACATTTTTGCTCTCAAAAAATGTTGTTTGTAATAATATTGTTTAGTGAGAACAATGTATTCACATTTCATTATGCATGAAATAAGTCAGTCAATGAATATCCTTTAATCGACTGCTATGAGTCAGGCACTGTGCTAAAAGTGCACAGTGCAAAAAGGGATGCAAAAAGAAGCAAAAGATAGTTTCTGTCCTTAAGGAGCTTACAATCTAATAAAAACAACAAGCACATAATTTTTTTCCTTTTGTGATTTATTTAATATTTTTATTTTTCCACTTATATGTAAAACAATTTTTACATTTGTTTATAGAACTGTGAGTCTCAGATTCTCCCTTCATACCCCCCTATTGAGAAGGCACATATGAAGTTATGTAAAACATTTCCATAAAAGTCATATTGCAAAAGAAAATATAGATCTCCCCTCCCAAAAAAACCCAAGAAAAAGAAAGTAAAATAAAAAGGTAGGCTTTGATTCAGGCACAATCAGTTCTTTCTCTGGGTAAGGGCATTTTTCCATCATAAATCCTTCAGAGTAGTCTTGAATCACTATCTTGCTGAGAATAGCAAAGTCATTCACAAGTAGATCACTTTGCAAAACTAAATACATAATAAATTGGAAATAGCTAGCTGAGGGAAAGCACTAGCCTAGGGGCTCAGGAAAGGCTTCCTGTAGAAGGTGGCATTTTAGCTGAGGGAACCAGGAGACAGAGATGAGGCTTCTGATGAGACATGGTGGGTCACAGAAACCGAGTAGTCTCCGATGACACTCAGACTGCAGCTGAAGACTGGGAGGAGAGTGATGTCCTTAATATTAACAGGGGAATTTGGAAGGGGAAGAAGGAAGTTTCTTGGGGGAAGGTGTCTGAAATTAGTTCAGTTTTGGACATATTGAGTTTAAGCTCACTATGGAAATCTGATTCAAGAGATCTGGAAAGCAGTAGAATATGGGAGATTGGAGGTCAATTAGCAGAGAGATTCAGGCTGAATGAATAGATCTGGGAGTTGTCAAGATAGAGATAATAATAAAATCCATAGGAGATAATGAGATTTTCAAATAAAGTAGTATAGAGGGAGAAGATAGGAGGGCGCTGGACAGAGCCCTGTGGACACTCACGACTCAAAGGCATGATCTGGATGAAGTGGACACAGGGCCAGACTGGGCACCAGGGAGATCTGTGTCCAAATGTTCCCTCAGACATCTATTAGCTATGTGGTCCTGGACAAGTCACTTACCTCTGTTTTCCTCAGTTTCTAAAACAATAGGATGGGAATAATAACAGTACCTGCCCCCTAGACGAATCAAAATGAAATACTTATTGTAAAATTCATAACACAGAGTTAGTGTTATGTAAATGTTATTATCATCATCATTATCAGCCAGAAAAGGGACTGAGAACAAGGCGTCCAAGAGGTAAAAGAAGAACCAGGAAAGAAGAGAATATTAGGAAGAAGTGATCAGAGGCTGCAGAGATACAGAGGAGGGTGGGGTTTAGTCCTATCACACTGATGCACAGGAAAGACCCCCCTTCCCTTCCCTGTAACTAGGAAGAAGGCAGCCTTGGAGCCTAGTGTGCAATGAAACAACAATCATTTTAAAACAATTATTCAGTTTATTTGTTTGCTGCAGCCAGTCAAGCAGATCAATTTCTTTTCTTCTTTCTTTTTCTTTTTAAAATTTCTTTTCTTTAGTTACCTTTTTACTGAAAGATATATGATATACCAATCCAGTAACGGGTCACATCAGTCAGAATTCACATTTCTAAAAGGGAAGAGGAAGAGAGGATTATTGGGGGTGGAGAGATAATGGGGAAAGAAGCATTTTGTGTTGGAGACAATCCCAAAATTGGGTGTTGGAGAAGGGGAATCAGCTGCTCTTCCCACTTGCTGATTACTCAGCCCCTGGGATCATGCACAATTTCTCACCGCTTAGAGTCCACAGCTCTGGGGATAGAAGGAGGAAGTTGGGATCATGCAGACTGTCTGGCCCAGTCTTCCATCAGAACCTTCCTAAAAATACAAATGTCGGTGTGAGTGGGCTATGTGCACTCTGGTTACCAAACCCCCTGTGATCAACAAGAAGATTGGGAGAGGGCGAGATTGGGGAGTGAAGGACAGATCGAGGCCACGTCAAAGAACGTGTGGGAATGGGGGTACCAGCTGCCGCTTAGCCACTTGTAGCACCGGATAAAGATGGCGAACAGACAGTGGGTCTGCCACCAATGGACAGAATTAGGGCCAGATGCAAAGTTAGAGTACATCAAAGTTAGGTCCCCTCCTGGGGAGCAGAAGGGTCCTTTGAATCTCAGCTAGCCCACACCACTGAAGTGATCTCCAAAAAAGGACACCATTCATCAACTCCGATCCAAAGGAGCCCAGGATCTGAATGTCACAAACTCACAAATTTGCTTCGGAGCTTGGACACGTCCTTGCAGGTTAGATCAGGAAAGAACAAATGAAAAAGAGACTGTCCCACCCTCAGGCTCTGGCCAGGAAGAGCATGTGCTTTAGATGCCAAGTTCTCATGGTCGTATGGCAACCAGGGTGGATGATGGATCAAGGAGGCCATCTCCATCTCCTTCCAGGAAGTGGCTCAAAGCAACTTCGTGACTGAAGCCAGAAGGGAAGAGAGCTTTGAGGGGGAGGTCTCTTTTAGCATCCACTGAGTTGTCAGTTCTTCCTCCTCCGGTTGCCCCTCAATCGTCTCCTGGGCCATCTGCCATGCACTATCATTTTCTTCTTTTCTGCCCATCTTGATCCCTCGGTGAACCCAAAACACGTCTACATAATCTACTCCTCCAACTCCTCACCTCCTTTCTTGAATCCCCAACCCTCTTCCAACATCACTTCCAGCCCCACTATTATCCTATATCTTCCCTGCCTTTTGTAGCTAAACTGGAAGAGTACCTCCTGGCCTCTCTGCTAATCCCTTACAATCTGGTTAGGACTTCAGCATTCCCCCACAACCACTCCCTCTAGTTACCCAAGATCTCTTAGCTGCTAAATCCAGTGGCCTCTTCTCTATCCCCCACAATTTTGGCTCTGAGACCACTCTCTCCTCCTTGATAGCCTCTTCTCTCTAGGTTTTGGGGTGCCGCTCTTTCCTGGTTCTCCTCCCACCTCTTTAACCACTCCTTTTCACTCTCCTTTGCCTGGTCTTAATCCAGGTCACACCCACCAACCAAGGCTGTCCCTGTGCTAACCATTTCACAAACAAGACCCTGCCTCTCTCCAGGCATTCTCGCTGCGTCCTCCCTCTGCTCTGACCACTGGCCTCCCCTCCACAGCTCCTTCTCATTCTAGCTCTCAATTCCCTCTGTTCATCATTTCCCATTCGCCAGGCTGTAGCCTGTTTTGTCTGTATTTGTTTGCTTGGTGTCTCCCCCCTTAGCCTGTTAGCTCTTTAGGTTCTAGGCTCTCTTCCCTGGAAAGGAGGGGCTGCCATGGAAAGCATTCTCCCTGCCACAGCACAGCCAGTGACTGAGTGAGCCCACCTCCGGCTTCTGCTTGGTGGGGTGAAGAGGGTCCCCCTTCAGGACCTTGGATACCGCCTCCTCAGGCTCAGCCTGTCACATGGAGTGGGTGTCAGCTCCGGTTAATCCCTGCCCTCACTCTAGTCCATTCTCCATTCAGTTGTCCAATGATCTTCCTAAAGCCCAGGTCTACCACCTCATGACGTCCCACTGGCTCCCTATCATATCCAGGATCAAATGTGTAAAGCCCTTGATCCCCTTGTCCCTCCCTCCCCTTTCTAGGCTTCTTACACCTTACACCCCCTCCTCCAAGTGTTCTCCGAGCCATGGTTCTGGCTGCACTGATTCCCCTCAGACAAAACACTCCATTTACCGGAACTGCAATCTTCTCCCTCCTCTCCTCGCCTCCATGGCTTTTCTCAAGTCTCACCTGACCCAGCACCAGGAAGTTGGGATGGGGGAGGGCGTGGGCAGCCTAGGCCCTGGAGAACCTCATTCATTCCCCATCACCCGCTCCCGCAGCATTTTTCTAAGGACCAGGGGCAGCAACTATGGTGAGAACCCAAATGAAGGGGCCTGGTGCTATTGGGGGGCGGGCTCTCAGATTTTTCTTTGGTGGAGCCCAGTCTTTCAGCTCCGGAGCTCCCTTTGAATTTCGCCATTGATCCAGCGCGAATTGGTTAGTTGCCCTCTGAGCTACATGGCATCTGCACCTTCAATAAGGGTGCTAAGGGAGCTTTTATCACTTGGGGGTTTTACTCTGAGGCCCCCGGACCCAAGGGGTCTGTGGAGAGACTTCCAGAGATCAGTGACTAGGGCGAAAAAATGTGATGTCATTATTTTCACTGAGCTCGGCCTGGAATTGAGCATTTCCTTCAGTTCCTTAGCAGCGTGCTTCGAAGAACGGCGCACTGATTTCACCGGGCACCTCTGGAGGGCCCGGGACAGTTTCCGATGCTCTCAGTGGCCTGGGGCCCGGGACAGCTGTCTGAGGCACTCTGCTAGAGACGTCCTGCCAGGCTGACACCCAACTGTCCATGCTTACTTTTGGAGTCTGGCCTGTCAACTGCTTCCATTAGCACTCATCCACAGCCCTTCATTTTTTGACAAGAATTGTGGGCCTCAGAGCCATCCCCTGGGTCCGCTTTGAGCTGGACCGCGCTCAGAGCTATCCCCTGGGTCCGCTTTGAGCTGGGCCGCGCCTTGACCACTTCCAGAAAGATGTGGGCTTTGCTCTCTTGCATGACCCCAAACCTCTCCTGAACCCCAGGGGGGAAGAGCTCCCCGTCAGAGAGCTGTCAGAGAGCACGGGTCCAAGCATCAGTGCTTGCCCACTTGGGAGACTTTCGAGGGAGAGAGGTCTGCCCTCCCTGTCCTCTGACCATGTGGCTGGAGGCTCCGACAGGTCTCCTCTGGGTCTCATGTGACAGGGAAGGGGATTTCTTCCTCTGCTCCCCCTCTGTCACTCTGGCAGAAGCTCAGACGGGGCAGTGAGAGCACGGCTTTGTGCAGGAGCCGGAGGCTGCCTCTCCAGGTCCCAAGGGCCTCTCTCGCTTTGGTTTCTCCTTCCTCAGCACAGGTGATCAAACACTGCTCAGGAGACGGTGGCCGGCTGTTTTTTCAGCTGCTCCTGCGGGTCCCTGGTCCAGCCCAGGCTGGCCCTGGAATACAGAGAGAGCAGCCGTGGAGAGGAGAACACGGCATGCCTTGCTCCACGCCCAGGGAGAGGCTGGGAGAAGGCAAGAGAAGGCTGCACCTTCATCCCGCAGCCCTTCAGTGGAAACTAAGGCCAGCGGGGAGCGAATTGTTCCCCATTTCTGAATCATAAAGCCAGGGCCTTGGGAGGAAATGCCCTGTGCCCGGGGTGCGGTCGGGGGAGGAGCCAAAGGGAAGCCTCCAGCCCTGTCGCTCGGACTGGCTGATGGGGGGGCAGCAGCCTCTGCAGGGACTCAGGAGGCCCCGGGAGGCCTGGCCCGAGCTGTGCCCTGGAAGCTCAGGGTGGCACGAGGGCCCAGGAGGGCCGGGGTCCGCGAGTCAGATTCCAGAGAGAGCTTGAGGAAGATTGTCCGACGGGGGGGGGGGGGGGGGGGGGAGGGTTTAAAACCGCGTGGAAGAGGCGCTTTGGGTTGAATGAACTCAGACAGCGAAGGCTTCGGGAGCGGCTTAAAAAATACGGGCCACGCTCTCGGGTCACCGCCGGAGGAGGCTTTGCACAGTTTGCAAGCTTTCCACAAGTCCAATCACTTCCCAGCCTCGCCAGGAGTGCAGGGACGGACTCCTTCCCCCCTCCCCCAGCTTTGTTATCTTTCCCAGCCTTCTCACTGAGCGAGTCTCACTGGCGCCAGGTGAGCAGTAGAGAGTCCGGCCTCTAGCATCGGGAGGCTCTGGGTTCAAATTCCACCCCAGGCCCCGCAGACTTTGGCAAATCCTGCGCCTGCGTGCGTGGGGCGCTCCATGCTGCAGGAGGCGCTCCGTAAAGGGCCATCCCTTTCCCTGTTCTCCTCCCGTTACTTTCTGGAATTATTGGCGTGCGGAGCACTTTTCCACGCAATGGTAGTCTTGCTTTTTCCCCTCCCAGAGCCGCCGCTTTATCTTTTAGCCCTTTATCTATTGGGGATGGTTCCTGGTCTTATGAATACGAGTTCCTGGTGCTTCATACAAGGCCCAAGTCTCACCAAGCAGTATTAATTAAGCGCTTACTGTGTGCTTGTGTGTCACTGTGCTGGTTGCTGGGAAGCCCCGGGTCCGGGTCCGATGGATACAATGTAACTGAGCATGGATACAGTGTAACCGTGCGTGTAACCGCTTCCGAGGAGCCGCCCTCTCCTCCCTCGCTCGCTCTGGGTGCCGGGACATCGCCTCCCCATTAGATGGTGCACTCTCTGAAGGTACCGGCCGTGCCCTCGAGGGTGTTTTGGTATTGCCAACGTCGGGTATACAGTAAGCGCTTAATTCATGCTTGGGGACTGACTGGTGCCACCTCGCCCCTGACTGCCCCGGGAGCACAGACAGGGGAGCCCTGAGGGGTGTCGGGATGGCTGAAGGGGGTCCCTCCAGACATAAGTGAAGCCCCCAAGGAAGGAGCCAGGGAGGGGATTGGAATACAGACTCGACCGAAGGGGTCAGCCCTGAGCCGCGTGGGCTGCTCTAGAAAGTCACCTTTCTGCTCCGGCACTTTAAGGAGGAAAAAAAGTTCTGCCCCTGCCAGGGTCCTCTCCACGGCGCAGCCGCCAGGGCGCAGCCGCAGTGGGGGCCGGGAGAGGCGGGGCGAGCGAAGGGAGGAGTCACGTGAGTTCCTTACCCAGGCAACTACTGCAACCCGCTCAGTCCCGATCGGGCCGCAGGCCCGCCTTCTCACGGCGTGGCGTCGCGATTGGTCCACTTTTTCTCGGCGCCGCGCTTCGATTGGTCTGTTATCGTCAGGGAGGGGGCGGGATTTCCTAGTGCTTCCTCTCGCCGTGGGCCCTGGGCGCCGTCGCTCATGCGCGTTGCCATAGCTCCCGTGAGCGCCCGGGCACGGGCTCCTCTCATTGGCCGGCCACCAGGCTCGGCCTGTTCGTCAGGGCCGCCACCGCCCCGCGCCGCGCGATAGGCCCAGGCCCCGCCCCCGGCCCGCCCCGCGCCGGCGCGTCCTTCCCGCGGCCCCGCCTCCGCCTCCGCCTCCGCCCCGGCCCGGTTCCCTGAGTCTCAGCCTCCGCCCCGGCCCGGTGCCCGTGTCCGTCCCTCCGCACGTCAGGCCCGTGCCCGCGACCGGCCGAGGCAGCATGAAGGTGACGGTGGACTTCGAAGAGTGTCTCAAGGACTCGCCTCGCTTCCGGTGAGACCCCCGCCCCGGGGGAAGGGGGAGGGGGCCGCTGCCAAAGGGGGAGGGGGCGGGGCCGCCGCTGTCAGGCTCCCCTCCCCCTCCCCGCGCCTGCGCTGTAACGAGGGGGGGGGCAAGCCTGGGAGAGTATGGGGGCATTCTGGGCGGGGGGCGGAAGGGGTCCGCTTCGCGGCATCCCGCTTCCGAGCCAGAGCCCCGGTCCTTGGCTTTGCAGCGGAGCAAACTGAGGCATCCCCGGAAGGACCCGAGGGAAGGGCCAGTGGTCCCGGATACCACCCCGGAAGTTGCTCCCTCTCGGCTGGCTTTGCTCCAACCCCCTCTCGGCAAAGCACGGCCTGGTGGGGGGTCTGGTGGGGGGTCTGGTGGGGGGCCTCGGAGGAGCCACGGGCGCTCCGAACGTTCTTCCGAGCCCTTGCCCGCGTGGGGGAGCGGCGACTGGCTGGTGCCTTGGACCCTCCCAGGCAGGGGCGATTTAGGGCCGGGGACCCCTCAGACCCTGCTGCGCTTTTCTCGGTAGCATTGGGGTCACCCCTTAGATACAGCTGAGCCTCTCTAGGATTGGGGGGCCCCTTAGACACTGCTGGGCTCCTCTCTATCTTTAAGATGGGGGGTCCCTTAGACACTGCTGGGCTCCTCTCTATCTTTAAGATGGGGGTCCCTTAGACACTGCTGGGCTCCTCTCCATCATTAAGATGGGGGGTCCCTTAGACACTGCTGGGCTCCTCTCCATCATTAAGATGGGGGGTCCCTTAGACACTGCTGGGCTCCTCTCTATCTTTAAGATGGGGGTCCCTTAGACACTGCTGGGCTCCTCTCCATCATTAAGATGGGGGGTCCCTTAGACACTGCTGGGCTCCTCTCCATCATTAAGATGGGGGTCCCTTAGACACTGCTGGGCTCCTCTCCATCATTAAGATGGGGGGTCCCTTAGACACTGCTGGGCTCCTCTCTATCTTTAAGATGGGGGTCCCTTAGACACTGCTGGGCTCCTCTCTATCTTTAAGATGGGGGTCCCTTAGACACTGCTGGGCTCCTCTCTATCTTTAAGATGGGGGTCCCTTAGACACTGCTGGGCTCCTCTCCATCGTTAAGATGGGGGGTCCCTTAGACACTGCTGGGCTTCTCTGTAGAATTGGGGTCGCTCCTTAAGTACCTCCTCCATGTCCTCTCCCAGAGTCGGGCTCACTCTTAGCCCTGCTTAGGGATCTCTCTTGGGGGTCGGGGTCACTAAATCCCTGAGGCACCTCCCAGTCCTGACACACAGAGGTCGAGCCTGGCCCTTAGCTAACCCTCGGTGGGCCTGGCACTGGCCCAAGAAGTTTCCCTAGGGGAGGGGGCCGGCAGCTCTTCTCCCCAGCTGGGGATGGGTGGGTGGGTGGGGCTGGAGCCCGTATGTCCCAGGGCAGCTTGTCTGGCCCCTGTGGCTGCTCTGCCTTCAGAGAAGGAGGGGAAGCTTCTCCCCTCACGAATTCAGACTTGGGAAATCATGTTTCAGAACTGCTGCAGTGACCCCTTGACTTCGGGGTCCAGTTGGAGGAGGAGGTAGCCAACAGGCTGTGGCTGAAGAGAATCTTTTGCCGTTTTTTCTCGGTCCCCCTCCGTGTGACTTGGGCGAGCGCGGCTGGCCCCGAGCTCGCTGTCGGGCCCACATGGGAGCCTCGGTGGCCGGGCTTGTGCCCTCTCTCCTCGTGGCAGCCAAGCTGGGCTCTGGAAGTTCGAATTGCTGTGACTCAGCAACTTACTTAGGGGAAAAGGGGAAGCCAGTTTCCCTTCAGAAGATGTGCCTGTGCTGGGTCTGTTCCACCCTTTAATTCTGGAAAGCATCTTGAATATTAGGAAAAAATTCCAGCCGCTAGTGTCAGTCACGGGTCATGTGAGAGCTTGGGACTTTGTGGAAACAGAGGAAACCACTGGAAGGTCTTCGAAGTTTAGAGCAGGAAAGAAGAGACTTAGAGATTGTGTGAGTCACACGCAGTCAGGGCACATCTTTTGCAGCCGGGAGCCCGTGTGGTTTGGATGCTGCTTCCGGCAGGCTGCTGTGGATGGACAATGATCACGGGCATGGGGGGACTTCAGCCATTGTCAGCGGGAAACTAAGGAGGCGACGCTTTAAACTCCTGGAAAGCCTGGTTGTTTTTCCCCACTTAGTCCTAAAATGCCCCTTGTCGGTCAGGCTCGGGGAGCCCCGAGGAGAAGCGCGGCCTCGGGTTGTCCCGATGTAGCCGGTGTGTCTGACGGTGTCGTGTGCGTTCTCTGCGGCCCCCGCTCCGCAGCCACGGCAGCGCTGAGTCCGTGTGCTCTCAGGTGTCTCAGCATTGTTATCTCATTTGGCACCTGAGAAAGCTGAGGCTGAGAGTGAGTAAGTGGGAGCGCGAAGGGACCTCGGAGATCCCGGGGGCCCCGGCAGCCAGTGGCCAGGGTGGGCATGCAGAGTGCCTGCTGCCTCAGTACTGAGACGCAGCGAGCCTGTGAGAGATGCATCGGTCACCGTTGAAACGGGATCGCAGATTTAGAGCTTTCTGTCCGGGCTCCTTCCTACTTCACTGTCATGGAAACTGAGGCCCAGGAAAGTTAAGACACTCCTTGAGGATGTACCCGCAGCAACTGGCCAGGCCAGGATTCCCCCCATATGTCTTCCCCCTTCCAAATCCCAGCCCACTTCCTGTTGTGATGATTTTACACAAGAAGGGGAGGAAGAAATCCTTCATGGGGAAGAGTAAGAGGCTGATAAAAAGCCACAGTTGCAACAGTCTCATCCCGTTAACTTGACTCAAGTTAATGGCTAATTTAATTTACTGCCAAACAGCACTTACATTTTAATGCCCACATTTTAATTGTATGAATGTGTGCTTTCAGTTCATTTTGAAGTGTGTTTTAAGTTTTTAACATTAGTGTAAATGTCAGCCTCCGGCTTAAAACATACGTTCAAAATTAGATTTTCATGTTTTTTCCCATCATGGGAATGTATATTTTGACCAGGATTTGTTGGAGAATATTGCCCCGATTTACAACTGGATTTTTGTGTTTGCATCGGAGCTTTCAAAGGTTACAAATATTTTATGGAAATGATGTGTCTCTTTATTTGTTAAACACATCTTCCTTTGGAAACCAAAAGCTGAACTCACTGGCTGGAAAAATGTTCTGTACCTAATACTTTTCCTTATGCTGCTGCCCTGGTGCTCCCTTTTTTGGGCAGAAGGGAGTGACTTGGGAGCTCCTGGTGAAGAAATGCAGGTTCGTCATGCAGGTCAGCACCTGCTCTGAAGCTGAGTCTTGCTGAGAGAGATGGGGAGTGCGTGCTGGGAGGACGGGCCCTGAAGTGATGTAAGAGGGGAGCCTGAGTCCCGATTCCCCACCCTGCTGCCTCTCGGGTCCTCCCAGCCATGTGGCTAGACTATTGATGGGGCTTCCTGAGAGCTGGACTGGTTTCCTTTCTTATCTTTTGAGTCCTCCTGGCACACAGTAGGTACTTAATCAGTACTTGTTGAGCCCTAAAGAGCCTCCACTTTAGTCAAGAAGGAAGAATGGAAGAACACCCATAGAAATACGTGCTCCTACATGCACACTCTAGAGATGGGTCGACCTTGCTTTGTTGGGTCTGCTCGTTTTGTGTTGTATCAGTTCACGTTACTCTTTCTATATTTTTTAGTCCACTCTTGATGAATTTGGTTCTCCTTAAAGAGTTTGTCTTAGAGGAAATGTAAGGTCTGTTTTGACCACGTGGAAGCCGGGTATTGGAAATATCTCGTAGGCAACGAGAGAGATGAGATTCCACCAGGAGATGTGAAGGTCATGTGAGGGAGAGCATGGGAAAGATGGGCTTCCAATGATTAGACTACAGATAAAACATAAACTAAATTTAGGGACAACTAGGGTGTCATTGTAAGTGAGGGAGGAAGAGCCTCAGAAGAACAAGAATGGATCTGGGAGAGGGTGGGGCTCTTGAGGCTGGTGGAGAAGAGCTGACTTAAAGTTGAGTGGTAACTGCTGATGGGGGCAGCTAGGTGGTGCAGTGGATAGAGCCCCAGCCCTGAATTCAGGAGGACCTGAGTTCAAATCTGCTCTCAGACACTTAACACTTCCCAGCTGTGTGACCCTGGGCAAGTCACTTAACCCCAGCCTCAAAAAAAAAAAAAAAAAAAAAAAAAAGAGTAGCTGAGCCTTGACCCTGAAAAGGTTTTGAGAACTCACCATAGCCTATAGGAGCCTTGACCCTGAAAAGGTGAGAACTCACCATAAGTGGGTTTGGAGACGTTGAAGTGTAGAGACCTTGGCTGCTTGCTCATTCCCTAGTATTAATTTAAAAAACATGTGGGACTACTTTTAAAGTTCCAGCTAGAGCCAATTCCCATTCTGCTAAAAACCATTTGGTTGGGCTCTTTTTTTCCCCTGTGACATTTTTTAGCCTCAGAACTGGAAGGGCGGAGGCCACTTATCCACCCGTGGTCCAGCTCCTCTGCTGAGGTTTGCTCCTTGGGTTTTTTTAGAAGATCTGCAGAGGAGCTGACCCCAGTGCCTCCTTTCCTTTGGGAGTTTCCGTGGTCTAGGCTACATCTGCCTGCTGTAACATTTTCCCCAAGGCCAAGTAGAGCATGGCTTTCCCAGAGTTAAAGATGGCCCCTGCGTCTCATCTGCCCTAGACTTTCCTAGGTCTGGAGCTCTCAGCTCTTGCCTTATCTTGGTTGCCCTTCCCCGGTATTTTCTGCTGCACGGCAGCTTCTGAAGAGGCGCTCTCCCTGGGCCAGGGCACGGCCTTCGCTGGGCAGGGAAACTGCCTGAAGCCCACTGGCTTTCATTCCTCTCCCCTTCCCTGAGATGACAAACAATTAGGTGTAATTGTGTAAAGCATTTCCATGTTAGTCATTTTGTATAAGAAGACTTATATAAAAGAAAAAAATGAAAAAGTGAAAAAGAACATACTTCAGTCTATTCAATCATCATCAATTCTTCCTCTGGAGACATAATCTTTTGGCCTTGTCTTGGATCATTGTATTGCTGAGAATAGCTAAGTCATTCATAGTTGTTCATCATAGTCTTGCTGCTACTTTGTATCCCACCGTCCTGGTTCTGCTCACTTTATTATGCATCAGTTCACATAAGTCTTTCCAGATTTTTTGGAAATCATTTTTTAATAGCATAGTAATATTCCATTATAATCATATACTCCAGCTTATTTAATCATTCCCTGATTGATGGGTATCCCTTTGATTTCCAATTCTTAGGTATCACAAAAAGAATTGTTATAAGTATTTTTGTACAAGTAGGTCCTTTCCCCCCTTTAAAAAAAAAACATCTCTGGGTTACAGACCTAGTAGTATATTGTGGGTCAAAGGATATGCAATAGTTTTATGGCCCTTTGGGCATAGTTCCAAATTTTTCTGTAGAATGGTCAGATCCATTCATAACTTTACCCACAATGCATTAGTGTCTCAATTTAACCCATATCTTCTCTAGCATTTGTCGTTTTCCTTTTCTGTCATTATCTACTGAGATGGGAGGTCTTGCCTCAGAGTTGTTTTAATTTTCATTTCTTTGATTAATAGTGATTTAGGGAATTTCTTTCTGTGACTATAGATAGCTTTAGTTTCTTTGAAAACTGCCTGTTTTTGTCACACCACTGTTCTGGATCCATTGGCTTTTTCCTCAGTGTCCAGCCTGTAGTTCAGGCCCTTCATAGTTGGTTGTCATTCTGTCTTTTTGGTCCCTCATATTATTCTCCTCAAACATTATGTTTTCACCAGCCCATTCTCCTCTGTTCCTTAAATATGCTTTTCTTCTTTTTCAGCAAAAGGATGATTCTTTCTTCCTCTACTTGTTCAGTTCTTCCCCAACTTCTAAAGCCCAATTTGAATTATCTCCTTTGGGAAGCCTGGCTTCATCTGGTTGGTGTCATGGAGCCTTTTGTGAAAGTCTCAAATTTCAGAATCTTTCGGGTCTGACTTCCAGTTGATTCAGAATACTGTTGTGATCTTGAAACCATTTGATTTAAGCAGCTGGGGGCTGGAGGCTTGGGGAGCTCTAAGGCTTCTTCCCAGGGAGGGAAGCAAAGCTTGGTGGTAAAACCTGGAATGCCAGTTCTTGGGTGGTGGCAAGGAGATGTCAGAGACCCAGAGGAAGGAGAACAGGACCAGGCAGGAACCTGAGTTGGACAGGCTGGGGAGGCTTCTCTGCACATCAGGCAGGCTGCAGTTGAGATTGGTGATATTGCAATGTAGTACTGTAGTAATGTTCCTGGCTTAGGTGTCAGAGGGCTTGTTTGGCTTCCTGACTGAAATGAAGTTTCTGGGGCCTCCTTTCAGGTCCAGATTTGGGATCTTTTATTGTCCGTCTTGGCTTCTAACTTAGTGGTGATGAATGTAATGGCATGTAATGGAATAAGGTATCTCATGTTTATTTTTTTATTTTTCTGAGGCTGGGGTTAAATGACTTGCCCAGGGTCACACAGCTAGGAAGTGTTAAGTGTCTGAGACCAGATTTGAACTCGGGTCTTCCTGAATTCAGGGCTGGTGCTCTATCCACTGCGTCACCTAGCTGCCCCTATCTCATGTTTATATTACTTTAAAACTTGCCCCATATCTCCTGCATAAAAACAAGGTAGGTAGTAAATTATTCCCATTTCATAGAGTGGAAAGTGAGACTCGGGGGCTTATGTAATGAATGCACAGCCAGGATTCTACTCTGTTTCAAATCCAATGTATCATCATGTGCCATATTAGATTAACGTTCCATGAGAGTAGAGACAGCATCTTTTATAAACTTGTGTGGAATGGGTGAAATAGAACTAGAATCTATCCTTAGGAAGTATCAGAGAGTACATAAAAAAATCTGACTTTTCTTACTTAGATTAAATTGATTTGAGAAACAGAATTGGGACTTAAACTATTCCTTTGCATCATGCGATCCATTTGCTCCTTTAAAAAAGTCCATCTTCAAACAATGTCAAGCAGAGGTAGCTGAAAATTAGAAGACAAGTCTATTTTATGATGGGGTAAATAGCTTCAGACTACACACTTTATTCTAGTAAAAATTAAAGAATTAAAACTAGTTGGTCAGATGCTTATGAAATGCCTACTGTGTGCCAGGCCTGTAAATACCAGGAATAAAAAGAGACAGGCCCTGCCCTCAATGAGCTCCCCATCTAATAAGCAAACGATAATATATCCAGCAAGCTCTCTAATTAACAGGGAAGGCCCTGGAATTAAAAGGAATTGTTGGGACAGGTGTCCTGTAGAAGAGGGATTTTAGTTAGAACTTGGGAGATCAGTCGTCACAGTAGAGGACAACCAGAGAGAATGCTGGGAACATGGAGAGCTTGTTTATAGAACAGATAGGATGGAAGGGGATGAAGGAGAGAAGAGGGATTAAGGAGTAAGGAGATTGGGAGCAGAGTAGACTTGGTTATAAAGGACTGGGCTTTTAACACTAAACAAAACATTTGTATCTGATCCTGGGGGCAGTAGGGAGCTTATTGAGTAAGGGACATGGTCAGACTATGCTCTAGGAAAATCAGTTCAGTGGCTGAATGGTGAATGGGCTGGGGGGTGGTCGGGAGACAGACTCAAAGAAGGAGACACTTCAAGTAGGTCGTCAGGGTCTGTACCAGGATGGGGCAGCATGAGAGGAGAGAGGGGCAGATTGGAGAGAGGATGCAAAAGGGAAATCCACAGGCCTTAGCAGTCTGCCAGTGAGGGAAAGGAGTTATGGAGTCCAGGATGTGGCTTGGTTGTCAGAGGGCCCGAGAGGGTGGTGCTGGCCCGTACTGTGATAGGAAAGGCAAGAGGGGGAGAGTTTGGGGGAGAGGGAATAACACACTCCCTTTTGGACATAAGTGAGTTTAGATGTCTACTGGACACCCAGTTCGAGATGGCTAAATGATTTTCTATACTGACTTGACTGTTCCTATACTAAGATGATTTTCCATATTGACTTGGCCATTCCTATAAATAATAGAACACAGCAAACACTTTTGACTTTTAAAAATGCCTGATTTTCATTGCTACTTTTTTTTTTTTTACATCACCTTCACTTTTAACTGTCGTCTTCCTTTCCCTTCCATCCAGTGCACCATTCTTTAAAACAAACAAGTTAAAAATGATGAAGAAAAAAAACATTTTAGCAAAATCAAGTAGCACATCCCCAAAGTCTGACAGTATTTCCAGAGTTTACATGCATAGCCTTCCACCTTTGAAAAGAAGGGAGAGAGTTGCCTTTATTATGCAAGTAGTGTTACAGAACACTGTATTAGGGAGAAATTTTAGACATGTTACAGCCCTACATTTAAGATTTTTTAATCTGTTAAAGCCTGTTTTCTTCCAACATTTTATATGTATTTAGAGGTATTATAATTTTTTATCTTTAATGGTGTATTTTTTTCAATTATCAAAATTTTAAAATTCTCCACATATATCTTCACTCCCTGCTCCCATTAAAAAGAAAAAGAGAGCCCTTGTTAATGAGAATTAGAGTCAAAGATAACAAATTCCTGCATTGGTCATTTCCAAAAAATTCTGTTTTGTTCTCTACTACGAGTCCACACTTTGTATGTCTGGACATGGGTAGCATTTTCCCTTAATTCTTAGGGCTAAGAGTTGATCTTTATATTTATCAGAGTTTGTAAATCTGTCAGAATTAAGCATTTTTACAGTGTCAGCATTATAGTGTCAGTTGTTCTGGTGCTGTTTACTTTACCCTGCATCAATTCATATACATCTTCCCAGCTTCTCTGAAATTATCTCTTCATTTATTATTATTTGATAATATTCCATTCTATTTCTAAACCATATTTTGTCCTATTCTTCCTCAATTGATGTCCACCCCCTTATTTTTCAGTGCTTTGCTGCCACTGCTCTATTCTTGCCCTCTTTCCATAACCTCTCTTGGTTATATGAACAGTCAAAAGCTATATACAGTTAAGTAACTTTATGGACATCATCCCAAACTACTTTCCAAAAAACATTGCCCAACTTTGGTGCCACTGGTTGTATATCAGTGTGCCAGTTTTCTCCCCTCCCCTCTACATGGTAATTGTCATTGGTCACCTTTGCCAATCTGATAAGAATGAAGTGAATCCCAGAGTTTCCTTAATTTGCATTTCTCTATTAGTTATTTGTAACATTTTTTCATATAACTTAGGTTTCTTCTCTTGAGGATTACCTGTTCATATCCTTTGGCCATTTATCATCTGAGGCATGCATCTTATTTTTATAAATTTAAATCAATTCCTTGTGTATCTTGGAAATGAGGCCTTATTAGAGAAGCTTGCTGCAATGATTTTAACTCCCAGTTCATATTATTCAATCTTTTCAGTCATGTCTGATGGTTCATGAACCCATTTGGAATTTTCTTGGCAGACTTACCGGAGTGGTTTGCCTATCAAGCTTATTTTACAGATGAAAAAACTGAGCAAACAGGGTGAAGGGACTTGCCCAGGGTCACCCAGCCGTGTCTGAGGTTGGATTTGAACTTGGGAAGATGTCTTCCTGTCTCTAGGACTGGTATTTTATCCCCTGCAGCGCTCCCTAGATTTCCAGATAGCTAATGATTCCCTTAAAATCTTAGTTGCATTCAATTTGTTTGCAAAACCTTTAAAAAAATGACCTTTTTTTCTTTTGTGATTCCCCCTATCTCTTGTATGATTTTTAATCCTTCCCTGTTCATAGATTTGTGAGTACTTTCTTCCTGTTCTTCTAATGTGTTTGTGATGTGACCATTAATGTGTAGATCTTGTAGATGTTTAGAACTAATCTTGGTGTATAGTGTAAAATGCTGTTTTAAACCTGATTTCTGCTGGACAGTTTTTGTGAGAGAGTAAATCCTTATTCTACTAGCTGGGTCTTTGGGTTTACTACAAGAATATGTTAACAGCTAGGATTTATGGAATGTTTCTGCCTTTGCCAAGGGCTTTACCTTTGACCTCTCATTGGGTCTTTCTCTAAGTCCTACAGGGGAAGATTCTGGTCATCCCCATTTTATAGTTGACGAACTGTAGGTAGACAGAAGGGAAATGATTGAAACAGGATCACTTAACTTGTGTCTGAGGCTGGATTTGAACTGAGTTCTTTCTGACTCCTAAGTCCAACACTGTCTCTACAAACATCCCATGCTTGTGTCTCTGCTGTGTGTCTACTTTGTTCCACTTTTGATCTCCTCTGGTTTTTAAATGATATTGCAAGGCAGCTAGATGTCACAGTGGATAAAGCTTCGAAGTCAGGAGGACCTGAGTTCAAATCCAGCTTCAGACACTTAACACTTCCAAGCTGTGTGACTGGGCAAATCACTTAACCCCACTTGCCTCAGAGAAAAAAAGAAAAAAAGAAAGAAAGAAAGAAACAAAAGACCAATATTAAACAGTATCACATTGTTCTTTATGATTTCTGCTTTGCAGTAGTATTCGAGATTTGATGCTGCTTACCTTTACCTTCTTATTTTTCATTATTTCTCTTTTGTTTCTCCAGGTAATTTAATTTTTTTGTAGTACTATAAAGTAACTTTGTTGGTGTGGCAATGTACAGGTAAATTCATTTATCTAGTACTGGCTGTTTTTATTGCATTGGCTTGGCACATCTGTGAGCAATGGAGATTGCCAATTGTTTAAATCTATCTATATTTCTTTAAACAATATTTTGTAGTTGTATTCATATAATTGCTGTGTATAGCTTGCGTGTAGATTGAGTATTTTATATATTCTTCAGTTATCTTAAATGGAATTTCTCTTTCTGCTTTTTTCTGCTGGCTTTTATTGTATTATACCAAGATGTTAATGACTTACATGGCTTTATATAATATTCTGCAGCTTTGCTGAAGTTATTGTTTCAATTATTTTTTGGGTTGAATCTGTAGGTTTTCTTTAAACACATCATATTGTCTGCAAAAAGAGGTTATTTGATTTCTTTTTTTGCCCATGATTGGGCAATTTTCTTATTTCTGGAACTAGCATTTCTAGCACTGGGTCAAATTGGAGTGGTGCCAGTGGACATCGTTGCTGTATCATGACTCTGATGAGACTCAAGTTTACTCCCCTTGTGTAGAATGCTGGCCCTGGGTTTCAGTATGTACTATTTATCACATTAAGGAAAGGTCCTTTAACTTCTGTGTTTTCTGTCTTTATTGATGTGATCATGTGATTTTGGATCTTGTTATTAATATGGCCAATTATATTTATAGTTTTCCTAATATTAAACTAATTCTGAATTCCTGGTATAAGTCCAAACTCAGAGTGTTTCATCTTTGTTATATGTTGCTGCAAGGTTTTTGCAGTTTTAAAATGTCAGCCATGATATTGATTAGGAATATTCTCCTCTTTTGCTTTGACTCTCTCTGTAGATTATCAAGACAATAATCGTGTCATAGAAGGAATTTGGTAGGATCTGTTCTTTGGTTATTTTTGCAAAGAGTGCATGTAACATTGGAATTAAGTGTTCCCTGAGTTTGATAGAATTTCCTTATGAATCCATCTGGTCCTGATTCTTTTTTTCCTTTGAGAGTTCATTTAGGGCCTGTTTAGTCCTCCCTCTTTCCCCTTGGAATTTGATTGCTTCATTTTCTATTTCCTGTTTTCTTAATCTGAATAGTTTGTATTTTTGTAACCGTTTATCCTTTTTTTTTTTTTTTTTTTTTTTTTTTTGGATGTGTGAGGCTGTTGGGGTTTAAGTGACTTATTCAGGTCACACCAGCTAGTAAGTACAAGTACCTAAGGTTGAATTGAACTCCATCTACTGCAGTGCCATTTAGATTCATCTATTACATTTAAGTTTTTTATTAATATATAGGTAGAAAAATATTTCCTAATATTCTTGGTTTCTTCATTTGTGGTGAACTATTCTTTTCCTTTTTGCCACTGGTAATTTGGTTTTCTTTTTAATACAGTTAATGACATATTTTATTTGTTTTACTTGCTCTTAGTTTTATCTATTTATCTATTAAAAGTTGTTTTTCTTTTTGTTTTCAGTTTTATTGATTGCCTTTTTTCAATATTTCTATTTTGGTGTCTAAGTGGAGTTTTAAACATTAGTTTTTTGTGAATTTTTTTTGTAAAGGTGTCAGGCAGAGTTGAGAAATAGATATCCTTTCTATTCCATTCAATAATTCCCCAAATATTATATCTAATTTTTCTAAAATTCTATTCAGATAGCTTCTCTTCCTTCTTGTTTATTATTTTTTTTCTAGCTTTAAAAGGTGGTAATTTAAGGTTCTCCCTGTAGCCTAACTTTATTGTCACCCTGTAACTAGTTTAGCTTTTCCTATTAAGCATTTAGATGTTTTGCCATTTGTTGCATATGTTAAATATTAAAATTAATTCATTGTTTATGGTACTTTTTAGTTATATGTGGTTTTTCTGTTTATCTTTTTTAAGTAAGTCCATTTTTTGTGATTGTTTGAGCTCATGATTGCTGCCCCTGAGTTTTTGATTTCAGTTGGGAAAATACTGTGTTTTGCATCAATCTCTTATCTTTACTCTATGTGAGTCTTTATATTTACTTAAATATATGTAATATATAAATAAATAAAAGCAAAATTGCTTGCAAAGAACATATTAGATACTGCTTTTTAATCCATTTTGCTATCCTCTTTGTTTTATGGATGAATTCATGAGTAAGGATTGTTAATTGTATATTTCCTTCCATCCACATGGCTGACATCTCCAGAAATATACACCTCTGCTCATTGTATCTATCACCTTACCTCTCTGTTCTGAGATGGGTCCCCTGGAGATAGCAGGATGCTTGAGTTTTTCCAAGTTGTTTTTGTTATAATGTTGCTGCTATTGAGAAAATTGTCATTTTGGTTCTACTCACTTCACTCTTGCATCCTGTCTAGTATTCTTTTGTCATACTTCATGACATAGTGTTCCATGACATCCATGCACTGTGGCCTCCTTGTCCAAACAATGAAACGAAACCAGATAATAATTTGTAAAGAGCTTTGTAAAACTTGAAGTGCTGTGTAAATGCTAGCTATTTTTGTTAGTACTTTTGTTTTCATTTCTTTTTCATTCCTCCTTTTAATTCTCCCTTCTGGATCTGGAAGTTTATTTTGCTTGTGACAGTTTGCTCCTGGGCATTATTTTCCTTCTTGACCTCCTGGTCCCTGCTTGTTTCCTTGTATAACTTACCTATTTCTACTTGTAAGGTCTCTATTAATGTGAATAAGAACCCTGATTTGGCTCCATATGTTCAAGTCTGTACTATTTAAAGCTAAATTATGTAAAATATCATCATTGGTTTCAGTCCAATAGAAATTTGCACCGTGCATTCCTTCCACTTCAAGGGACTCAGTATTTGCACTAATTGGCACCTTGCTGTCCATCTGTTGTGTGTTTGTATTTTGTCTGTTTTAGGTAAAAGTGAGGTTCCCCTACCTATTTCTTCATGTTTGTATTGTCTCACATACCCCAGTTATAGAAAACCAGCAAATTCTACCCCTTCCTTCCTCCTTTCTAGAGCAGTGTATTACTCCTTTTATTCTCCCTTCTCTCTTCCTCTTTTTAATTCTCTGTTAACCTCTCTGTTCCTTCTGTAGAACAGAATCAAGCCATCTCCAGCTTCTCAGCTTTGAAATCTGAGATCACATTTGAACTCAGTTCCTCCCTACTCCCCCATGCCATCTCACTGCCCTAATTTGCCCTTTCTTATTGCCCACCCAGGCTTCTGGCCTACTTTTTGTGCTTATAGTTCTCATTGTAGTTTGTCACTATTTAGCCTGGTATGCTCTTCTGGGTTGTGTGTGTGACCTGGGAAACACTCTGCTTTGGAGGGTCATCTTGGGAGACTCAAAATATTCACTTGGCAGGCTTAGAATGTTCTCAATTCCATATATATATCAGGGGTAGTCAATCTTTAGCAGAGAAATTTAAGACAAAATCGTTTTCCACTTCATAATTTCCCTTCTGAATGTCATTGCATTTTTTTTTGTGTGTTTTTTTTTGGGGGGGAAGGATGAGCTCAGAAAATTTTCCATTTTAAATATTCAGAATTATTTATTCTATCTTTTATGATCATTTATAGCCCTTGTAATTTTTTTTTTTTAAGAATTCTCTTCCCTTTTTTTTCAGAGTTGTAAAAGTTATTACCTTTCTCTTCTCTCATTTACATGACCTTTATACCTATCTTGTAACCATTTGGAGTTTCTTGTGGTTTATGGTATGAAATGCTGGTCTAAGCCTCACTTCTACCACCCTCCCTTTCAGATTTCCCAGCAGTTTTGGCCAGTTAGCTAGATCTAATCTTGGATAGCCTGTGGCTAATTGAAAACTGCTATGGCCAATTGCTTTTGTGTGTGATTTATCTGATATGTTGTATTGATCAATTTCTCTCTGAGTTTTGACTAAATAGCTTTGATGGTTTAAATTGGTAGATTTATAATGTAGTTCGAGACTGGTACTTTTAGGCTTCTTTTATCCCAGCTTTTCTTTATTTCTTACCCTTGAGGTGCTTATCTTTTTATTGCTCTAAATTAATTTTCTTCTTTCATTTAGTTTTATAAAATAACCCCTTGATAGTTTAGTGTGATACCCAATCTGCAAATTAGTTTAATTTAGTCATTGCCATTATTTTTATATTAGTTTACAGCCAGATCATGAATAATTAAGCTAGCTAATTAAGCTTCTTCCTTTACTTTGGTAGAGTGTTTAGTTCTATCTATACATCATATAAATGTTGTACATTGTGTGCACCCTTTAAAAGTTATTTTGAATGAAATTCCTTTTTTTTTCCCACTCTTGCTTGGTTTCATTAATAATATTACACAAAGGCTGATGATTTTTATATATATAAATATATATGTTACTCTTTTGCTGATTTAATCATTTGTATTTACATTTTTGAAAGTATTTTGAACATAAATTCCAAATAAAGTGAGTATTTCTAGATCTGTAGGGGAAAATAAAAAAAATTATATGTGAATCCCCAAATTCTCTTAATGGCTTTTTTTTTTCTTTTTTGGAGGAGACAAAGGACTATAAATCATTACACTTTCTCTAAGTTCCCTTCTCCATCTCATGCCTACAATTAAAAAAAAAAAAAAAAGAGAGAGAGATCGTCTCACAGCTATATTCCATGATTGTTACACAATTTGAGACTTAAATGGCATGTTTTTCACATTTGGAAGCTCTATTGTGGTGGGTTTTCATTTTATGCTCCACAAATCCAACTATGTTAGAATATGCTCTAAGCAACAAAGAGAGTGAAACCTCTGTATGATGACCACAACCATAGAAATGGAAGGAACCACCTCAAAGCAGTAGATTTGTAAAGTAAAAAAAAAAATTAAATAAATAAAGCCCAGATGCTGCAAAATTCAAAAGAACAATCCTGCCCCTTCCTTTGCAGAGCTAGGAAATCTGTGGGTGGGGAACATTGCATATATTTTCAGACTTTTTTGATGGGTTGATTGGTTGTATAGGCTTTTTCTTTTTCTTTTTTTTCCCCCTTTAAAATATTCTATATGGGAATGGGCCTCTGTTGATGTAAAAACCCTATATGTACTCATTATTTATTTATTTATTTGCTTTTGCTGAGGCAATTGGGGTTAAGTGACTTACTCAGGATCACACAGCTAGGAAGTGTTAAGTGTCTGAAGTTAGATTTGAACTCAGGTCTTTCTAACTTCAGGGCTGGTGCTCTAAACATTGCTTCACCTAGCTGCCCCTGGACTTTTTTTTTTTGGAAGTAGATTAACACACCTCTTGAAAAAAAGGTTCCCTGAAATGCCAAAAGGAGTACAGAAGCAACAGGAAATTTAAGACAACTTGATAAAACAGTAACTTGATTTATCTTTGGAATTCACAAGTATGTTGGTGATGGAGAGGATAAACTACTGTCTGGTTTCTTTAAATGTATGAACTACAGATAACATGAAACAAATTGAAATTACATCTTTGAAGTCTGTTTGTAGAATATATTGGCAAATATATAACACAAAGGATTGCTTGCATAATATATTGTTATTTGCCAAATAATTAAGTATAAAAAGGCTCATTCAATAAAGCAAATGGTGCTCCCGGCATCTGTTGATATAGTCAGTCAATCAAGCATTTATTAAGAGCTGACTATGTGCCAAGTGAGTTCTAAGCTCTGGGGCTGCCAGAAAAGGCAACAACATCCTTCTGACCTACCAGCAGCTCCTGTTTTAATGGGTAGAGACCACATGTAAGTAGCCATGAACACTGAATAAATGCAGTATACCTGGTCGGTCACTCCAAAGGGAGGACTCTTAGAGGAGGAGGGAGAGAGGACCAAGAATGGTCTCCTGCAGAAGGTGATCTGGGAGCTGATTTGGGGATGATTTCAGGAAGTGGAGCAGATAAGGGCCACTGGTGTCAGGCTCTGAAGCTGGGAGATGTGGTATTGTGTGCTGGTGTAGCTGGATCATAGAAGACGTGGAGTTTGGGGGGAGAACGTTAGGAAAGTCCCTTTGACAGGCCGTAGTCCAGACATCAGGTGAGGGGGCATCTGCCCCACAGTGGGTGGGGAGAGGAGGCAGAAGTCTGCAGGGCAGATGCGAAGGCCCTGGGGACCAACACTATACAAGAGACTGAATCTCTGAGAGGAGTTTGCAGAATGAGGGCTGAAGGATGATACTGAATTGGGGGCACGTCGATGGGTATTTTGTGATCCTGTCAGCGTGGATTTGAGGTGCGGTGTAAGCTCTGCCACTGGAATACAGACTGTTACTGAAGTCAGAGAACCTGATTGGAGACAAATTTCCTCCCTGGGATTCCACCTTGTGTCTATGTACTGTCCCAGCTTTGTTGGACAATAGCCCTCTGACGGGACTAAACCCACTTTCCTATGAATGCATGTCTCTATCTCTCTTCCTAATTTAAAAAAAAATTATTTTAATTTTGAGTTCCAAATTCTCTCCCTCCCCGAGATAGTAAGCAAACATATATAGGTTATACATGTGCAATTATGTAAAATGTTTCCATATTAGTTATTTTGTACAAGAAGACTGAAATAAAAGAAAAAAAAACATGAAATAAAGTGAAAAATAGCATGTTTCAGTCTGTATTCAAGCAAAATGAGTTCCTTCACTACACAGTATGTTTTATCATGAGTCCTTTGAGATTGTCTTATATCATTGTATTACTGAGAATAATTCTTCATAAAAACAGTATGTTGTTATTATGTACAACATGCCCCTGGTTCTGTTTGATTCACTATCCATCAGTTCATGTAAATCTTTTCAGGTTTTTCTGAAATCATCTGTTAGTCATTTCTTATATATAATGCAATAGTATTCCGCCAAAATCATATATCCCAGCTTCCCTCGTTGATGGGCATCTATTTGATTTCCAATTCTTAGCTCACAAAGAAAGAGCTACTATAAATATTTTTGTATAAATAGATCTTTTTCCCTTTTTTGGGCGGTAGGGGTGTCTTTAGGAAACTGACTTAGCCAGACTTAGCTAGATCAAAGGGTATGCACAGTTTGATAACCCTTTGGGCAGAATTCCAAAGTGTTCTTCCATCAGTTTACAACTCCACCAAACAGTCCCAGTTTTCCCACTTTCCCTCCAGCATCCAACATTTTCCTTTTTTGTCATATTATCTATTCTGATAGGTGTGAAGTGGTACTTCAGAGTTGTTTTAATATGCATTTCTCTGATCAGTAGTGATTTAGAGCATTTTTTCACATGACTATAGATGTTATTCTTTGTCGAAAACTGCCTATTTGTATCATTTGACCATTTATCAGATGAGGGGAATGACACAAATACATATAGGGATAGAAACAGACAGATCTCAAAAGAAAAAAAAAAAAAGGCAAATTATAAACAATCCTGTGAAAAAAAATGCACCTCATCAATAATAAAACAAATGTAAATTAAAACAACCTTAAGGTTCTACCTTAGACCCATCATATTCGCAAAGATTACCAAAAATGAAAATGAGAGTTATTGGCGGGGCTACTACAGACAAAGATTCACTGGGACCGCCTTGGTCAGTCTGTGAATTGGTCCATTCATTCTGGAAAACATTTTGAAACTATAATCAAAAGGCTATTACTGTGACCCACAGTGATACTACTTTAGGTAAATACCACAGATTGATCAGAGACAGAAAATGGCCCTTGGGTATAAAAATATTTTTTAATGGAAAAAAACTGGAAACTAAGTGGGTGCCCCTCCTTCGGGGATGGGCTAAACAAATGATGGCATGTCAGGGTCACCGAAAATGATTCTTCCTCCAAAAATTACCAAAGGGCTAGGCGTGAAGAAAATGGGAAGACTTGTATGAACTGATGCAAAGTGAAGGGAGCATCAGGAAGACAATTTATGTAATGACTAAAGCACTGGGAAAGGGAAACAGCTGGATAAGTCTTTAAAAAATACGATTGGTCATGCTTTTTGGACAATGCTAGTGAAGGAAGTTGTTTTGTGCTTACTCATCACAAGGACTTCACTGCATGGGGAGCCAAGATGGAGAGAAAGAAATTATTTTTGGGTTAATTGAAGAAAACTTAATTAAAAAATGATGACCAGGGCAGTAATCAATTAAGATTCCAGAAGATTCCATATTTTGGAAAGAGAAGTGATGGAATAGTGTTGCAGAAAGAGATGTGTCTATTCATTTACCATGAATGGATAGAGTTGGTTTTGTATGCTCCTATTTATGTGTTACAAGGGAGAAGGAGGAATTGGAGAGTGATAGTGATGCCAAAAAAAAAAAAAAAAAAAAAAAAAAAAAAAAAAAAAAGGTGGGGAGAAAAAGGGCATCAGTGAATCACTGAAAAAATAAGCAGAAGATAGAAGAGAAGGTTCAGAAAGGGGTCCTAAATAAATCCTAAATAAGTAGAGAAGTCTTGGCTCTGCCATATAAAATTGGATAAAATGAAAGAAGAGCCGAGGTATAAGTCATGGAGATTGTTTCACATGCAGTCCCTCTTGTCTGTTCTTTTAGGACATTTTAATTTTTGCTAGTATTTACTAAGTTCACAATAAAAGACTAATTTTTTTTTTTAAAGCCCTAGAGCAAAGAATTAGACTTTAGAGTTCGCTCACCAACCATTGCATCTTGTTAGAATATGCTCCCATATTCTGCTGGGATGAAGCTACTATGCTTTCTAGTGTCCTTGGATTTATTGCTGCAATCTCTAAAAAATTTGGATGAATATTTATTAAGGCAATTTGTCTATAATTTTCTTCTCTGGTTTGGGTTATCAGTGCCATATTTGTGCTGTGAAAGGAATTTGGTGGGACTCCTTGGCCTGTTTTTCCAAATAGTTTATATAGCATTGGAATTAATTGTTCTTTAAATGTTTGGTAGAATTCATTTATGAATCCCTCTTGTCTTGGAGATTGTTTCTTTGGCAATTCATTGATGACTTGTTCAATTTATTTTTTAAGATTGGATTATTTAAGAGTTTTATTTCTTCTGTTAATGTGGATAATATATGTTTTTGTAGATATTTATCTATTTCATTTATTGTCATCTATTGGCATTCAATTGGGCAAAATACCTCTGAACAATTGTTTTTATTTCCTCTTCATTAGTGATGAATTCACTGCTTTCATTTTTTATACTAGTAATTTGGTTTTCTTTCCTTTGATTCATCAGATTAGTCATTGGTTTATCTATTTTATTGTTTTTTCCCCAAAAAACTAGCTTCTAGTTTATTTTAGTTCAATTTTTTTTTCAATTTTGTTAATCTCTCCCTTGATTTTCAAAATTTCCAAGTTGGTGTTTAATTGGGATTTTTTTTCCTGAGGCAATTGGGGTTAAGTGACTTTTCCAAGGTCACACAGCCAGGAAATGTTAAGTGTCTGAGGCCAGATTTTAACTGAGGTCTTCCTGACTTCAGGGTGGTGCTCTATTCACTGCTCCAGCTAGCTGCCTCATTAATTGAGGCTTTTTAATTTGTTCTTTTTCTATGTTTTTTTAAAAGTTGCATGCCTAATTCATTGATATGCTTTTTCCTTTATTTTATTGATACTGGAGATGTAAACTTTTAATCTGAATTTCTTTTTTTTTTTTCTTGCTTCTTTTTTATGTTTTAATATTTCTCTTGAGTCTTGTATTTGGAGTTCACTTTTTTTCCCCCCAGCTTTTTCTTTAGAAATGTTTGAAAGTTCTCTATTTTGTTAAATGTCCATTTTTCCCCCCGGAAAAACTATATTCAGTTTCGCTGGGTATTGATTTTTGGTTTTATTCTAATCCTTTGCCTTCTAGTGTATCATATTTCAAGCTTATTAGTCCTATAATGTGGAAGCTGCCTTATCCTGACTATAATTCCATGATAGTTAAATTGCAATACTTTCTTCTTGATTTGTGAACTGTGGAATTTGATTGTTTTGTTTCTGGAAGTTTTCATATTGGGATCTCTTTCAGGCTGTGATCAGTAATTCTGTTTTGCCCTCTGGTTCTAATATATCAGGGCAGTGCTTTTGGGTAGTTCAGTAATTCTCACCTTATCTTCTCTGGATCTGTTTTCTTGGTCAGTTGTTTTTCCAATAAAAAATTTCACATTTTCATATTCTTTTTTAAACTTTTGATTTAATTATCTTGATGTCACATAGAGTCATTAGTTTCCACTTGTTCAATTGTAACTTTTAAGGAATTATTTTCTTCAATGAGCTTTTGTATTTTCTTTTCCATATGGCCAATTTTCCTTTTTATAGTTATTTTATTCAGTAAATATTTGGATGTTTTTTCCTATGCTATTGACTCTTTTTTAATGTACTACTCTCATTTTTTCCCAGTTTTTTTTTTTTTTTCTGCTTCTCTAATGTGTTTTTGAAATCCTTTTAAAATTCTTCCAGGAATTCTTTTTGGGCTTGAGATCAAATTACATTTTTTTTTTTTTTTTGAGACTTCACATTTTGACACTATTGTCCTCTTCTAAGTTTATACTTTGATCTTCCCTATCCCCATAATAACTTTCTGCATTCAAGCTTTTTTTTTTTTGTTTTTTGCTCATTTTTCTGGTGTGTGTGTATAGAGAGACTTGGTGTTTTTATGTGACAGTTGGACTCTAGTATGATCACATCTCTTGAGTCAACAATGGCTTTTCTCATGATTGGAATCTAGCAGCTGTGGTCCGACCACAGAGGCTTTACTGAAGTAAAAGCAGATTTTTGTCACATCGATGATGTTACTGCTTTTCTAGCTGGTGTTGCACAATTCAGTCTCATTCTTACAGAGGTTATTTTGTTGTCACTTTAAATTTTTAGCATTTCAGATACAAGTATGGTAGGATTTATAATTTTAGAAATTTCACAGTAATTGCTTATTTGATTAAATAAAGCCACTTGAACAAACGACCATAATTAAATGGGGAGAATTAATGCCTTTAAAATTGGCCCCAAGATGAACTAATAGCAGTTGAAAATGAATTCTTAATAAGCAAGCATTTATTGTCTTTTATATGACAGGTACTGTGTTAAGCACTGGGTATAAGAAGAAAACCCTCCTTGTGCTGGGGAGAGAGCTAAATAGGTACATACGTAGTACATATGGAGTAGAAGGAAAGAAGCATGGGGGCCGGGAGGAGGCTAATAAGGAGAGGAAGGGAGATGGACCTAAGATGGGAGATTATCTGCAGAAGCTGGATTTGGAAAGATTGGAAATCTTGAAAGAAGCAGTGGAGATGGAGAGGCAGAGAGTTCCAAGCATGAGAGAGGTGGAGATGCAGTGGTGGGTTTGAGGAAGAGCAAATATACCACTGACTTTAGTTCAGAGAGTTGAGCATGAAAGGTAGAAAAGGGCCAGGTGGAGAAGAATCCGAGAATCCAAGAGAAGAGCCCACCTTCAGGCTTTTTTGCCCTTGACTGTCCTTACAGTACTTTCTTGATGGTGTCCCACAGCTTCCTTGTTAGCCTCTTGCTTGTTGGCTAAAAACCAACTAACTACCAACCCTTTGGTTTCCCCTGCCTGACAGTGTTGTTTGTTGAGCTCAGTATGCAAAGTTCTTCCTGGTCTGGGAGCCTCCTATCCTTCCTGGCCAACCTGCTTTCCTACTTCTCTCACTGGTTCAGTTCTAGCTAAGCGAGTTTCCTTACCTTTTCCTCAAGGTACTTGGTTGTGATGATAAGCATTTGCTCCTGGTCACAACCTTTTCCTCTTATCTAAGCCCTGTTCTTTTGGGTTTATTCTGTTTTTCTGTAAGCGCACTCTTAAACTGCCTGTGTTCTAGCGACTTTTATATGGTCATCTTTATAAAATATTTCCTAGTCTTTCTATGTAAAAATTCTTTGAATGGGGCATTTTATCTCTTACTCTCCCTTGACATTCTCATTCAGTCAGGTGCTTTCAAACTCCATCATATGCAGTGATTTTTAGAGTAACACATGCAGCGGATGTGGCAGAGGGAGACAGTGTTGTATGGACATCTTGAAAAGTTACAGGTCATGGATTATCAGGAAGTCAGAAATCATCTGGGCTAGGATGGCTTTGACAGCAAATTATTAGTCATCCAATACTTGAAACTCTGGTGATCCTTATTGCACTTAAGAATTGATGCCTTTTTTTTTTTTTTTTTTTTTAACACCTATCATTTCCTGCTCTATTTCCCTCACCCAAAGTGAAACATAGTGGACAGAAGAAAAAAGTGACCATATTTGACCATGTGGGCTATATTCCATGGTCCATAATCCTCTTTAACTCTAATAGAAATGGTGTACAGTATACCTCCCGTTCTAGGAAATCAATATTGTTCATTGAAATGCTCAGTGAAATGGGCTAAGGTTGCTTGTGGAACCTC
This sequence comes from Sminthopsis crassicaudata, assembly GCF_048593235.1. NCBI lineage: Eukaryota > Metazoa > Chordata > Mammalia > Dasyuromorphia > Dasyuridae > Sminthopsis > Sminthopsis crassicaudata. The sequence continues at coordinate 1,943,414 of NC_133619.1, forward strand.
GTCTCATTGAGCTTCTCATGAAAGTAAAGGCCTCTCTTTTCAGTACTAATATCTGACTTTCTTATATGGTGCTGAAGGTCCCCTGCAACTCATGAACTACTTAGCAATGGGCCACACTCTAAGGGATTGGAGAAGTGCACCGATGGCGGGGATGAGGAGGCTGCAACATGCCATCAAGGAAGAATGCTAGAAAATCAAACTCCTATTCACTTTAAAGTATATTTCTAAAACGTTCTAATATTAGCCAAGTTGCAAAAAAAAAAAAAAAAAAAAAAAAATCATGAAAAGTAAAGTAAAAAATAATGTGCTTCAGTCTTCACTCAGTCCATCCCTCTCTGGAGGTGGATAGCAATTCTGATCATGGGTCCTTTGGAGCTGTCTTGGATCATCAGAGTAGCTAAGTCTTTTGCAACTGATGGTTGCATTATTGCTGTTAGTGTGTATAATATTCTCCTGGTTCTGTTCACTTTGCTTGTACCAGTCCTGAAAACCTTCCCCTTCAGTGTCTCTTATAACACAGTAATATTCCATCACAATCACATGCCAAAATTTGTTCAGCCGCTCCCCAGTTGCTGGGCATTGCCTCTTTTCCAGTTCTTTGCTGTCACAGAAACAGCTGCTAGAAATATTTGTGTACAGATAGCTCCTTTTCCTTTTCCTTTGGTCTCTTTGGGATACAGAACTAGTAGTAGTATTGTTGATTGAAAGGGTATGCACAGTTTTGTAGCCCTTTGAACATTGTTCTCCAGAATGGTGGAACTAGCTCACAACTCCACCAATAATGCATTAGTGTTGCTCTTTTCCCACATCCTCTCCAGCATTTATCATTTCCCTTTTCTGTTTCATGTCCCTCTGCATGATTCCACACAGGTCTCGCCTTCTCCATACTGCACTCGGCTATCTAAGAGAGTCCCTCTTCCTTCATGAGGCGGCCAGAGCTCTTCTTCTCCATGAAGTCTTTCTGGATGCCCTGTAGCTAGTGCCTCCCTCCCAGATGACTGATTTTTTTTTTTTTTTAACTACTATGTGCATATATTTACATCGATTCACTTTCCACTACATGTTTGCCCATGCACTTGTTACCTCTTCCAGAAGGAGGTCAGCTCTTCATGGGTTGGGATTATTTCTTTGTCCTTGTACTCACAGGACGTCACACAGGGTTTGCCATAGACTATGTGACTGATTGGCTGGGAATGAATGATGTCATCTGGTATTTGGATGTCGGGGGGGGGTCCCATGAGCGATGAGAGGTGGGTCCTGGGGTGCTTGCTGAGACCTTGGGAGGAAGCAAAAGGCTCCTGGCACTGTGGGGTGGGGAGGCCGTGGCCCTGAGTCACAGAGGATGGGCAGGGCCTGGAGGGCTGGTGATGGGCTTCCTGCCACAGTTCTTTGTGAGGAAAGGCCTCGAGCCAGGGAGGCCAGTCTGACGATGAGGCTGCTCTGCTCCATCTCTGCCCACTTCACCAGGCACAGACACTCGTGACAGGAGAGTTACATGGGCTCACGCCTGAGTGAAGTGCTGGGAGCTAGATGCTGTTAGGGTCCCCATTTTATAGCTGAGGAAATGGAGGACATGAGGGGAACTTACCCAGGTTCTCACAACTGGCTGGGGGGTGGGGAAGGGGCGTTCCTGACTCAGACCCAGCACTTTGTGGATGGCAGTACCCCCGGCTGCCTCGACGGGACCATGTTGTGACCAGTGCCGTTAGAAGAGGAAGCCTTTGTACTTGGCACCCATGGCTCACCGAGCCCGTTTTTGGTATATCCTAGGACAGGTGACATTGATGGGGGCCGATAGGTACGATTGGCTATGACTTTCCCCACAGGCTCCTCCATTCGACCCTCACTGCCCTTCTAGAAAGGGCGTCTTCTTCCAGAGGAGCGTCTCAGGGACTGATGGGACGTTCCCTGCTTCCAGGCCAGCCTGCTCAGAAATCCCCGCCCAACACTGCTTCCAGGCTTGCCTTGGGACCACGAGTGACTGTGCCCACGTGAGGCCCCAACACTGGCACTGGGGGCCGAGAGGTGGAAATGGCAGGTCCTCCTCAGTTCTTCAGGCATCCTCTTTCCCCGGGAGCTTCAAGGGGAGGCCATCACTTTTCAGAGCTGGAGCCAGTGAGGGACCCAGTTGTTGTGCCTGAGGGGGACTCCTCCCCGGGCTCCGTCTCCCCCCGAGTTTTTGCTGCTGCTGCTTGTTAGGAAACTTGGCCTCGGAAAACAGGAAATTGGGCTGCCACAGGAAGTAGAGACGATAAATGGTCGGCACGCGGGCTTGCCCGGGCCAGGGGTGAGGGCTCTACACAGCAGCTCTGGGCTGCAGTCCCGGTTCTTGTTTTTCAGTGTGTCTGGGCACATGGTGGATGTAGCATCACCTTAAAAATGTGGTAGATCGCGTCTTTCCGGGTCCCCTTCCTTTGTTGTCCTCCTGGGAGGTTGGAGCTGTGATTTGCCTCCGCCCAGTCCCCCCCTTCCCCCCACATCGCCCTGAGCGGCTTGCCAGGGAGAGGAGGGCACTTGCCCAGGGTCCTACAGTCACCATGGACCTGACTCCACCCTGTCCCGGCCGCTTCACACAGGAAGTGCGTTGTGGGCCTCCCTGAGCGGAGTCTCCCCCCTGTGGGTCTCCCCCCACCATGCCGGGGACGACTCTCCCAGAGGAGCGGCCTGCCAGCCCTCCTCATCCCCTCCTGGCGTCCCTGGCTGAAAGGCCGTTTTCCATGGAAGCCCTCCTGATCCCCTTCCACTGTGCCCCTTTCCTCTTGGGGTCACCTCACTAAGTGCTGGAGTTTTGCCTTTCTTCATATACCAGCACTGAGCAGAGGGCCCGGCAATAGAAGAAGGTGCTTAATAAATGTTTGTGGGCTCAGGACAAAGCTTGCCCCCCCCACCTCCCGGCTTCCTCCTGGTTAGAGCTGCAGAAGGCCGCTCTCCCTGTTGTTTCTGGGCTCATGTGGCTGGGAGCATTTGCCCAGCGTGCACCTGCCCGAGAAAGGGCTGGAAGGTTAGTAACTGTGCTGTTCTAAACCAAGAGTTGTTGACCATGGCCTTGACCTTTTCTTATCCTCTGGGACCTTTGGGACCCCATGTGGTGTGGAGTATGTGGGGTCTCAGTGACTTCAGTTGTGGGGTGGGCTTGGTGTTGGACCAAGTGCTGCTTGGGCTTGGAGTCAGCGATGGTCAGTGCATTTGTGAGGCAGAAGTGGGGATGGAGTCGGGTGACCCTTAGGCCCCTTCTTGGACCCTTGGTTTGTGCCAGTCTGTACGGGGGGGCTCCTGAGGAAGGAGCAGGTGGTCATCATCCCTGAATGGCTGTGGCCTGTCTGACTGGGGCCTGTTAATACCTGAGCTTAAAAAGGCCGAGGGCTCCCGTTGCGTCCAGGGCCATCTCCAGCCCTCCTGATTGCTTCTGGCCACTGGATCCAGAGCCCCCTGGCTTTATGTAAGAAGCACGGAGGCAGAGGCTGACCGATTTAGACTGAGATGAGGCCTTGGAGGCCTCTCAGCCAGTCATCTTATTCTGTCAGTGGGGAAACTGAGGCACGTCCAAATTTCTTGTTTCTTGGAGGTTGTTAAAACTCATATGTTTTTACTGCTGCCGCTAGCAGCCTGTTACATGAATCGGGTAATTGTTTATATTTCAGGTTGAAAAAAAGTTTGAGTGACTGGGGAAAAAGGGACTTTTTTTTTGGGGGGGGGGGAACTTGCAGTGGTAGGAAAGGGATCCTTAAAAAGGAGCATTAGATCTTGCCCTAACCCTAATCCTGAATCTAGTCAATTCCTGATTCTGGGAAACAAGCAGTTCTGGACAGAAACAAGAACTATTTGTAGTTAGTTATTCACCACATCAGGGCCCTCCTGGGGGGCCAGATCATTTCTCAGGGAAATAATTGTACCCGTGCAACCATTAACAAATGGAGACTTTTGAAGGAAAAGGACCCACAGGACCCACACATGCAAAAATGTTGTGGCAGCCCTTTTCGTAGTGGCAGGGAACTGGGAACTGAGTGGCTGCTCATCAGCTGGAGAATAAGTGATGGGATAGGAAGGTTATGGAATATTATTGTTCTGTAAGAAGTGACCAGCAGGAGGATTCCACAAAGGCCTGGAGAGACTGACAGGAACTGATGCTGAGGGAAATGAGCAGGACCAGGAGATCGTTGTACACGGCAACAAGATTATGTGATGATCAACTCTGATCATCTGATGAAGGTGACTCCAACAACGAGCCCAGTTCCAAGGATCTTGTGATGAAGAGACCATCTACACCCAGAGACAGACTGGGAGCACAACATAATATCCTCACTCTTTTTGTTTTTGTTCGCTTGCATTTTGTTTTCTTAAGCATTTACTTTCTTTTTTTTTTTGATCTTTCTTGTGCAACAAAAGAATTGTATAAATAGGTCTATACAAATTGGATTTAATAAATCTTTTTTTTTTAATTTTATTTATAAATTTTTTTGACAGTATATATGCATGAGTAATTTTTTTTTATAACATTATCCCTTGTATTCATTTTTCCAAATTATCCCCTCCCTCCCTCCACTCCCTCCCCTAGATGACAGGCATTCCCATACATTTTACATGTGTTACAGTAAAACCTAGATACAATATATGTGTATAAATCCAATCTTCTTGTTGCACGTTAAGTATTAGCTTCCGAAGGTATAAGTAACCTGGGTAGATAGACAGCAGTGCTAACAGTTTACATTCACTTCCCAGTGCTCCTTCTCTGGGTGTAGTTGTTTCTGTCCATCGTTGATCAACTGGAAGTGAGTTGGATCTTCTTTATGTTGAAGATTTCCACTTCCATCAGAATAGATTTAATATATCTTTTAACATGTATAACATCTATTGGATTACTTGCCATCTAGGGGAGGCAGTATGGGGAAATGGGGGGAAAATCTGAAACACAAGGATATGCAAGGGTCAATGTCATTACCCGTGCATATGTTTTGAAAATAAAAAAGCTTTAAAAAGAAAACAAACAAAACCCAAATGGAGACTTTTAAGAGCTACTGAAAGTTAAGAGCCAAAAAGTGGCTTTCTGCCCCCATGGGAGCAGAGATTTGGATTGCTTTACTGTTAGAGCTTGATATTTCCAGCATTTTAATTGATGGTATTTAAAAAAAATTATTATTAAATGATATCAAACAGTTTTTTTCAAATGAAAATGGTTACTTTGAATGTGTGTGTGTGTGTGTGTGTAAGCCTGCAGGTAGGTTGCAGGTGTTTGAGCTGACTCTTGGGGATTTTGTCTGCTCACTGAAGTGTTCCAGGGCCTGCAAGTTACTCTCTTTTCTTCTGTTGTCTGTTTTCTTATGCAGAATATTATCTTGTGACTCTAGACAACTCACTTCAGCTTTTGGTACCCAGTGTCCTACTCTGTAAAATAGGGGTGAAGTAGATGGCCTGGGGGCCGTGGGCTCTTTCTATCTCTGGCTCCAAACCTCTGGGGGTACTCTAGAGGGAAGATCGCGCCCTGAGCTTCCTGAGACCCATGCCAGCCTTTTCATCCGCCACGCCAGGCTGCTTCTTGCCCATGGAGAAAGTCCTGGCAGCCGTGAAGCCAGTAGGATTTCGTGAGTTGGTGCCTGGCACAACTTAGGAGACGGCTACAATGTGCAGTATTGTTTAATATGATCCAAGGCTGTGAAGTAGTTGATTGGATAAAAGTTTCACATACTCATGCGCTTCTACAAACTCATGCTCTCGTCGACATAGAGCTCTTCAATGCCCAAGTCCCATTCATGCTTCTTCCATCCTGTTTCTAAACCTCGGGAAGTCACCAGGTTAGGGAAGCCTGTGGACCGGCTTCTGCAAACACAGCGGCCCGCCCCAAGTTCACTCAGCCCCAAATTTGTTAGAAAGCGTTTTCTTTCCAGCTCTGACATTGTAGGACTTCTTTTGTTTTCTTTTCGTTCCTCTGCCCTTCCCACCTTCATTTTATTTCAGTGTCATTCAAGTTCCTGACTCCTTCTCTGCCTTTGCACTTTGACAATAAACATTTATGGCCCCTTGTGTTTGTTAATTATTGTAACTGTGGAGAAAGGCAGTGGTGGACTTGAGAAGTCCTGCTTTTAAATCCTTCGAGGCCACTTGACTGAGTGAGTTACTTAACTCTCTCAGCCTCAGTATCTTGCTCTTTAAAATGGGGTTAACAAGACTTCTAAAATTGTGCTCTAGGATTTTTTTCCCCCCTGAGGCATTGGGGGTTAAGTGACTTGCTCAGGATCACACAGCCAGAAAGCGTGAAGTGTCTGAGACTAGATTTGAACCCGGGCCTCCTGTCTTCAGGGCTGGTGCTCTATCCACTGAGCCATCTAGCTGCCTCATGTGCTTTAGGATTTTGAGGGTCAGGCAGGTGCTAGAATGGAGAGGCAGAGCTTCTCAGCTTAGAGCCTTGAATTCTGCTGGTGCTGCTTATTAGTTCTGGGACCAGGGGCAAATGAGGAAGAGGAAGAAGCCTTTATTCCCTTCCTTGCAAGGTTCCTGGGGAGCTTTCGGGTGTACAATATAATACTTTAGGTCACTATGAACATTTATTTGGTTTTTTCCTTTGGACTAGCCCTGTGTTTTTATTGGGATGGAAGAAAGTTCTTTTCCCCATCTGTCCTGAGATGGAGGAAAGTACCGATCTTCTAAATAGATGATTGTCCTCAGCCAGGACAAGGAGGCCCTGGCCAAAGGACTGGGGTGTCCTTGCTGGTCCTGACTTTCCAGTTCCCACAGGGCCCTGCCCGGCTCCCTCACCTCACCTCCAAAGCGTCTTTTACATCCACACCTTTCTCTTCAGGTAACCAGCAGAAGCATCTCCCTCTTGTCAGGAGTCTGGCAGTGACCTCCATAACCCCAGACCCCCATCTGCCCTCCATGTAAATGGACTCACTAAACTTCAGCTGTGGCTTGTATGCTGGGGACCCGAGGCCCTTCCTTGGTTGCCCTCCTTGGGATGCTGTCCAATGTCCAAAGCCTCTGAGTCGTGCTCCCGTGCTGACCAATCTCCAGAGGAGCTCGGCAGGCTTGCCACTCCCGTCTTGAAAGTTGTGCATTTGCCTTCACCGAGCCTTCTCCAGTTGGGAGGCTAAGTGTAAGACTTTGGCTTAAACAGTATAATCTCTAGCCTGGATAGTTAACTTTGGGCCAAATTATTATTATTTATGCCAAGTAGAACTTACTATTTTTCTCCCTCTAGCTTTAGAAAGCTTCCAGACTTTTTATTTCAATAGAATTCTCTCCCGCAAATACATGCAAAGATAGTTTTCAACATTCACCTTTGCAAAATCTTGCGTTCCAAAATTTTCCTCCTTTCTCTAGATAGCAAGCAGTCTGATATAGATTAAACGTGCAGTTCTTTCTAAACAGATTTCCATATTCATCCTACTGGGAAAGAAAGATCAGATTAAAAGAGGAAAAGCTATGAAAAAGAAAGAAAGAAAAAAAAAAACCCAAGCAAACAAGTAAAGAAATAAAGCTGAAAATATTATGCTCTGATCCACACTCGGGCTCCATGGCTCGCTCTCTGTGGATGCAGATGGCACTTTCCATCCCAAGTCTGTTGGAATTAGAAGGCTTTCAAATTGAAGGTGCTTCTTGGATGCTCACATCCAGGCAGGTTCTAGTATGCTCTAATGACCAAAATGCTTTTCTTTCCCCTTCTTTTGATTATCATCCATTGGGCTTTTCCTGCTCTGATTCCTGGATTTCCTTACAGGAGGGTCCCTGCAGACTAATGTCCCCACCACCCTCTTTTCTTTGGAATAAACTACAGCATCTGGAGCCACGTCCCCGGCCTGGGTTTTATCTTGCTATCTCTTAAAGATGAGATGGAAAGTACTTCGCCCTGCATTGATCTCCAGTTCCTTTGGGTTGTGCAGAGTAAAGGATCTAATGAGCCTGTTGTCAGATTGTCATGAATAAGTAAGGAAGTGGAGCCTAAATCTGCAGCTCTGCTCCCCTGATTGTTAGGTGGTGATTCACAGCAAAGAAAATTTGAAGTTGAAGCTTCTTGCAAAATGTCAAATACTTTTCATACATATGAGAAAAGGTATTTTTCTATTATGTCAAAATAAGTGGATAGTAAGAATTTTTTTTCCAAGGTTCAGATTTATTACTTTAAAACATGTTCTATCTCTGGAACATTAAAATTGATTGTTCCGAAGTTTAACTCATTAAAAACACAATTTACCAACATTTAACACGCCACAAAAAATTTCCAAGAATAAAAATATGTATACACTATATATAGTCAAAATACCTCTGCTAAAGCTTCAAATTCCTTCAGCTCCATAGTGGTTTTTGGTTCTTCAAGGCCTTCTGTTCAACCTCTGAAGCTGTTTTCCATGACAACAGAAAGAATAGAAATTCTCATCACTTTCTGGATCCCATCCATGCTCACTATGTCACCCGGGGTTACTTGCTGTAGTAAGAATTTTTCTATGCATCTTTCCAAGTAGAGATTTTAGTTTTCTAGTAGAAAGTTTGTCTTGACTATCCTGAGTTCCAGTGTCCAATGGTGGTCTGTATATTAGGTGATCAGTTACTCTCCAGTTCAGTCAGTTTTGTTCAGAGGTTCTTTGTCTTGTTTCTGGTTTTAGGAAGGATTCTCCCCCCTCCCAAGATCACCTTCCTGTGCTACTTCCACTTCTCCTTGTTTCCTTTTTCTCTGTCCCTCCACTAAGAGGTGGTCAGGAGAGTGGATGACTTGGCCTCTTGAGGCCATGGGAGGGCCTCGAAAGAATGCTTATCCCGGGGCAGCTAGGGGGTGCAGTGGATAGAACACCAGCCTTGAATTCAGGAGGACCCGGGTTCAAATCTGGTTTCAGACACTTAACACTTCCTAGCTGTATGACCTTGGGCAAGTCACTTAACCCCAGCCTCAGGGGGAAAAGAAAGAAAAAAAGAAAGAATGCTTATCCCGTGCTCTGTTAAAAAGCAGCAAAAAGGAGGCCTTTTCCTTTTTTTTTTTTTTTTTTTGCCAGTGACGCTTTTGTTGTCCAGTATTTAATTGTTATTTAAGAGATTGAATTCCTCACATTTCTATTTTATGACTATTAAGTTGCGTCTCATTGGTGCATGGAGTTTCCTCCCTGGAAGCTTATGGGATTATAGATCTGGTCCATCCAGAAAAGGAACAGAAAGAGAATGTGCTAAGAATGTCCCGGGTCAGGATCAGCATCTGACTGCAGCGTCTTCCCGTGTCCCTTTTCTAGAAGGGATATGATGACACAGATCTCACTGTCTCATTTATCAGAGCATCCACTTGACCTTCCTGCATGGCACAGACGTGAGCCTTTCAGTATTCCAGGGAACTTTGTGGCCAAAAGCATGCTCTTTAGCCTCCTACTACCCTGACTAGGTTGGGAAGAAAGTGATGCAAGCCCTGGGGACAGGACCGATGTAGGCCGGGAAGTGAAGCCATCTTAACTAAGTGCTTTATGGTAATTCTTACAGGGCCGCTTTGGAAGAGGTGGAAGGAGATGTGGCCGAATTGGAACTCAAACTCGATAAGGTAAGTCCAGTCAGACTTCCCCTCACAGTCCACAGACTCAAAGTCTGTAAGCAAAGATCAACGTCACTCTTGTCTTCCATTGTTTCATAGACCCATGAAAGAAGGTTGGGGGATATCGATATTGATCCACAAGATAGCATCTGTCATTCTCTGTTACTTAATAATCTGATAGTGAAGTCGTTACATTAGTAATATGAGGGTACAGATTTGACTCCACCCAGTTTCACACCACTTTATAGAAGGAAAAAGTTTGTTTCCTGTCTGTGGCTTTTTCATTTTTACTTTTCCAGAAATGGTCACGACCATGAAGAAACCTCAGGAAATCAGTTTGCTAATTACTGATCTCTGTGTTGCTGGTGTTTTCTCTGCTCTTGCTTTTGAATTTCCTCTTTAATTATTGTATAGAGAGAATACTCCTGAGGTTCATAGCACACCAGTGATATGGTTCATGTCAAAAAATGCTTATTAAGTACCAGCTGGAATAAGAGTGCTGTGCTAGGCTCTGGATCCAAATAAAAAGATTAGCTAAGACACAACTTCTGTCTTCTGTTTATAGTCCAGGAACACCAAGAGTACTAGAACTTACTGCAAGATGTAGGAGCAACACAGAGAACCAGAGACCTGGCTTCCTTTGCCACCTGGCTGCCTCAAGTGGGCACTTCAGGAAGCCCTTTCTTTACTGTGCTCTACCATCTCCCAGTTCCCACCTGGCTCTAGACATACCCCCTCTTGTCTGGATGTTGACCTACTCATCCCTACTCTTTCCTGAGCTGATGTCCAATCCTTGGGTCTAAGATATACTTTCCAGCAGCCATTTTTTGGGGGGCCATCTGTCCTCCAATTGCTTCCTCAGCTCTGTGGGTCTTGTAGCTTCACTCTTTGGACCCTAAATATCATCTGGCATTTTCATTGACTATAAAGTCAAAAGTCAAATCTTCCTTAGTGGGTCCCTCTCAAAGTGCTCTCTGAAAGTTATTGTCATTGTTGATGTCATATTCTCTGTGGCTTTAAAAACTAAGGTGATTCATTAGTTTCCAATGTATCAGCATGGGTCTCTTTAGGGATTTTTTTTTTTTTTTTCCTCATCGGAATTATTTCTCTTTGGATGTTCAGAATTTACATTTTGAGCACTTTATATCCTTTCTCTAGTCCTTTGAAATCTGCTCTTCCTGAATTAAAAACCTGGCTTTTCCTCCTTTCTCTACCACAGATTGTGAGCTAGAAGCATCTTTTCCCCTGTATTCTTAGCACTTATTCTTCTGTTAGTAGCTCTTCCTTGGTGGTGAGATCCATTCCCCATGGTTCCTGTGCTCTTTGGACGTTGTTATTAGCTCTTCTGTTTTGGATTGAGTAAGAAAGAGCTCTGTTACCAAGTCTAAATACATGAAGTCCCTTTTCCCAGATTATGCTTCTCTGTCAGGCTTCTGGTGTTCCCGTGACTCCCAGTCTCCTACTTCCTTCTTCGTTCTTGCCTGTGTTGCCCTTCACACACACCATCTGTCTTCCACCATGGCTCCTTCTGGATTCCTGGATTTCCTTGGGAGTTTATCTTCTTTGTACCCAAGGCTGCTCTGCTCCTTCTTCTCCCACTCTCACTTTGCTCCCTATCCCACCTTTGGCCCGTCCCTTTCCTCTGGACTTTGATGTACTTTTCCAGAGTTCTGTGCCCTTCAGGGGTTCCATTCTGTCCTGATTCAGTGATCCCTGTGAAACCCGTTCCTTTCATCATGATCTCAGATTCACATGGCTTGTTGCCCACACTCGGTGCATTATGGACACTTCAGAGGCTCGGGAGTGAAGTGGTCTGCTCCTTTCTTAGACTTTTTGTCACATGAATTTCTGGATGACTTTGCTACTATTCACACTGTGTTGTAACTATTTTTAAATTTGTTTCCATCTTAGTGGGTATATAATAAATAGTCAGTTCTCTCCGTCTCTCTTACTTTTTAGGTTTTCTTTTGATCAGTCAAGCATCCTTTTCTTCTTTCAAAAACTGCCTATTTTCTTGTAAAAAAACTTCACAAAATAATAAAATCAGACATTGTAGTAACTTAAGTTGTTTAGTCATTCTGGTTGATGGGCGCTCATTCCCAGTTCTTTTGCTATAATAGAAGCAATTTAGCGTTATGTGCATCTTTTCCCTCTTTGCTTCACTCTTTGGGTTGAAAGCTGAAAATGGTATCAACTCAAGAACGAAGGAATAACGATGATGATGATGGTGATCAGTATTTCTCTGGCACTTACTGTGTGCCAGGGATACAATCTCCTCTGATCCTCACATCAACCCTGGAGGGAGGGGCCAGTCTGATCCTCCTTGTCCAGATGAGGAAGCTGAAGGAAGTAACAGTGAAGTGACCAGGGTCACACAGCTCACAGGGATCAAGGTTCTCCTGCCTCCAGGCCTCACACTATATTTGATAGACTCTAGGTAGGACTTCGTTTATTTTTGTTAGTATTCATTGCATTATTAATCATTTGGAGAGGTGGTTTTCCCCTCATGTAGCCATTGATTGTTTGGCTTTCTTCCCTTGAGAATTGCCTGTTTATAGACTTTGACTGTTTATCTATTTGGCAATGGTTCTTACTCTTTTTTTATTTGTAGAATTCCCTACATTTAATTGGCTGTTAGACTTTTATTTGCTCCAAAGATTTCCTCCACACCCCCCCCCCAAATTAACTGTTTCCCCTGCCGTTTTTGCCTTCATTGGCTTTGTGCAAAAGCTTTTGATTTTATATAGTTAAAATTGTTCATTTTTTTCTCTTCCCCTTGGTGAGTCAAGCTTTTTTCCCCCCAAAGGCATCTTCTCTAAGTTGTTGGGAATCTGACCTTTTCTGTCTCAGTTTTATTTCCATTTGGAGCTTACTGGAGTGTATGTGCAATGCTGATTTAACTCTAGTTTCTGGGAAACTGCTTTCCAGTTTTCTGTTCTGAAACCCTGGCCCCCAGCAGTGCTTCCTCATATCTGTGAGGATTACTAGAAGGTGGGTGGTAGGGAGCAGATTTTCTGCTGGCCTGCTGGGGATCAGGCTCTGGGACTCAGCTGAGCTGCTCCTCTGAGCGCTTGGGGCTTTTGTTCTTAATAGATAAGAATCTGAAGTGAGTTTGAAAGGGCTCTAACTGGGCCCCACGGGCTTAGGGAAAGAGGCAAGTTGGGTAAACTGGAGCTGTTTCTGTGACTGTCTGGTCATTTTGTTTACTTAATGATGAAATGAAGTGGTCTTTCATCTGTCTTGCAAATAAGGTGTTAAAATTCTGTTATGTAAAGGATTTGTAAAACTGAGGGTTTTTTTTTTTTTTTTTTTTTTTTTTCCAGCTGGTAAAGCTTTGTATCGCAATGATTGATACCGGAAAAGCCTTTTGTGTCGCAAATAAGCAGTTTGTGAATGGAATTCGAGACTTGGCTCAATATTCTAGTAGAGATGCTGTGGTGGAGGTGAGTATGAAAATAAAGACATTTAGGAAACCCAAAATTTAGGCAAGGGCAGTGATCCTCCTTGTGTCCAGAGTGGTCCTGCTGGTCCCAGAGAGCTTCTCCCTTCCCCCTTCTTCCCTTCTACCAAGACCCAGAGAGAGATGGGACTTAGCATCCATATCTTCAACTCCCTGGCGAGTCTCTGGGTCATGCAGGAGCTTTCTCACTGGTGGGGGATGCTGATGCCATCCTAGTCAGATGTGCCCCCACTGGGACTTCATTCTAATTTCACAGTATTGGGAGGGCAAGGGCTTTCTTCTACAGGACTTGGAGCTCAGACTTTGCATTGTTTCACTTTAAATCCCGGGAATACTCAGTCAGGCGGCATTCATAGGCGCAAATGGGCTGAGAGCAAACCAGGCAGCCCGTTCCTTGTTTCAGGGGATTTCGAAGGCTACAGTATATTCCTGCCTTCACAGCCTTATTGGCTTAGACTGCGCGAGTCATTGGAAGATTGTCCCTTTGGTGATTGGAAGAAGTATTTGTTCCCACAAATCTTTGCCCAGATGAACCACAGATATCTGTGGCCTCTATTTTAGTTCTTTATAATAAAAGGAGAATAATATTTATTACAACAAAAGTCAGGGCCTGACACATAGGAGGTGCTTTATAAATGCTTTTTCCCTTTGCTTAGATCTGCTCTTGATTTCTTTCTTTTGCAGACAAGCTTGACCAAATTTTCTGAAAGTCTTCAGGAAATGATCAACTTTCACACAGTAAGTGCTGCCACTAACAAGGATGTGAAGAACTATGAGCAATATTTTCCTAAAAATTCCTTAGTGATGTCCAAGTTCTCCAGTTGGGAAGGGAGGGGGCAGTCATTTGGGACAAAGTTGGAATTCTCTTGAGTTTCGTTTACTGACTGGCCACAGACTGTGTGGCTGGTCTGATCATGGGCCTCCTTTGCTCTTCTTACTTTTGGAATTTTGGATCTAATGGGGTTACTTTGAAATGGAGTGGATTGGGGCATTGAGGGTGGGGTCAGACTCTTGAAATACCTCCATTTAATTCACTAGCTATGAGGAGTTTCTCTTTTAAAAAAAGAACATTTTATGATTTTTGCTATAAAATCTCTATAGCTTCAATTTCCTTTAGGATGGAAGGACTGCATTGACTTAGAAGTAATGTCTTCTATTATCCGAATGTTAAAGAAAATAACAAGTAAAAAAAAAAAAAAAAAGGAAAAAAAAACACTCAAGGATGTACCTTACACACTGGTCATTTAAAAAAAATCTTTACTTAAATATTAAATTACTATGATTCATTTAAATTTATGTTTCTATATTTATTCCTAATAAGCTCAGTGAGTATAAATAGCTTGTATTTTGACAAATGATAAATAGTAATTTTGATTTTTTTTTCCTTCTAAAACTTCTGATTGTTAATTTCTTTTTTCATTTCTTTCTTAGCTCTTTTTAGTCAGTCTCAGGAAATTGCTTGTTAAGATTGACTTTTGGAGGAGCCATTTCTATCCAATTCATGCCTCCTGCTTTCTTTGGGGAAACCCCACTTACTAGGTTAAGTGCTGGACTTCCACCTCAGCCAGTCATGAGCTCTGTGACCCTGGGCAGATGCCTGGAAGCTCAGTTTTCTTGTGTACACAAAGAAGGTCTTAAATGGGATTTCAGTGAGATTCTGTAGGGTTTTTCCCACCCTTTTTCTTTCTTTCTTTCTTTTTTTGTGAGGCAGTTGGGATTAAATGACTTGCCCAAGGTCACACAGCTAGTAAATGTTGGCCAGATTTGACCTTAGCACCCGTGCTAGTCACTGTGCCATCCAGCTGTCCCCTTGCCTGTGCTTTTTATGTGGAAATGCATGTTAGTATTTTTCAAGGGTATAATCACTTTTAAAAACTTCTTAAAGTATCGTTCAGTTAGTAAGGAGATGGGCTGCCCTCTGAGAGCAGCCAGGCCGGGCTTGCCGGCATAAAGTACATGAACTACACAGTTGGGAGGGAAGGACCAGGACGGGTCACACTCCAGTGAGCTGCTGTTTGACCATGGAGGTCCCAGGGAGTGGTGGGGGTGACAGTGGCCCTACCTGCACTTGAGGAAAATCCTCTCGGTGCAAGGCAGACCCATGGCTGAGGGGACCTAGAGGACAAGACTTGGCAACAGATTGTCTACATGGGATGAGCTGTGGACACTGCCTTCAGCAGGTGCAGGGAACGGGGAAGAGGAGCTTTGGTGAGCAAGATGAGGACTTCTGCTTTTGACAGGGGAGTTTGCTTATGGGACATCTGGCTTGAGACGTCAGAGATGTGAGACTGGGTTTCGGGCTGGCTCTGTGGGCCCAATGAAGCTCGTGAGAGCTGATGAACTGTGGACATCACAGAGAAGGAGAAGCTCAAGAGCTGAAAGAAGATCCAGCAAAAGAGATTGAGAAGGGAGGAGGAGAGCTGGAGGAGAGCCAGACTGTGGAAATTGAGAGGGAAGGGAGCTCAAAAGTGTCATGCACAGAGCAATCAGGAAGGACCAAGGCAGGAAAAGAGATTTGGTGACTGTAGAGGGAGAGTTTTGAGTCCGGGGGAGAATCAAAGCTCGATTTCTGAGAACTTAGAATGAAGCAAGAGGATAGGAAACAAGTGCTGATTGCAGAAAGCACTCAGCCCAACAGGAGAGGAGGTGGCTAGGAGCTGCCGGGGCTCACTTCTGAGTGTTTGTGGGAGCAAGGAGGAGCTTGCACCTAGGGAGGAACTGGAAGCTTAGAGGGAGAATGAGGGTGCGGGAGGGGACACACAGCTGGAGAAGATGGGATCCCAGATACACATGGATCTGGCTAAAATACCTCTTCAAGAGAGACAAGGATGCTGGGGAAGCTCCTGGGGGAAAGATGTGAGATGAGCAACAGGAGAGAAAGGGGAGCTTTCTTCCATGGTTCTTCTGTGTGAAATCCTGGGAGCTGCTCCTTGGCTGAGGGAGTGGGGAGATAGGGAGCCAAGGAAGGCTTTGGGAAGCTGCTGGGGCAGTTGATTAGGAGTAGGAGAAGTATTGATTGCTGCAGTGAGAGCCCTGAGGAGATTATGGAACATAAAGTCATAGAGGCTTCGTGACTCTTCACTGAAGCGTGCAGACTGGAGGCGTATGTGCAGGATGTGTATTCTCTCTGACCTGTGTGGTGTTGTGCCTCTGCACCCAGAGACACAGATGCATGGAGACGTGTATTGGAGGTAATGAAGCTTCCTCTCCCAGGGCTTTCCTTGTCTGGGCCCTCGGGGCTAAGCTAGCACCGTTTTCCTGAGGGCTGGCAACAGAGTGGAGACATGAGAAATTGAATTTTATAGAAAAAGAAAACGGGGCTACGAGCGGGCACTGCACGGGGCAGCTTCCAGATCTCCTGGCGGGCATCTGCGGCTCTTTTGATTGTACCACAGGGCTGTCTGTGAGGGAAAGTCAGCTGAAGAAACATTGCCCATTAAAAGAAGCAGACAGAACAGGGCCCTCCCCAGGAGGTCATTCACCCTGCATGGTGTCCTAGCCCATGTGATTGCCTGGTTCAGAGCAGTCTGCTCTTGGTTAATTGAACTGATTCAGACAGGATCAGATTCCAGAAAAAGGTCAAGTTTGCCAGGTTAATTGTGAAACAAGTCGGGCCCTTGGCTTTTGTTTAAAACAGAAGCAAAATCACAGAAATTAAAATGTGAGGCTCTCCCTGCTCCATTCCAGCCTTCCTTCATCAGCAGAAGGGATTTTCCTAACTCTGGGCTTTAATTGCCACCTTTTCCCCCTCAGTAAACCCCAGTGATTCCACAATAATTCTTGCATTGACTATGAAGTACTCCCGCCTTTAAAAAACTTCAGAGTTGGCCCCGTTCTTGCCTTTCCCGTATTCTTGCCCTCCTTTGAGCCAGCCATACCGGCCCACTGCTGTTCCTTGTATACACCTGCTTCCTGTCTTTATGGTACTCGCTTGTCCCCATACTTAGAAGTTGCCCATTCCTCTTCCCTCCTTATCTTTACTTCCTGGAGCCTCTGGCTCAGCTCAGACGCCCCTTTCTGTAGGAGGACTTTCCCCATTTTCCCAGCTGCTCTTATCAAGATTTTCTGCATTTACTCTATAAATCTTACATGTACCCAATTATTGGCATGCCGCTTCCCCATTAGAAAGGAAGTTCTTTGGGGGTAGGGACTATTGATACCTTATAGCACTTCCTCATCAAGGAAGGCTTACTGCTTAACATGAGCAGGCCCACTTGTGGGGGGATGCTTCCCCTGACCTATGGTCTTCACACAGCCTGTCCCAGTTAGAGAGAACTTCTCCAGCTTGCAGCCTGAAGTCGCCCTTGGCAGCTCCCACCTATTGTTCCTGCTTCTAGAAAATGAGCAATGCCATTTCCAAACTGAGTTAGCTTTGGCAAGCTTTAAAAGCAGCAGTGGCCATGGGGCAGCTAGGGGGCGCAGTGGATAGAGCACCAGCTCTGGAGTCTGGAGGACCTGAGGTCAAATGTGGATTCAGACACTTAACACTTCCCAGCCCTGTGACCCTGGGCAAGTCACTTAACTCCAATTGCCTCAGCAAAAAAAAAAAGGCAGCAGCGACAGCCATCGGGGGATCTTGTCCCTACTTGGAGCTGTGCTGGAGGAATGTGAATTTTGGCTACTAGAACAGTATTCTAGAACCGAAGACCATAAGTTCCAAAGGAGGTTGTGTGCCGTGACCTCGAGTAGACTTGGAATTCATGGAACAGGCGTCTTGTTTGCTGGAACTTAGAGGTTTCTGTGACGTCGTGAGTGACTTTAGGTTCTGAGCAGCCTTAAGTTCTAAGCTCCTTTGTATTATGGTTCAGTTATATCTTTGTCAGTTGGATGAGGTTTCATAATGGATTCTTGGATAAGGCACATGGAAAATGCCTGACGTAATCTGGTAAGTTCTGGAAGCAGTCGGACTTGGCCTGCTCTAGTCGACCACAGATTTGTAATGCATTTCTTTCATTGGAAAAGAGACCGAGCAGACCTGTCACAGCCGGGTTCGTTTGGACTGTGTGAGTTCAGTTATTGAGTCTTTTCTAAATGCAACAACATGTTACTAGACACAAAATTCTTAAAACAAAATGACCCAGACGTATATTAAGCATATTAGGTTGAGGTAAATGTGTTCATGTAAAAGACATTGGGACAGTTGTTAGGATTTAAGAGTATTGGAAATCTCTTTGTTTTCATAAGATGCTGTGATTTGGCATTGAATTTTGGCCTTTAAGTGACTATAATCAAGTTGGAAGAACTCAAGCAACAGCCTTTTTTTCTCTTCTATTTTAGGAAGTTAGATTGTAGATCACTAAGCTGCCTTCTACTCCTGTTCCTCAAAAAAAAAAAAAAAAAAAAAAGACATTAAAAGAACTTTTTTTTTAAAAAAAGATCTCTTTTAAAGGGGCCAGACAGATCTGAAAGTGAGTCAGTCATTTAAAATCATCATTAGACATGTGCAGTTATGTGTAACATTTCCATTAGTTAGTCATTTTGTACAGGAATTCCTGAATAAAAGAAAGTGAAGAATAGTGCTTCCATCTCTGTTCAAACAACCCGTTCTTTTTCTGAAGGCAGATAGTAGCTTCATTGTTAGTGCTTTGGGATTGTCTTAGACCATTGTATTGCTGAGAACAGCTAAGTCATTCCGGTTCTTCATCAAACATTGTTGCTGTTACGGTATATGACATTCTCCTGGTTCTGTTCACTTCCTTATTCATCAATTCATAAAAGTCTTTCTAGGTTTTCTGAAATTATTCTGCTTGTCCTTTCTTATAGCACAATAATATTCCATTACAATCATATACCCCAACTTGTTTCGCCCATTAGTCCAGTTGATGGGCCTCCCTTCGATTTCCATTTCTTAGGTACCATAACAAGAGCGGCTATAAATACTTTGTGCAGATAGGTCCATTTCCTTTTTTTAAATATCTTTGAGAAATTGACCCAGTAGTGGTATTGCTGGATCAAACAAAGGGTATGCCCAGTTTGATGGCCCTTTGGGCATAGTTCCAAATTACTCTCTAGAATGGTTGGGCCGATTCACAACTCTACTGGCAGTTTTCTCCAATCACTTCCAACATCCAGCATTTTCCTTTTTTGTCATAGTAGTCAGTCACTCTGACAGGTGTGAGGGAGCACCTCAGAGTTGTTTTGTTGCATTTCTCTGATTTAAAGCATTTTTTCATATGACTATAGAGAGCTTGATTTCTTTGTCTGAAAATTGTCTGCTTATATCCTTTGACCATTTATCAGTTGGGAAATGCCTTGGATTTTAATAAATTCAATTCAGTTCTCTGTATATTTGAGATAGATTAATTTAGGTAGAATTGTCATTTTTATTACATTGAGTTGCTTACTCATCAGCAGTGAACATTTTTCCAATTGTTTAAATCTGACTTTATTTGTGTGAAAAGTATTTTATAGTTGTATTCCTATAGTTTCTGGGTTTGTCTTGGCAGGTAGACTATCAAATATTTTACATTTTCTACAGTTGTTTTAACTGGAATTTCTCTTTATTTATTGCTGCTGGACTTTGTTGGTATTATGTAGAAATGCTGATGATTTATATATTTTGTGTCCTGCAACTTTAGTAAAGTTGTAAATAATTTCAAGTAGTTTTCAAGTTGAATCTTTAGGATTTTCTAAGTATACCATTCCTGTTGTCTGAAAAGAGTGATAGTTTCCTCATTGCCTATTCTAATTTCTTCAACTTTTTTTCTTACCTTCTATAGCTAGCATTTCTATTACATTATTATATAAAGAGATGAAAATGGACATCCTTGCTTTACCTTGATTGTAATGGAAATGCTTCTAGTTTATACCTTTTATGGAGAATGCTTGCTGATGGCTTTAGGTAAATAGTACAAAACATTTTCAGGTAAGCTCCACTTATTCTTGTGCTTTTTGTATTTTGTCAAAGGTGTTTTTCTGCATCTATTGAGATAATTATATGATTTCTATTGGTTTTGTTATTAATATCATCAGTTATGCTGATAGTTTTCCTAACATTGAATCAGCCCTGCATTCCTGGTATAAATCACTTGACTAAAGAAAAGGCAGAAGTCATGAAAAATAAATTTTCATTGCATAAATCCCGTGCAGTTAGAATTAAAAGAGAATGTAACTAGGAGAAATAATTGCAGCAAATTTATTTGATAAAATTCTTAGATCTATGAAATATATATATGGGTATAATTGAAATAAATAATTACAAACACTAGCTATTGTCTAATAAGGGTATAAACAGGCAAATCTCAAAAGAAAAAAAGGCAAATTATAAACAGTCCTGTGGGAAAAAATGCACCTCACGAGAAATAAAGCAAATGTAAATTTAAAAAACACTATGATTCCATCTTAGACCCATCATATTGCCAAAGATTACAAAAATTGAAAATGACATTTAGAGGTGTTACTATAGAAAGATGAAAACTGTTGCCTTCTTATATTGAAATTAAACAAAAGATTGTTACTGTGACCCATAGTTGATATCACTTCTGGGTATATATCACAGATTAATCAAAGACAGAAAATGGCCCTTGAGTACAAAAATATTTGTACACTTTCCCCTGGGAACTACTTTGGTTGAATCCTATAAATTTTGGTATGTTGTCTCACTATTGTCACTCTCTTGCATGAAATTAGCAATTGTATTTATGATTTCTTGTTTCATCCACTCATTCTTTAGGATTAGATTATTTAGATTCCAATTAATTTTTGGTCTATTTTTCCCTGGCCCTTTATTACATTTAAATTTTATTGTATCATGAGCTGAAAAAGATGTATTTACTATTTTTGCCTTTCTCCATTTGATTTTGAGGGTTTTGTGCTATAATACATGGTCAGTTTTTGTGTAGGTTTTATGTACCATGGAGAAAAAAGTATTATTTTCTGTCCCCTTTCAATTTCCTCCAAAGATCTGGTCATACCTAACTTTTCTGAAATCCTGTTTACTTCTTTAACTTCTTTATTTTGAGAAAGCAAGTTTGAAATCCCCCACTAGTATAGTTTTGCTGTCTGTTTCTTCTTGCAGCTCTCTTAACTTTCTCCTCTAGGTATTTGGATGCTATATCTCTTGGTGCATACATGTTTAGTCTTGATAGTACTTCATTATCTATGATACTCTAGCTAGATGTAGTTTCCTTTCTTATCTCTTTTAATTAGATTATTTTTGCTTTTGCATGATCTGAGATCAGAATTTCTACCCCTGCTTTTTTTTACTTCAGCTAAAGCATAACAGATTCTGCTCCAGCCTCTGACTTTTACTCTGCTTTAAATGTGTTTCTTGTAAATAACATATTGTAAGATTCTGACTTTTAATCCAGTCTGCTCTCCACTTCTGTTTTATGAGAGAGTTCATCCCATTCACATTCACAGTTAAGATCACTAATTATATTTCCTGCCATCTTATTTTTCCCCAAATTATACTTTTCTCTTTCCTTTTCTCCTTTCCCTCCGCAGTGTTTTGCTCTGACCACCCACCTCTCTTAATCTGCCTTCCCCTTTTATGGCTCTTCTCCCTTTTTATCCCTTTTCCCTCCTATTTCTGTTTTCCCTTCTATTAGCTTCCCCCTTTCCTTTCCTATTTCCCCTTTTAATTTTCTATAGGATGATACAAGTTTCTCTATTAAGCTAAACATAGCAGATGCTCTCTCTTTGAGCCAAATCCAAAGGGATTAAGATTCACACAATGCTCATTCTCCTCCCTTCTTTCCCTCAATTGTAATAGGTGTTTTTTGCATCATCATGTGATGTGTACAATCCCTTTTCCATCTCAAGTTTCTTTTCTATATTATCACAATAAAGTCAAATTATACCTATACCCTCTAAGTATACCTTTTTTTTTTTTTTTGCTGAGGCATTTGGGATTAAATGAGTTGCTCAGTCATGGTCACAGAGCTAGAAACTATTAAGTATGTGAGGCCGAATTTGAACTCAGGTCTTCCTGATTTCAGGGTCAGCATTCTATCTACTGCACCATCTAGCTGTCCCTTTAAGTATGCTTCTAAAAATACAGTTCTCAAGAGTTAAACATATCTTCTTCTCATATAGGAATGTAAACATTTTAACCTTTAAAAAAATTTTTCCCCCTTTCTTTTTTATCTGTTTATGCTTCTCTTGAGTTCTGCATTTGGAGATCATATTTTCTGCTCAGCTCTGGTCTTTTCATCAAAATTAAATGAAAATCCCCTATTGAATGTCTTTTTCCCTGAAAGATAATGCTTAGTTTTACTGGATAATTGATTCTTGGTTGCAGTCCAAGCTCTTTTGCCCTCCAAAATAGGATATTCCAGGCCTTTCAATCCTTTTAAAGTTGAAACTGCTAGGTCCTGGGTAATCCTGATTGTAGCACCTCCATATTTGAATTGTTTCTTTCTGAATGCTTGTGGTATTTTCTCCTTGATCTGGTAATTCTTGAATTTAGCTATGATATTCCTTGAAGTTTTCATTTTGGGAATTTCTTTCAGGAGATAATTGGTAAGTTCTTTCAATGGCTATTTTATCCTCTAGTTCTAGGATATCAGGGCAGTTTTCCTTGATGATTTTTTGAATGATTTTTTTCTAGGCTCTTTTTTATTGTGGTTTTCAGGTAGTCTAGCAAGTCTTAGATTGGCTCTCCTGAGTCAATCCAAATTGATTGTTTTTCTGATGAGATATTTTATATTTTCTTCTATTTTTTCTTTTTCTTTTTTTTTTTTTTTTTTTGGTTTTGTTTGACTGATTTTTGATGTCACATTGAGTCATTCACTTCCATTTGTTTAATTCTAATTTTTAGTGGATTATTTTCTTCAGTTAGCTTTCTACCTCCTTTTGTATTTGGCCAGTTGAACTTTTAAATGAGGATGCAGCCAAAGCAGTTCTTAGGGGAAATTTTATGTCTCTAAATGTTTACATAAATAAAATAGAGGAGAAGATCAGTGAATTAGGCATGCAACTAAAAAAGCTAGGGGAAAAAAACCAGATTAAAAAATTCCCAATTAAATATAAAATTAAAAATTCTGAAAAGCAAACTAACAAAAATCATATGATTATATCAATATATACAGAAAAAAGCATTTGACAAAATACAATATCCATTGCTATTAAAACCACTAGAAAATACAGGAATAAATGGAGTTTTCCTTGAAATGATAAGTAGCATCTATTTAAAACCATCAGCAAGCATCTATGTAATGGAGGTAAACTAGAAGAATTCCCAGTAAGATCAGAGGTGAAACAAGGTAGCTCACTATCACCATTACTATTCAGTATTGTTTTAGAAATGTTAGCCTTAACAAAAAGAGAAGAAAAAGAAATGGAAGGACTTAGAATAGGTTATGAGAAAACAAAATTATCAATTCTTTGCAAATATATGATAATATAGTTAGAGAAACCTAGAGAATCAACTTAAAAACTACTAGAAGCAATTAACAACTTTAGCAAAGTTGCAGGATATAAAATAAGCCCACATAAAGCTTCAGCATTTCTCTTTGTATCCTGGAAAATATTATTCCAAGTCCTTTAGTCTCTTAATTTTGTGTTTTCATGGCAGATCTTATGTTATTATGGTGGTTGTTCCATATTTGAATTGTTTCTTTCTGGCTGCTTGCAGTATATTCTCCTTGACCTGAGACCTCTGGAGTTTGGCTATAATATTTCTGGGAATTTTCATTTTGGAATCTCTTTAAGGAGGGGATCAATGTATTCTTTCAGTTTCTGTTTTACTCTCAATATCTGGGCAGTTTTCCTTGATAATTTCTTGAAATATGATGTTTAGGCTTTTTTTTGTCATCATGACTTTTTAGTGGTCCATGAATTATTAAATATCTCTCTTCACTCTGTTTTCTAGGTCTGTTATTTTTCCAATGAGATATTATATATTTTCTTTAATTTTTAAAAATTTATTTTATCATTTCTTGATGTCTCATAGAGTCATTAGTTCCCACTTATCCAAATCTGATTTTTAAAGACTTATTTTCTCTAGTGAGCTTTTATAGCTCCCTTTCAGTTTGGCCAGTTTTATTTTTTAAGGAATTCTTTTCTTCAGTGAATTTTTATTTTAATTGTACAGAACAAGCAAAGGGGATTTACAGAACTGTGGCGTTGAAAGAACCAGTAGTCCGAACTATTTGAGATTTCAGGACAGCAAAACAAACATCAAGATTGATGGGTCAGGTTAGGCCTCCATTTTACAATGGAATTAATCCCTAATAGGAGGTTCTGAGGCAGCGATGAGGAGTATTGAGCATGGAGTCCAGAGCCAAGTTGGACACTCCTATCTCCAGTTAGCTCGACGAGCCTTGGCAAAGCATTGAAAGGCTCTCAGCCTCAGTTTACTCCTCTTCAAGCAGGGTAGTACTGCCCGCCTCCTTAGGTGACTGACACATGTAGTGCTGGATGTAGTGGTGCACTCGGTGCTTGTGCCTCCAGGGGAGGCTGGATTGGGGCTCTCCTGCCCATCTGGCACCAGCTGTGGTGCCCAGGAGTGTGCCACTGGCGTGCTCAGGACCGTGAATGGCTGCCACAGTGCCGTCAACTCTCAAGCAGTATCCTCCGAGGCGGGAGCCGCTGGACACAGCAGGTGGCGGGTTGGTGGATGCAGCTAGAACAGAGAGCTCTGAGGAGGCCAGGGCCTCCATTTAGTCGTTTTCATTTCTGTGCAAGGAAGAGTGATGCAGAAATCCCATTTTCTTGATATGTTTCCAACCCCTTAAAGAGGCAGTTGTCCTCTGGCCAGTGTGGTTCACAGTTGGGGAGGGTCTGAGAGGCAGCTGACAGGGCGAGCAGGGTGGCTGAGACCCACATTGGGTGCCTCAGAAGGAGAGGCTGCCGTGCTGTCCGCTGGCGCAACGTGCTGTATTTGGGCAGAACAGGAAGCAGAAGATTTGTGTTTGGAAGTCCCTAAAGAAGGAATTCTGGGTGGACGGGGAGAGAATACTCCTCAGCCTTTCCCAGTGCTCATGTGCTCTTCTGGGGGTTACCTGGCTCAAAGACTTTTCTCCAAGTGTCCATCGGCTTAAGCATTTCCTCCTCTTTTGTTCTCTAGATCCTGTTTGACCAGACGCAGAGATCCATTAAGGCACAACTTCAGACGTTCGTTAAAGAGTAAGTCAGCCTTTGGTTCTGTTCCTGAGACCGGGGAGCTCCATAAAGAACAGAATGGCATCAGATAGTGGGGGAGTTAGGATCCTCTGCAAGAAGTCATGGAGCCTGAGTCCCGGGGCCTGGGACCAGGCCGGTGGCCACGCTTTCACTGGGTAAAGTGGACATTCCCACGCATGGGTGAGAGCAGAAGAGAAGGCCCGCCCCGGACGATGCTGCTAGGTCTCCTCTCTCCCTGGCATTTCTCTTAAGGAAGCCTGAAGCCTGGGCAGCCTGACCTGTTTCTCTTGGCTTCGCTCGGGCCTCACTCCATGCAGCTTTTCAAAGGTGCTTCAGGGACCCCTTTGCTGCAGCGCTCTGGGTCTCCTGCCCCCTTCCCATTGGGGAAAAAGAAAGAGCTTTGCATTGCCACACAACCACACTCCCCTTGGTTGGGTCTGGCTGTGTGTCTGGCTTCCGGTCACTCCTCTTCATCAAACTCCCTCCTTTTCTGTGGTGAACCTTTGACCAGGCCCAAGAGCTGCAATCTCTCTCCTGGCAGCCTCAGGCTCCCATCTGTGCTGGGGGCGGTCTCCTGGAGGATGGCCGGGGGATGGTTTGGCATAGGCAAGGTGCCATGTTGCTGCCCTGGGGTTCTTGAGCTTCCTGACGGGCACACTAGTTGTTCCCATGGGTGCATCAAAATCAGAGCCAGTGACCTGGAGACTGTTGCTGGTCCTCTTGGACTGACCTGTCTGCCCAAGGCATTTTGGCTTGTGGCTGGCAGTAGTGGTGAGGGTTGGTACCTCTGGACAATGACTCTAGGGCTAGGTGGTAAGGATGGCCAGTGGTTAGAACTGGCACTTCCGGTCTGGGCCTCCAGGATAGTGGGGAGATAGACCCAAATGTAATATTCTGCAACCTCCTCTAGGGTCTGCGGGTGGGCATCCACCCAGAGGAAAAAGCCTGGACCTGCTGGTCATCGACTGTCTGGAGTGGCGGACAAGAAACTATGGAGATTGTCAGCTCAGAGACTTTGTCAGGGATAAATAGATGTTTAGAAGTGTTTCATCCTTTCTCAAAAAATGAAGTTTTATTGAGTGCTCTTGATTTTTATATTGCCTACGTTTGCCCATTTGTCCCTCCCTGCCTGGTCCTTCCCAGTGAGATCACCAGAGCACTGGAGACATCTGGCTCGGTCTGTCGCCCTCCTGGGTACCTGACTCAGCAGGTCAGGGAGCCCTGCTCCTTCCCTCAGCTCTGGGGGGCTTTCCTGTCACTCTAACCGTTCTCACTAGTTGTCATATTGGCCGCCATTTTGAAGTCCAGCCACGTTCCTTTGCACTCATGGCTGCCATTGCTTTAGCTGGGACTGGCCCGTGGACATCTACTGGGTCTCCTGTTTTTTGTTGCCAAAAAGAGCTGCTATGAGTCAGCAAGTGTCTGTGGGGGCCTTTGTCCATAATCTCCTTGGGGGGCTGTGCCCAGCATGCAATCATTGGGTCAGAGGGTCTGGGCCTTCTCAGCCCAGAGGTTCTGGTGTTTCTGAATTGAGAGAGACAGACATGGGGGACAAACAGGCACAGCTGAGAGACAGTGGACAGAATGATTTTAAAGTAGATTCTGCCAGACTTGAATCAGCGACCTTGTTCTTTTCTAGGGATCTCAGAAAGTTCAAAGATGCCAAGAAACAGTTTGAAAAGGTCAGTGAAGAAAAGGAAAATGCCCTAGTGAAAAACGCCCAGGTTCAGAGAAATAAACAACATGAAGTAGAAGAAGCCACCAACATTCTGACGGCCACCAGGAAATGCTTCCGGCACATCGCCCTGGACTACGTCCTACAGGTAGGCGGGGGAGCTGAGCCCCGCAGAGTGGCTGGAGTTGGAGCCTGGAGACAGAGAGCGGGGGGTAGCCTCCCTCTCCCTCTCAGTTTTCTGTCCAGGAAAGGGAAGGTCACCCCAGAATTTCAGAGGGGTCGTCATTCGTTAAATGCCCCTTATGTGCCAGGCACCAGGTTAAGTGCTTTTCAAATATAACCTCACTCAAGCCTGACGACAGCCCTTTTGTTAGCCTCATTTTGCAATTGAGGAAATTGAGGCGGAATTGTAGTGAGTTGCCCAGAACCACACAGCTAGTGAACTGAGGTCTTCCCGACTTCAGACCCCATATTCTGCCCTGGGTGTCCCCCTCACTGCCTTCTGCACACACATTTCCCACTCCATCGTGTACTTGTTTAGAGGTTTTGTTTTGTTTTTTACCTGGCCTGGGGTCAGTATTCTGATCTGGTTAGGCTTTCCTGCACCTTCCACTCCCAGCTCCAAGCCATTTGTGAATAAGGTGGGAGGTCCTACAGACCCATTGCTAAAAGTGAAGGCCGTCCACACGTGTTAGCAAGGGCCCTCCCACCACCTGCCTGGCTCTAGAGCTGTCTCCTCTGGCTTGCCGCCATCTTGGTCACAGCAGACGCATGGAAACACTCTCGAATGCAGAGTTAAAAGCTTGTTAAACGCTGCCTTCCTTGGCTTTCTCTTGGGCTTAGGAAGAACACAAGGTGTTTGTTACCTTGACCCTGCTCTGCATGTGCCTCTTGGGATCGTCCCTTGGCCCGGGGCTGCGGAGTCAGGAGCCTCACCAAGTGAGGAGAGCCAGAGAACAGAGGAAAACTCTTTGTCTCTTGGTCACTGGGAGGGTTAGGGTCGAGGCCCTTGGAACCTGCCTTTTGTGTCCTTCTGACAGCTTGACTCCGCTCCTTAGCAACTCTAGGCTCATGAAGAAATTAACTTAAAATAGATTCCTTATCAAAAATTACTTTTCCATCTCTGGGGAAGGTGGGATTTTTCTCTTTTTTGTTCAGACACTTCCAGATCCCCCCCCTCCCCTGCCCCACTGCTTCTGCAAGGTATTCTGGTGGGAACCCTCTCCATTGGTGTATAGCGTTGGCTTCCTTGGAAGCTAACCGAGGGCTGGGGGAGTTGGTGGCTTTGTGGTGGTCACGTGGCCGGCTCAGGCTTAGAATAACTGAAGTCACTCACGGTTGTTCTTTGACCAGGCTGACGGCTCCTGGAGACAGTATCCTCTGGTTCTGCTCTTTTCTCTCTTCATTTCATGCAAGACTTCCCTTGTTTTTCTCAAACAGGCTGCTTGCTCTGTCTTAGAGCATGAGGGCATCACACCGTGGCGTGGTCAGCCATTCCCCAGCTGGTGAACATGCCCTCACTTTCTAGTTCCTTGCCATCACAAAGACAGCTGCTACCAGTAATTTAGAGCATCTTGCCCTGAGCACTTTGGGACGGAAACCTAAGAGTGCTGTGGCTGGGGCAGCTTTACAAACCGGGGCGATGGATCGCCCCATCTTCCCAGGTCTCTTCCCACATTTGTCATTTTCCCCTTCTGCCATTCCAGGCAATCTGCTCGGTGTGAGGGGAGAGCCAAGTTTTCATTTGCAGTTTTCTCCTCAATGAGGAGGTAGAGCCTTTTTTTCTGACTATACATTTGATTTCTTCATTGAAGAAACCATATGAAGAAAGTTCATTGTTTATTAGATGGAGAATGGCTTTTATGCTTATAAGTTTGATGGAATTCTCCATCTAGTGGAGACAGGAGGTCTTTGTTGAAGAAACTGCCTCTCAAGCCCTTCTCCCAGTGTTCCACCTTTCTTCTGAGCCCTCCTTCCAGACTTGGTCTTTCTTGGGCTCGTTCCAGTCTCTTCTGATTTGGTTTTTCAACTGTTCCCAAGGGGTTTGCACTGTCACAGTAATCATCGAACCAAGAGCATGGTGTGAAGGAGACCCCCCTTGGCAGGTGCTTTAAAAAATCCCATTGACTTGTATTTTGGGAGAAAAACCCCCACCTGCTTGTGTTGCAATTTCATGAGTTCACCTTTCTGATTTAAGTCTTGACTGTTTTAATGGAGGTCAAGAAGAGGATGAGGGTGGGAATTTTCTTTGTTAATTTGCCACTTTCCCTGTGAGTACAAAATATTCAACAAAAGCCCTTGGAACCTGAGGCTGCCCTGGGCGAGCCCTCGTGGAGACCTTCCTTTGAGGCCCCTCGTGGAGACCTTCCTTTGAGGCCCCTTGTGGAGACCTTCCTTTGAGGCCTGGGTGAATGAGCGGGTTTCCCTGACATGCTCATTTGGTCATTTTCCTGAAAGGAATCGCTTAACCGCTTCCTCTTTTTCTCTCCCCAGATCAATGTGCTTCAATCAAAAAGAAGATCGGAAATCTTGAAATCAGTAAGACATTTTATGAATCCTCTCAATACTTCTGTATTCCAGTATATAAAAGGAGGCTCAATTGAATCCCCCTGGGCTTTTGGAAGTGGACACCACAGCCTGTAAGCCTTGGAACTATTGCTTTATTTGGGGATGTTTGTGAGTGCTTCAGTCCCCACAGCCTTCTGGGGTCTTCAGGACAAATGTCAAAAATAGTGTGGGCTCTGGAGAGTCTGGAATCAAAGCCTAAAAGGAAAAAAATCCTTAACGCAGATTTGCTTCTAGCCCATTTGAGTGAATCTCAGGAAAAACTCCTGGCTGAGAAAAATTTGGATGTTTTTAGTCAGGATCAAAAACCTCTCCATTTGTGGGGTATGTGTGTGTATGTGTGTGTGTATGTGTGTGTCTGCTGGAGAGCCAGGTTCAGTCTACTGAAGGGATGTGCATTTATCTGCGTCAGTGTGCATCAAATCGATCTGGTAAAAAGCAGTCAAGAATCCACATGCTTCGAGAGGAGTTTGCAGTGGCCTGTAACAGGCTGGTCGATTGGTGTCCTTTTCAGTGGGGGGCAGAAAGTGCTGCTTCTGTTTAATGTGCTTTGAAAAATGTGAACTCTTTCCTGGAGAGAGTTGGGATTGATTCACAAATGTTACCATGAGGTGGGAACGCGGGTGATCTTCAGCTGGAGAAAATAATTCCCATCATTCTCCAGATTATTTCTCTTAACACCATGCAGTAATGTTCTTAATGAATCAAGTCTGGATTTAATGAAATTGGTTCCAACTGTTGTGAACTGTTTTTCTCCCTCCAGATGTTATCTTTCATGTACGCCCACCTGGCCTTCTTTCATCAGGGATACGATCTTTTTAGTGAGCTTGGGCCCTACATGAAGGATCTTGGTGCACAGGTAATGCCCGTTCCCTCAAAGGGGCCCTCCTTGGTCACCTGTGGGGTGTCAGGGGTTGCTCACCCAAGGTGCAGTCTGAGGGCCATTTTCTTCCCAAGCTATCCATGATCTGGGCTTTATCCCAGCTCAATATTTTGTGTGTTTAGGGAGCCCCTTGAAGGCAGAGACCATTAGGTTTGTTGTCAGGACATAGGACAGTGCTTAACACATAGGAGACCCTTAGTTGACATTGGCCTTGGATTAAATGAGTTAAGATGAGAAAACATGGACTTTATTAAACGAAGATTTTAGATGTACCCATTAAACAGGGATAAAGACTCCTACTTTACACCAGTCTTCCTTCGTAGCAATCGGCCTTTTTTGTCGTCCAAAGCTCTAACCTGAGCCTGAGGAACAGGACTTTGGAATTGTGTCCCACTTGACAATATTCTTAGAAAGGGTTTTTAATCTTTCCTTATTTTTGACGTTCTGTAGCTCGTGAAGCTCATCTTGTTGCTGCTGCTCTGTTGGCTACATCAGCACTGACATCACAGGCTTCTGAGTGTCACCAAACAGAATTTAAAACCTTCACGACTCCAGGAAGACATGAACCCATCTCTGGTGTTTTAATTCCCCTGATGATTTTATGATGTGCTCCCTTGCTTTCCTCTTCCCCCACAGCTGGATCGACTGGTAGTGGATGCGGCCAAAGAGAAGAGAGACATGGAGCAGAAACATTCCACCATCCAGCAGAAGGTACTGGTTAGCTGTGAGGTGCCGGGAAAGATGGCGGGCAACAAGTCAGGCCTCTCATGGAGAGTGAGGGAGAGTGCCTTCTTTTGGGATGAGCTAGCTTGTCTTGGGAATGAGGTCTTCCTTCTGACTCTTTGATGTAAGAAGTGAGCCCTCATGTCACACCAGCTTGGTGTTTTAATGAGAAGGCAAGCCAAAGGGACAGCTTGGTCTTGGACCTGAGGGCCCCTGTTACCCAAGTTACCCTGACTCGAAAGGAAGGCTTTTTGGGGGGACAAAGTCCCCGGACTCAAGCCCTATTACCTTTGCTCGAGAGAAGGGAGGCAATGGTGGGAAGTGTGTTCCTTTAAATGAGACGGTGGGTCCTCATAATCTTGGTTGCTTCTGCATTCAGCCACATTCACCCGAGGATAATGAAAGGACTTGGCAGATAGTCCTAAAGGTGCAGCACTAAAAGCTGCTTTTTCCATTAGGAAATCTGAAGTTGCCACAATCCATCATAACAGGAAACTCTGTATGCCCAATGGGTGCAATAGAGAACACATTCTTGCAGAGGTTTAAGAATCTCAATTTGTTCTGATTTATCAAGAGTAAAAAGGAGAAACTGAGCCAGAGGGTACAAAGAAAGAGGAGGTGATCATTGAGGAAGAGAGTGTTGCCATGGATGGGACCAGAGCTTGCCCAAGAGCATTGAGAAATTCAGTCCCTTCCTCAGGAACATTTTATAGACCCAAGATCCCCCAAAGTCAGAAGGATTCCATTTCCATTTTAAAATATCAAAAATCAAATCAAATTTGTATATGAAATACTTAGATGATCAGTAGCTTTTGAAATATGAAAATAGGCTTAATTTTTGCTTCAAAATGTCCTTGACCAATCCTCTTTACCTGGAGAGAGCTGTCCCCAAATTTCCCTGAAGATAGAGGTTTATTTAGAATATTTCAAACCAGTATTATGTGATGTACCCCAGGATGTGATCAACATCTGTGATGGCTGCTCCCTCTCATTAATCAATTGCACGAGCAATACCTTTGCTTGTGCAGCTAAATGTGATTTATTTTTAGAGTAAGATTCTGAATGGAAGAGAAGAAAACTAAAGATAAAAGGGATTGTTAAGTAATATTGGATAGAAAAGGAGGATTGCCAAAGAGATGGGCCAGGGATCTAGAGAGAAGGTGATATTCAGATAAAACAAGGAAAGGCAAGCCTGCCTCTGGCTTCCATGGCTCACCCTTGTAGGCCACGTGGTGGAAGCAAATGTGGTCAGCAAGACTTGGCCGGGCTGGGCCACTGGCCATGGAGATTCTTGGTTGTTGGACTGAGAACCACCAGAGCTCCAGATTGAGTCGTAGACCGTTGAATGTTATTCTGATTATGACTTCAATTTCAATTCTACTTTTTAAATTGGTTTCCTTTCAAAGATAAATTATATTAATCATGATGTATATTTTACTCTTTTCTCTTAAATGCTAACACAAGGCCGCATTACAGGTAAAAAAATGTCAATTAACCAAGAAATTATTCTTAAAAGCTATTTTATAAAGGAAAAAGCTTCTAATAGTTCTACTTATTTATGCCCTATAGGCATTTTGTTTTAATATTATACTTTTCAGTGATTTTTACATATTCTTTATGTCGCGCATTTGAATTTATGTGTAATTATAGAAACGTTCACTTCTTTGCATTGTATATTAGAGTTTATTCACTTAGGAAAACCATATTTGATAAACTTTTTGATA
Source organism: Sminthopsis crassicaudata (assembly GCF_048593235.1). Lineage (NCBI taxonomy): Eukaryota > Metazoa > Chordata > Mammalia > Dasyuromorphia > Dasyuridae > Sminthopsis > Sminthopsis crassicaudata. Next base: position 1,976,009 of record NC_133619.1, read on the forward strand.
TTATTACAAGATCAAAGCCACTATGAAAAGTCAGTGCCTGGTTTATAATTCGCAGCCTTTTGTTCTTATTCTGCACTCATGTCCTCCCAGCAGCAGTTATGTTGGAGACTCTCTATGGAAGGCCCTTGAGAGTGGATAACATGGAGTGTTGTTTTTCCCTTCCTTTGTATCCCCAGCACTCTCACAGTACCCGGCGCAGAGGAAGCACTTAAGGAATATTTGTTAGCCGACTGTTGCAAGCTGAAAAATGTCCTGCCTGAAATGGTCATTTAATGTCTTTGTGGTCATTTCTTTCAAAATATAGGTTTAATTAAGCTTTATGCCTTGGTTCTTTCCTGGTTTGTGGAACTCCCTTGTTATCACTTGTAAAATGATGAGGTCTTGGTCATTTGTACTTAGAGATTCATTGGTTTTCAAAAGCTCATTATAGATATCTTGAAAAGACTTTTTAAAATGAACTCCTCATTCAGGAGAACGTCTTGGTCTTTAAAAGACGTCACTACATTAAATCTAGGAACAAGTGAAGGCTGCAGGGGAAGGGGCGGCAATTTTAAAAAATAGCCAGGAGACACTTCCAAGACTGTCTGAGGTGCCACAAAGTCCCTAGAGATGGAGCTGTTGACAATGGTTTCTGCTGCTTTGTTTGCCCCGCACTCTCATGCCGGCTGTGTCCGTGAGCATGCATCAGTGTGTGTACAGCAGGAATATTGTGTTCTGGCTGTGGAGGTACCTCCCGAAGCCTTAGATTGCCTGCCTCTCAGAAGGGCCACAGAGGCTTTGTGAAACCTGGACCGTCTGCCAGCGCCAGGCCAGAAAACGGATGCTTTCATTTGAATCGTCTTAGGAAGATTCTGAAGATCGCCAGGCAGAATCAGGGGCCGGACACTGAAGTCCTCGCTCCAGCTGAACTGCCAAGCGCCCACATATTGCTGTGGACGGCCTGATCCCATTGGGCTGGCCATGTGGTTTGCCTAAAAGACAGTTTTACAGAGAATTGCCACTTGGTGCTCACTTGAAGATCAGCAGAATTAATACAAAGTCTCTCCAAAGAACTTTGGGATCTATTGTGAGATATGGGAGACCGAGAGCCGGGATCGCCCCGCATGGGATGCAAGTTCAACGAAGGCCCAAATGTAGAGTTGTCCCCACTCCAGATGTTGACGTGCTCTGCATGTGCCTGAATGTGTGGAGCCTTCTGAGCTGCTTTCGGTCCTCTTTGAGCATGAAGGGCAGCAACCAACCCACCTCCTGTTCCAAATCAATTCCAAGGAGGAATATCTATTAAAGGGACAAAAACTTGTCCCTTTGGGGGGATATAACATAAAGGAAGATTCCATGGTCTGTGTTACCTGTTTTGAAATACTGATTTCTATTAAAAAGACTTTTTTGTTGATCCCAAACAATATAGTGGAATAAGAAATCATTCATAATTAATACAAAAATTTCAGGGAAGAAATGCAGTGTGTGCATTTTGAGCAATGCTTCCTTTGGCAGGGATCCCAGGCATCACGCCTCCCCACTCCCAGTCCAGCGCACTTAGCAATCTCTCCCTCTTGTCCATGTCTTCCACACATTTGCTGCAGGAAAATGTGTGAATTTGTTGGAGTTCTAAAGAGTTCTCGATCAGTCTCTGGGTTGCCCATCTGTCCTTCCACAAGGGTGTTCTTGCCGGACCCCCTCCTTGGATGGCGTCTTTTTTTCTTTTTTCCATGGCACCCTACAATTGGTTGATGATCCTGTGCTCTCTCTTCTCTCCTCCTCTTGCTCCCTGGACAGATGTCCCTCCATTGTGAGGGTGCTGATGGAGGCTCCAGTTCCTGACCATGCTATAGAGAAGAGCTGGAGGGACCTTAGTGCAAAACCTGACACGTGTGCACGTAGCATCTAGTGCTTCATTCTGGCCCATTGGAGACTGCTCAGTTGGTCTTGTTTAAAAAAGCAGTTTTCAAACAAGGAAATTGTAACTTCAGGATTTTAAAGTGGAGGAAAGAGAAAAGGAAAAAGAGAGGGTGTGGATCGATTCCCTTTTCTGTGTTACTTGAGTGAGTTACTTCAGGAAAGAGTTACCACCTATAGAATCAGACTCCACAGGCTAGGGCCTTTGCTCGTTTCTGTTATAGAAATGTTAAGCGTCATTGAAGTGTGTTGGTCATTGGGGTCCTGTCTGTTCAGAGAGGTGGATGAGGAGCATTAGGGAAGCCCTCACACCATTGATGAGCCTCCCTGTGCTTTCTCTGCTTTATAATTCCTAGGAGAAGGTGGCAGCCCTTGAGTTTGTTTTGTTTTCTGAGGTTGTGATGCTGACTTCTGGGGTGGACATGTCCAGGACATGGCCCTGCAGTGAGGAAGACCCGAGTTCAAATGCAGCCCCAGACAGTTTCTGGCTGGGTGACTCTGGGCAAAAAGCCTAAAGCAGAGTAAGCCTTGGAAACGTTCTCCGTGGTGCATTCGTTGTGTTTGCTCGAGAAACCCAGCAACGTGCCATTCTTAGGGAGCCTTTATCGTGTATGGAGATTGGGGAGTGTGGAAAGGGGTGGCTAAGCAGGGCCTGGATGCTCGCTGGGCCTGGACTCAGGGAGTTCATTCTGGATGTTTGAAGAAGAAAGAAGACCAGCTCGGGAAGCGCGAGCTCTTCCTTTGCCAGACCCCCTTCCTGTACTGCCCCCTGCTTCCATGTCTGTGGCTATGTCTACCAGCCTTGTGCCCCCTCTGCACGTCCCCACCTGAACAGGCCAGGAAGGTCCCGCTCCCAGCCGGCATTTCTTGTCTTGGTTCCATTGTGCATAAATACATGGGAGGCACATAGCTCCTTCATCTTCGATATCTTTGAGAAGTAGAAGCAGAGCTGAAGTGTTTGCCTTTGTTTGCTCCTGCTTGTTCAAGTTCCTTTGCAGAGGTATCTGAGGCTTCTAAGCAGATCCTCCGCTCAGCCTCCTCCACAAGGCCTCTCCCGGAGGTGCAAATGCTGCGCTCTAAGGCAGTCACTATCATGGACCTCGTGTGTTCTGGCTCCAGTTACAGAGAGACCGAGGAGAAATAGAGGTGCAATTTGCAAGCCTTTGTGGCCACGCCTGGACCATCCATGGTGTCGGTGTTGCAGCAACGGGTGCTCCTAAATGTCTGGGAGGACCCCCACCCCTGTTGTAGTGATGGGCAGCATGGTGGCTCCGGATTTCCCTCAGTTGCCATCACTCATTCTGAGAAGGCCCAGGAGCGTGTCCTCGTCTCTGGGATCCCCCTCTCCAGACCGATGCCTTGGTGTCCATTGCTCAGCGCTCCTGGCTGTGCTTCCGCCAGCCTCTGCCTCATGCTGGATCCCGCCCGGCCTCTTCGTGCCTGCTCTCTTGGGTCTCCCGTCTCTTCCAGAGCACTCTGAGGGCATGAGGTCCACGTCCTTGGCAGAGCAGACTGCATCTTCTCTTTGGGATCTGCCTTCCAGTTTCATCTCTAAATGCTTTGGGCTTGCCTTGCATTCTTAAAAAGCCCACAAAACTCTCTTCATGTCATTGCTCCTCTGTCCTGTGAGACAGTCCCACTCAAGAGCGTCCACCGTCTTGGTTTGTCAGCTGGTCGATGGGTTTAGTCCCGATCCCTGCCTTTGGCAGCCATTTCTCCACTTGGAAATTGAGTCACATAGTTATTGACTAAAGGACTTTCTGAACTTTTGGGGGCTTATTGGGGCATTTAATTTGCATTAATTAAATTTCTAACTACAGTTTCTATTGCCTGTTTCCCCAGATTTCACCTTGTTTGAATAGTTCAAGGTTAAGTTATTTCTCTTTTTTTCTGGGGGATGCTGAGAGGTGGTGGTCTAGCCTCTGTGTAAAGGCCCCCCTCCGTGGTTCCCCCCAATGTTTTCCACTTGCTCTTGCAGCACTAATGGTCTGTTGGCTCTCATTAGACTAAAGATGCTTCTCCTCTCGAGGAGCCGAAGTCTGGCTTCTTGCCATTTCTGTTCTGGTTCAGCCCGGGCCTAGAGCCAGGCACCATAAGCCCAGCCTCTCCCGTCGGGGCCCTCCCTGCACCCCCACGCCTTTCCCTCTAAGCTCGCATCACGCTCGGACAGGGGAGAAGCCGATCGGGGGCCAGCCCCGAGGGTGGCCATCAGATACCGTGCATGCAGGTTTTAAAATTTGCCTGATGCTTTTTGACCAGCTGAGAGTTTTCGGTGTCTCTAAACAACGGTGAGGGTAATTCTCCCATGAGGATTGTCCAGCCAGAGCACCAGTCTCTTTGTCTTCCTCAGCCTCCGCCCTCTGTGCCGCAGGCATGATAATCGGTCTAGAGCCCAGACCGCCACCTCCAAAAAGTTCCCCGCCTTGAATTGAAATGCTGTCTAAAGATTCTGTCTGTCGTTTGACCTAGGATTTCTCCACGGACGATACCAAGCTAGAATATAATGTGGACGCGGCCAATGGCATTGTCATGGAAGGCTATCTGTTCAAACGAGCCAGTAACGCCTTCAAGACTTGGAACAGGTAACGTGTTTTAAATACCCACATCTCCACACTCCTGAACAACCTCCATTTTCTGTTTTTCCCTGCTCTCAGGCTTTTACACTTGATCACACAAGTTGTATTTTAGGGGAAAGGGTGGGGAGTCATTATGCCAGGAATCTTAAGTTCTCAAAATTAAAAGAGCCCATTTGTTTATGTCAATGATACCAAAAAGTCTGCTGGTTCTTACAAGTGACCAGGCTTGTGCCCTTTTTTCTGCTCAGTATGGCCAACACATGGGACCTGTAGTACACATGGTATGCAGGTCTCACTTAGCGTCCACCACCCCATGCGGGGAAGCCGCCAGCAAGCGAGGTTCAGTTTGTCCGGGGCTACCACAGTGGACGGGTTTCCTGGATCCTTTCTGCATTGGGAGCAATCCTGTAAAAGTGATTGAGCCTCTCTGTGCTTTGGTATCATTTAGGGAGCGTGCAGCAGGGACTTCATCGAAGAATCAGGGAGAATAGAAAGAGACCTGAAGGCCGAGGCCTTTGGAGCCACTTCTGAGGGGAGTTAGCTCCCTAACTGCAGCTTTTCGTGTCCCGATTCATTTTTCTCTGAAAAGAGAAGGGCCAAAACAAGATGGCTAATTGAGCATCTGCGAGAGTTGGACTCTCTTTAGTGTGTGTGTGTGTGTGTGTTTTACAAAAGTTGCTTTTCAAGTAAAAGATTGTGGTGGGTTTTTACTGTATCTGCAGATTTTAGTGTTACATTTAGCTAAATATTAGACAATAGAGAAATGCCCAGTTTTGTTTATTTGTTTATTTAAGATGTAGCTTAAATCCTGGGTGTAGCTATCATTTTATTATGATTTTTTCCAAGTCTGTAAGCATTTCTTAAGCTCCTCCTATATATTCCAGGTCCCGTGCTAGGTGCCAGTGTTCACAATACATGGCAGACCCTTGCCCTTTAAAGAACCTGATTTTGGCTTCCGGGGGGGTTCACATGTTGTAGGAGGTCCATATCCCTCTTGGGAGTATTTTTCTGATGGCAGTGACTGCTGGGAGAAAGACCTTAGACTGGAGATGGATCTGTGCCAGCCACTGATTTGGTTCTTCTTGGATCACATGACTTTAGTTGGCTAAGACTTGGCTCAGAAAAGCTTGACTGTGCTCTTGGGAAGAGGGCAGCTCCCTTGTCCTGTTGCCTGACAGAGGGCTGAGAATGAAGCCCTCGAATTATCGGGGCTGTCTGGAGAGAGCCAGAAAGGAGAGATGGCGTTGAGGGTACGTCCCACCCACTGAGCCATCCTACTGCAGGGCCAAGATGGCAGACCTGTCAAGAGGAGCCTTGGAGATAATAGGGGAATCAGAGGCTAAAGGAGCCAGTCTCCTCCTTGGGGAAGAAAAAGTAATTTTCCTTAAGGTTGTCGTTTTGTTATTTCCATGAACTGATATAAAGAATCAATAAGACTAAACTGTTCAGAGAAGAGACTTCTTGCTCGTCACTTGGTCAGAGGGAGCCAGCTTTCGAATCAGAGAGATCTTGGTTCCAACGGGACCTCTGCCCCATCTTGGGTGGCAGAGGGCCCGAGGGGCTGCCAGGTTTCACTCTGAAGAAGTCACGGCTCTGCCTAACTCGGAGGTGCCGCCCTCTCAGGGCTCAGGAGGCTCTGGTGCAATCCTGCCCGCCTCTCTAAATTGAGCACCGGAGGGTACAACTAGATGCTTTCATCTTGGGATTTGAAATGGGAGCTCTCGATTTCTGAGAAAAATCTCTGCATCTTCATCCCTGTTTGTGTGATATTCACGGGGTCATCCTGTGGTCCAAAATGACCGGCCATTTCCATCAAAATGGCTAAAACAGACAGGATTCATGAAGGACATGATGGTCTTCTCTGGACAACAGAGGAACTAGCGAGAAGCTGCCACGAGACCAGAGAGAAGCCTCTGCCGGGCTGTGGAGCCCCCTCCCAGCAGGAGCCCCGGGCCTCTCGGGGCCGCAGCAGCAGGAGTCCCTTCCTCTCTCGGCACTGCCTTTAGCTGCTGCCCCACATTCCTGGCCCTGAATCCACCGTGGCCTTTGTGCTCTTTGGCTCCGAACCTTGAGTGTGTAACTTGTCCCAGATCTTGCCTTGTCCTTCAGCTGGTTCGGCTTTTCCCATGCCCCTGGCTTTTGTCTTCTGAACCGGAGAGGGGTGTTGGAGTGGGGCCCGGCTTCACACGCTCCCGTCAGCTGCCAGGAGCTGCGGCTTCCTTGTCCCCCAATCCATGGGGCTCACTGGGTTTCGGAAGAGTTTTCAGTCTCCATGAGGCCAGACATCAAACATGATCAAACACTGAAAGGCGGAGAACTGCCTGGGAGGCCATTTAGATTCAAGGCCCTGGGACTCGACTTTACTTAGGGGAAACTTGTTGCCCCACAGATTACATCAGTTGAAAGAAAGCAGCCACATAAACAAGAAAACCACTGTATGTATAAACATCGGTCTAGGTTCCTCTGTAGAGTACTTTCTAATAAGAGGTCTCTTGTTAAAGGTGATTGAAAACTAGACCTGATATGCTCCAGTCATGCTTTTTAGTGATTTCACTACTTTTCAGCCTTCAGTGGGATCCTATTGGCCCAGCTTTGGTTAGAAAGGATTTCAGGCTTTGTGGAGCTCACGGGTGTGTGCGTGTGTATGAGCACCCCTGGAGAAATCATTAGAAAAGAAAGCATTCATGGTCAGTGCAAAGTGAATTGGGATGGGCCAGGATCCTTGCTGACTTTTCAGGGCACGAGGGCCCTGGATCAGGGAGGAAGGTGGTTTGGGGGATTTAAGCAAATTATAAAGTCTGGTGAGGGCTGGGACACTTCAGGTTTAGGAAACTGGAGGAAGACTGAACATGTGAGGATTTGTAGAGGTAGTAAGTAGGCTACTTTGAGGGGGAAAGGAGGAATAAGCATATATATAATTCAAGTAGATAGCAGAGAAGACTAATCCTCACCCCTAAAGTATTGATTCTGCACCCTGTGCCCCACCAGTCTCCACTTTCCAAGAGGCTTGTACAAGCCAGTCCCTGAACTTAGTTGTACACAACCACTCCCACCACTTTCCCCCTCTTCCCTTGCTCCTAGTGCCACAGAAAATCAAAAAGCAGAAACTTGTTCTTGCTGCTAGTGAAGCATGGCAGCATGTTAGAGTCAGCAACAGCAAGAACTTCTTGGTGTGGGACACCAGAGTGCCTGTGGATCTACCAGGCCTGCCCAAAGTAGAGTGTAGCAGCAGCACAGCTGGGGCCATTGTCTTCTCTTCTTCCTATCCTCTCATGCAGAAATCATTTGAGGCAGAGACTAAGACTGGGATCATGACCAGCTTGGGAAGAGAACGAATCAAGCTTGAGGTCTAGTCCCGAGGGGGAAAGATCAGTCAAAGGGGAAGGAGTCAGAATGTGACAATAGGGAAATATAAAGAAAAACAAGGAAATCACCCAAGAATTCAGTTAAAAATCTTGAGTATGAGCAAATAAACCAAAAGATATTAACAACAAAAGGGAATATGACTTCCATCAGTAAAATAATTCTAGATATCTGTACATAGACATTATAAGTCACAGGAAAATGAATTAGTTCTCTGATACCGTGTGGATTCCTGAGAGAGTGGAACATGGCAGGTGTACCTGAATGATTTAAAGGAGAAGTAAGAATTATGAAGGGCTATGGCTAATGGAACAGATGTAATTGGAAGAATAGAAAAAACTTGAATCCGCAGTGGCAAGTCTTCAACAAAAAAGAGAATAGCTGATTGGGAATGCAAACACACAGAAATGAAGGACAATCTGAAAGAAGAGAAGTGAAAGCAATAATGTGTTTCTTAAAATATGATTTCAAAGGTAACTTAAGGATTATAGGGCACACAAAAGAGTAAATACAAAAATCTGAATGCCAAATAAAGAAGACTGCCCAGAACTTGAACACAGAAAACTAAAGTACCAATTGAAAGACTCCATAGATTGTTTTCAGAGAGGGAAAAAACCCATTCTGATGCAAACTCCAGGATGCATGGTTGTTAAAATATACAACTTCAGTGTCAAACAACAAATTCTGTATATTCCCAAGAATAAGTCAGAGGCATGGTAGATGTGATAGAGCATCATGCCATATCAAAGAAGTGCTGCTCAGCATCCCCGAGATGCATCCTGATAAAATTCCCAAACCCTCTGATCCCCGATGTCTTCTAGAAACCCCATCATTTAGATCTTAACAAAGACAAGTTCCAGGTATAGAAGTGAGAACAGAGTGGGAAGTGTTGGCTGACTGGTTCTGATGGCAGTGGAACAAAATTACGGAGTCGGATCGAAGACTGCATGAACACTTGTGTCGTGGATCCAAGATTGTCTCATACATTATTACAAAGGAGCCTGGAATAAGGTCCTCTCAAAATTTGTAGCATTCATTTTTTTGGATTTAAAAAAAAAATCATTTGACCCAAATTTCTGAGTTCTCTGAGTAGAATTTGTCTGTGCCAAACCTGGGACTCATAAACTTTAGGAAAAATATCTTTTGATCATTGTATTTCACTAGAATGGTTTCCTTTGTACGGCTCTGTATTTTACTTAGTTCTTTGACAAACATGACTCTAAGGAGGGAGGTTTCCCAGTCTGCCTGTCCCCGGGGGCCAGAGTCTGACAGGCCTTGTGAGGGTCCATGTGAATGCAGGCGTTTGGCTGTGACCTGCAGGGCTGGGCTGACCGTGCTCTTTTTTCAGGCGGTCACTTTGTTCTTGCTCGGTTTTCACATCATGCTCAGCCTTTGCTTATTTTGCTCATTTGCATTTCATTCTTTTTTCTACCTTTCCCTTATGTTTTAATCCTGCCCCATTTTTTCACATGACAGGAGAAAGCCAGATCACATCAGGTACCAATTAGCTTCTTTTCTTTTTCCACCCTTTCCAGTGTTTTCTTTTGGCATGAGAAAGCTCACAATTAACCTCTGTTGACATTTCACGTGGATTACTTGCAATGGATAGAAAGTCTCTTTTTATACCAAATCTGAACCATCAAGATGGAAGAGCTCTTGGGAAGATCTATCACAGGGTCCTATCCCGTCCCCAACAGAAATAGACCAGTCTCTGTCCCACTTCATGGTGGCCTGCGGGAAGATTGTGGCGGCTGTGGTCAGTATGAACCCCTAGTTCTGTGACCAAGAAATAGTGAGTCTTTTCTACGTAGCTTCCAGAGCCTTTTGTTACCATAGTCTTGCTTTTAAAAAAGACAAAAGGGAAGCAAATAAATGGAATTTGACATTATCAGCATTATATAGGCTGCCCACATTCAGGCATACTCCTTTTCAGCTGCGGTGTCTCCCATAGAACATGAATGAATTAGTCCTTTAGGCCATCTCTTGAAGCTGAGCTTAGTGTGGAAATAGGAAGCTGACCTTTGTTCTTGACTTCAAGCATAGCTGTGAGACTAGTGTACACCGAGAGCTGAAGTTGGTGGGGCGGACCATTTGGTCGCCTGCCCTCCAAGAAAGTCCTCATAATCTACTCTTTAAAAAAAAAAAAAAATCAACAGGAATATTTCATTTTTCCTGATTTAATTTTCTGGCCTTCAGTCCTGGCTGTCTTTCTTACATATGAAGGGCATGATATAAGCTCAGAGTATTTCTATAATTGTCTTAGGCAAACTTTGTTTCCTTTCCTGAAGTTCATGTATTATATGCCTTTGGCTTTCATCGTGGTCACTGAAAACAGAAAATTCTGGTGTTCACATGATAGCAGCGTAGCTGGCATCCCACAATGTTGGGTCACAATTGGATGTGGCCATTTGAAGTTGGATTCTTCACTTGCTGAGAGTACTCCCAGGATCAGGAATTGTATAGATTTCCTTGTTAGTCGGCAGACCTTCGTATTTCCCCCCCTTCCCAGCCACTGCTCACACGTTCACACTGATCCCTAACAGAATCTGGGGGGGGGAAAGAATCTAGAGTCAGCTGAGAGCCAGGGGGTGTAGGTGAGGACCACTCCTTGAGAGCCAAAAGGAGCGATGATTCCACCCACCCTTTTGTTGTTGCTTGTTTGCTAAGTTAATTTGCCTTCTTCAAGTGTACAGAACTGAGCAGAATCTCAGCAGACTGGGCCAGAGCGATGTCAGGGTAGAATTGCAGAGTGAGTGCACATAGTCCGCAAACAGAATTCCCCATTGCCTGTAGCAGGGCCAGGCAGATGAGCTCAGCGGCCATCTTTCCCGTGATCCTTTTTGAGAAGAACATTCTAAAATAGCCGCAAGTTTGGCAGCTTGTCACATATTTCCCATGAGGCCTTGCATAAGCAGAAGCCCTCAGCCACTCTCTCTGTCCGTGACAACACAGCAGACGGAGGCAGAATTGAGAGTCGCTCTGCGTCCCTGAGCGAGGGCAGGTATTTGAGCTTTACCAGAGATTTGTTCCATTGCATGTTCTCCAGTGTGGCTGGGCTGGGCTCTCTCTCTTGCGTGTGTAAACATCACTTTAACCCATCTAACCAACTGTGGTCAGGAGCAAAGAGTAACCCCCGAATGTCCCTTCCCTGGCCTGCACTTTGGGGATTTTCTCACAGAAGTGACTTGTACCAGGCTGGCACTTGGGTAGCTGTCTTGTTAGATGGCAGAGGCAATCCAAGAGAACTTAATAGCAAAAGGAGGAGCTGGCTGAACCCACCGCCTTGGGATGGAGGTTTTACTGCCTGCAAGATGTGGCTTTCATCGTGGTAACTGGGGGGCTCTTAGGAGTCGCACTTGTTCTGTGGAACACTTCTGTGTGTCGTAGGCAGAATTTCCACCTGCTAATAGATTAATTACTAACGTTTGAAATCGAAGCCATCTTCCGCGGGGCTAATGGAAAGTGGCTGGAATGGCGTAGCGTGAAGCTCGAGGGATTGTGCTTCCTTTAGTGGGTGGCCTGTTCCAAGAAGGGGGGCCCTTTGGCTTTGGCTTCTTGGGGCTCAGAAGGAGTCCATGTTAGCACATCAGATCTTTTTTTCTAAGGAGATCCCAGGCACTCTGGTGAGCAGGAGCAGCGCCTGTTGCTGCACAATGCATAGGGAATCAGCCTGGGTGACTAGGGCTTGTGGTTTGGAAGCATTCAGAGCGGCAGTGGGGGATGGCGTGGTCTGGAAGGACTCACACCCCCGGCCCCGACCCAGGCCTGGATTCCGTTTTCTCTAATAAAGTCTGATGAGTTGTCTGCTCCCCTTCAGCAGGAAAGCTTAGCAGTTAGAAAAGAGTATTGATTGATGTTTCCTGTGATGGATGGGTGACATGGAATAGAAGAGTACCTTCTCATCCATTCTTTCTCCCTTCTCCACTCCTGCAATGTTCATCTCCATCCAGACGCTAAAAATAACAACTCCATTATTAGAGTTCTTTACAAAGAATTACTTCAAAAAGATGGGGTGATTTTTTTTTTTTGCAATGCAAATTTTTCTATTTAATATAGGAATACTAAAGAATAATATTTGTTAGAGACTCATGTGCCATAGAGGAACTAATTCCAATAACGTATTTCCTTTAATCAGAATTAAACTCTGCAGTTTAAAATTGCTGGCTTTCTCCTTTTTCATCCTTCTGTTTTGCCATATGCATCTCCTACTGACAAAAATGGTCATGACTTAGTTCTAAAAACTTCATTTTGTGGCTGATTTGAATTAGTTTTCCAAAAGTAAAAACATTATTTTGATCAGCAAATGAGATAAAAAATGTTTGCAAATAACTCGATTACTTTCTGTTTGTTTAGACGCTGGTTCTCAATACAGAATAATCAGCTAGTATACCAGAAAAAATTCAAGGTAGGTACCGCTCAGGCCGCGGCGTCCTGGCCATTTCCAACGGCTCGGGCCGTGAGTCTTCCTGAGCAGCCGCAGACTTCGGGAAGTGCCCGCTTTGTGCTCAGCCTCACGTACAGATGCAAAAAAAAAAAAAAAAAAAAAAGTGCAAACGTGAGCCTTGCCCTCCGAGCCTGAGGGGGCTGACTTCAGATCTGGCCTCCTGCCCTTCCTGGCTATGGAGGCCTTGCACGCCGTGTACCCTGAAAACAGGGTGAATCACAGCCCCCGCTGCCACACAGCACGGCCATTGCAGAGCGCTCGGCGTGTAGGGAGCGCCACCTAAACCTGTTAACAGAATGGGGACTGACACACTCAGCCACTGGGCTGATCTCGGGGAAGGCACTGCTGGGAGTGGGGACCAGGAAGGCTCACTGAAGGACGTGGAGTCTGAGCTGCACCTGGCAGAGATGAGGGAGAACTTTCCAGGCCTCCAGCCCGGCCTTGGGCAAACCGAGGGGCCAAAGTCATGGGTGGAAGGGGCAAGGAGGCAAAATAGGGATTGATCTTTCACCCTGAAGGCGACAGGAAGCCAGTGGGGTTTTGTTGAAGGGAGGGAGGGTTATATGGTGTGATCCGGCTTCCCTTTCAGAAGGTCACTTGGGGAAGGACCGGAAGGGAGAGACTGCGCAGACCCCACCCCACAGCAGCCATTACAGTAGCTCAAGCATGTGGGCTGAGGGCCTGGGCTGCTCTAAGAGGAAGGGGCGTATGGGGGAGATGTCCCAAAGATCTGACTGGAGATGGTCCAAGAAGACGGCAGCAGGGTAGAAGGGAGGCTGGGAGGGAAATCTGGGGCTCGGTCTGGGGCGTGTTGAGTCCACGACATGGATGTTCATGAGCTGGTTGGAGATGTCAGGTTGGAGGGCAGGAGGGGTGAGGGCCGCAGGACGGATCTTTCTCGGATCTTTCTTGGGATGAAAATTGAACCCGTGGGAGCTGGGGTGATGGCCCAGGGCTGTGGCCTTGTGGAAGGAGGAGGGGCCCAGGAGCGAGTTTGGAGGGGGAGGAGGGTTGGGGAGAGGGGAGCAGGGTTGGAAAAGTGGAGGAGAGGCTGCTCCCTGGCCCAGGCTGTCAGCAGGCAGAGACAACAAGGAGCTGGCCAGGGAGAGATCAGCCTCTGGAGAGGCTGGTGGATGATGGAGCTGGACCACAGGATTTTAAGGGGACGAGGGGGAGCAGTAGAGGCTTCTCCTGTTGGCGACCTCCTCAAGGAGCTTACAGTGAAAGGGAGGCGATGGGCTGGCTCAGGCCTCCATGCCATGGCTGTGGGCGGTCGAGAGGGAGAGGGAAGATGAAGGGGGAGCGATGGGATGATGGTCCTGCTGGATGGCAGAACCCCACCTGGGTCTTGGCCTTGGCAAACAAGCCCGTGGCTAAGCCCTGTGGCCTTCTGGTACGCCTGCCTGTGGCGCAGCCTCTTGGTTCAGAAGAAGCTCGTGGTGGCTCTGCTCGGTTGATGTCCTCAGGCTCCTTCCCCAGCCTGGGGCAGGTGGGGGCTTTTTGTCTCTCGCCCATTGTCCCTCAAGGCTGGCCTCAGTCGCCCACCAGCTTGTGCTTCCCTCCTAGGACAATCCCACGGTTGTGGTGGAAGATCTGAGGCTTTGCACTGTGAAGCACTGTGAAGATGTCGAGAGACGGTTCTGCTTCGAGGTGGTCTCACCCACAAAGTGAGTCTAGAGCATTCCTGGTACCCGAGGCTGGACCCTGGGCCCCTTCCCCTGGGGCTGGATGGGGGGGCAGAGAGCATATCCCCTGCAGAGGGGGGTGTGCAGGCCCGGCACCCATCACTGATCAGCACGGTGCCATTAACTTTGTCCCTTGTTCCTCAAGGGCAGAATCTGTCCTTTGCCTTTCTTTGCATCCTGGCACTGAGCTCTAGGCCTGGCACGTGTTTACTGGCTGACCGGCTGGGGTGGACTTTTGCTACCATTTGGGCACATTTACAGAATTGCTGCCCTGGTTGTGACCACTCCTTCAGGCCTTCTCATGGCCCAGAAACTGAACTAGGAGTCAGGCTAGTAAGGTTGGCGTCCGTGCCCTGCTCTGGGGTGCCCATGAGCCCACAGGCTGGCATTGGTGGCAAGCTTTCGTTTTCCCCTTGCTGCAGCCTCACTGGCGGGCACTCTGCTGGGGAAGCCATGGGACTTGTGTGGGGTCCCACAGCCGGTAGCGTCCTGGCCGAGTGCAGGCCCAGCCCTCCAGTCACTGGGGCATCCCTGGTGCCTTTAAGGGTTTCCAGGCCTGAGAAAGGACCCAGAGTTTCATCAATGCCCAAGTCAGTGGTTGGTCATCTTGTGGAGGGAAGAGCTCAGAATCCCTCAGACAACTAGTGGGGGTGATCCAGCTGTCGTTTTCTGGAGCAGGGATGCCCCCAGCCTTGCCATCTGTGCCAGGGCAGCCCCTCTGCCTGCCCAGGAGCCTGACTCCACACCTCGGTCTCTTTGCAGAAGCTGCATGCTTCAGGCCGACTCCGAGAAGCTGCGCCAGGCGTGGATTAAGGCCGTCCAAACCAGTATCGCCACTGCGTATAGAGAAAAGGGGGATGAGGCGGAGGTGAGTATTGTGTGCTATCTGCTGGGGGCGTTGGGAGCCCCTGGCATGGGAGCCCCCCAGGACCCCACCATCTTAGAGGCGGGGGAGCCCTGAGCGATGTGGTGGCAGTGTGCAGATTGAGGCTGGAACTTAAGAAAGACTAGACCATGGGGGGGGGGTGGAGGCTGGTGGGAGCCCTTCTGCCCATACTGGGCACTCACCCAGGCCCCATTAGAGTGGAGCTGTCTGGCCCTGGTGGCTTGCAGGCGTTCTGGAAGATGTGCTGCCTCCACGTAGGCTCCCCGGGAAATAGTCTCCCCAGCCAACCCGGAAATGGGGCCTCCTCTGGGGCCGGCCCTCTCCAGGTAGTCCTCCTCCCTTGGGGCTGCGGGAGGTCACCACCCACCGGGCACCGTGCCCACTCAGGAAGCTCAGAGGGCAGATCGTGCCTCCCCCACTTCCTGGCGGTGTGAGCCTGGCCAAGTCATCAGGGATAATCCCTCCCCCGGGGGTTGTGAGGATCAGGGTTAAGCATGGTGGGCCCTGGAGCACTCCCACAGCTCTGTTACTCCTGCTGCAGCTTCCATCCACACGTGGCCCCTTAAGTGGGGCTCCTCCCGGTGCCCCCTTAGCCTCTCCTTCCCTCATCCTGTTCCCCTGTTGGGTTACACTCTGCAGTCTGCCTTGTGGATGCCTCTCCCTCCGACCAGCCAGCCCTAAAGCTGCCAGAGAGCTGGCAAGGGCTTGAGAGGATTGGACAAATAGGGAAACTGAGTCCGCAGAGAGCGGATTTGGTGAGAGTTAGGAGCTTGGCGGCAGGCGCAGGATTGGCTGACCCAGCTTCCCAGGCACTCGGCCCAGCCGGGAGTTCAGCACGAGGCGCTGTCAGGGGACGGCCTGTGCTTTTCTGCGCGGCGTCTCTTCTGTGGAACTCCACCTTGGCTTGTCTGTAGAGTATTTCTGTAAAGTAAAAATGTACGGAAGCTCCAGCAGAGGCGCACGCCTGAGAGCTTGCTTCTTCCTTTTCCTTCCCCTAGAAGCTGGATAAGAAGTCATCTCCCTCAACGGGAAGCCTGGAATCTGGGAATGAGTCAAAAGAGAAATTATTGAAAGGAGAGAGCGCTCTCCAGCGGGTGCAGTGCATTCCCGGCAACGCCAGCTGCTGCGACTGCGGCCTGCCTGACCCCCGGTGGGCCAGCATCAACTTGGGAATCACCCTGTGCATTGAGTGCTCAGGTATACACCGGTAGGTGCTCTCCTCCCCCCACCCCTCCTCGCCCTGCTGAGCCCCGGGCGCAGGGGCCCCCTCGGGCTGTCCTGTCTGCGTGCCGGGGAGAGCCGCTTCTGGGGGTTGGAGGCTTGCCCTGGTGCTTGTGAGGAGTGTGGTACACACGTGGGGGGCTCGGGGCCTTGTCACACGGCTGTGACGGGCGAGGTGGGCCGGGCCGGGGAACGCGCCGAAGGGGGAAGGAGTTCCGAATGGACCATCTTGTTTATTGATGCCGTTCTCTTCTGTTCAGGAGTCTTGGGGTCCACTTTTCCAAAGTGCGCTCTTTAACTTTGGACAGCTGGGAGCCCGAGCTTCTCAAGGTACTTGTAGCTGTTTTCACTTTGCCAACATTTGGGGGTTCTTACATCACTTTCATTTCCATCTCTCTCCCTTTCCTACCAACCGAGTCTCCCTTGACAAAAAGCATAAAAAATGGGGAACTATCTCTGAGCCCCCGGAACATATTGAGGTTTTGGAACTCTCCAGGTCCAGCCCTCCAAATGCTGGGGAGCAGGGGCTTTGGACCCCAAAATAGAGTGGCGTCTGGGGCTGTGAAGCAAGGGGTCTCAAAAGAAGTTGTAGCTTTAGACCATCTCCAAATGAAGAGGCAGAGACCTTATTCCGCTGCTGACAGCAGCCTAATTTCCTTATGGGACTTGTAGCTATTAGCAGAGGGCTAAGTTCCTTAGTGGAACTTGCCATTAACAAGCAGGAGGACACAATAGGGGAGGGGAAGTTCCTGATGAGCTAGCTATATAACCCCGGAGAGAAGTGGGGTACCAGGAAGTTCTTTTATAGGAGAAAAATAACCTGGGAGGTCAACACCATAACCTGGCCTTTTGATTGGCTGCAGGAACTGGGGGGTCATGATGATTTTGTCAATGCAAGGGATTCCCCAAGGAATTACAAGCTAATCCTGACAAGTGCTCCTCCTTGCTTGCTGTGGGAATTCCAGGGGGCAGCACCCTTACACCAAAGATGGTGGCCCACTAGATACTGCGTAGTAGTGGGGATTGGCCTTTTTCTTATTCCCCCCATCTTCTCCACAAAACTAAACAGATTCCTCCATCATGATGTGCCAGTCTGTGCCATGCCCGGAGTTTGCAAAAGAGGGAGGAGGCTGGGGCTCCTTCGTCCTGTCACATCGAGGGCAGTTGTAGCTCTGCTGCCTGTATCTTCTTGTTTTCATGGCCCTGTCTCCCTGGGCTGCTCCCATTTCTCTGGACTTCTCGGTTCACAAAGCACAGCACGGTAGTGCTCCATTATATCAGTGTGCTGTAATTTGTTTAACCGGGTGATTGGGCGAGTGAGAGGTGCCGTAATCTGTACAGAGGGCATGGGGGGTATTAAAATGGGAGCGCCTTCTCCTCAGGCTTGGCTCTCTGGTTTGAAATCCGCCTGTTGCAGAATCAGAAACGATGTAATACTTGCTGCATGTGTTTTGAGCATTAATATCATGCTTTAAAGACTATATTACCTCTCCTTTGTTTTCTTGCCACTCAGCTTATGTGTGAGTTGGGAAATGATGTTATGAATCGAGTTTATGAAGCCAAAATTGAGAAAATGGGAATAAAGAAACCACAGCCTGGACAAAGGTACTAATTTAGTGTATCCTATAATATCTCTTCAAAATGCAGGAATTAAATGTGATTTTTTTATTTTGATTTTTAAAAAAGTTTTCTTGGAATCAGTTATTCAGTGAACATTTAGTTAAGTGATTGTTCTTTGCTCTGAGGTAAAAATACAAAAATGAAATAGCTCTCAGAGAACTTTCATTCTAATTTAGGCAATAAGGGGCAAAGACAGATTATTATTATTTTTATATAATTGCTTTTTGTTTTAAAAAAAAGAACACATAAAGGTAGTTGTCAACATTCACCCTTGCAACCTCGTGTTCCAGATTTTTCTCCCACCTTTCCCTTCTCCCTTCTCCTAGACAGCAAGCAATCCAGTAATGTTAAGCATGTACAATTCTTCTATATATATTACCACACTTATCCTATTGCACCAGAAAAATCAGATCAAAAAGGAAAAAAATGAGAAAAAAAATCAAGCAATTACAACAAAAATGGTGAATGTGCTATGTTATCATCCAATTCAGTCCCCTCTTTCTGGGTCTCCATCACAAGTTTATTGGGATTGGACAATACAGACAGAATTTACAAAATGACTGAAAATCCATTGTTCCTGAGAGGTTAGCAGAGAAGTGAGAATTAGAAGAGCAGAATTTCTGTTCAGCTCAACAAAAATGACAAGCAAAATGGAAAAATTGGAATCTATATTGGCAAGCTACTGCAAAGAAACAGAGTGCAAACCCACAAAAGTGAAGAAAACCTAGAACTGTTAAAGGAAATATGCACAAGTGGTAAAGAAACAACCTAAGAATCTTCAGTCTCTCCTAAGAACCAGATGGGATGATATGCCTTATTACTATTTTGAAGGAAATAATTGAAGAGATCAGCCCAGAACTTCTAAATATGAATGATATTCCAGTTGAAAGAGTTCACAGTTAATGATGGAAAGGACAAATTCCCTCATGGAACTTAAACAGAGAAAGGGAGTACCCCGAGAGGTTGGGGCATGCCTTTATGTAGGCAGTTCAATTCTAAAGGGGATTTAGCAAAAGAATTAGCTCTAAGAAGGAGAAAGATACCATAAGGCATTGTGCAGGGCTGAGGAGAAATACCAGATGACATGGGGAAGGGAGGAAGGGAAAGACACCATGAGGAAGAGTTCTCTGGTGGCCTGGGATCCCAAAAGGGATTCAGCAAAGCTTGGCTGGACCATGGACAGATTTATAGGGGAAATTTAACCTTGGGTGTGATAGAATTTGGACTTTCTGGCTGGACACAGCAAGGTGGGGCCACATACAGGAAGGAGAGACATCTATCTCCACAGAGCATGGGACCATGAAGCTAAACTTTCAGTTCCCTTCCTTAGGAATCAACTTTTTTTTTTTTTTTTTTTTTTAATTTACAAAACACATGCATGGATAATTTTTCAACACTGATCCTTGCAAAACCTTCTGTTGCAACTTTTTCCCTCCTTCCCCTTGATGGCACATAGTCCAATACATGTTAAATATGTTAAAGTATAGATTAAATCCAATATATGTATACATATTTATAGTTATCTTGCTGCATAAGGAAAATTGGATCTAAAAAGAAAGAAAAAAAACCTGAGAAGTTAAACAAAAATGCAAGCAAACAATAACAGAAAAAGTGGAAATGCTATATTGTGGTCCACACTCATTTCCCATAGTCCTCTCTCTGGGTATAGCTGATTCTTTACTGAGCAATTGGAACTGGTTTGAATCATCTCATCCACTTCCATCAGAGTTGATCATCATATAATCTTGTTATTGCTGTGTATAATGCTTAGGGATCAGTTCTACCAATGATTCATTCTTTCTCTGATATCATCAATTAGACTGTTAAACCATTAGAAGAGAAATAGATCATGTACCTCTCACAACTGTAGGAAAGGGATATGCACATATGTTGAGGTTGGGAAGGGACCCCAAAAGGTTGGGGGTTGCAGAGCAGTGAGGTGTCTCAAAAGAATTTGCAGGCTTGAACCCATAGCCAAGTCAAGGGCCAAGTTTATTATAATTGTAATGCCAGTTGAAGCGGGCTAAAGTCCAGAAGATTTAGCAAGGAACCTGGAGAAAAGGAAGGTTGAAACTCTAAAATACGTAGATCTCATTGACTTAGATGCAGCAATACCTTCTGAAGTACATCCGAGAGGGTCCGTGAGTGTCACGGACTTAGGAAACCAAAGACCACAATTGTATGGGAAGCTGGTGTTTGCCGGAATGAAGAAAAAGACTTTCTCGCACTCTTGAGGACAGGGAGGGACTTTGCTGTTTTGCTGTGCTCTCTGTTTACCATACTGGAGCCTGGCTTGATGTTCTTAATGGCCTACTTCCTAAGTGCCCTTTAGTTGGGAAGTCTTCTCAGTAGATAAGAAACTATGGGAGCTCTTGGGGTGTGGCCAGACCATCCTTTCACAACGCTTCTGGGGTAGTAGAAATCTCTAGAGATGATTGAGTAGAGAAGACACCTAGATCTCAATATTTTTTATCCTGGCCTGGCTCTGATGTCCTTGGTCTACTGAAGGTCCAAGGATGTGTATCTTCCCCTGGGGGAGCTGTCCCCGGTGCTGAAGACTTGAATGCCTTTCTCCACTTGGTGGTATGGAAGGTTGGGCTTAAAGCCTTCAGGACAGTTTGAGTCAGTTATGACTCAACAAAATAAAGCAGGAATGGGGGAAAGGGGAACATTCCATGCTCTCCGGACTAGAAAGTTTCGTGATGTTCAGAGAATGACCAAGTCTTTAATGGTCTCTTTTTAGTTTGGACCAACACTCACTAGGGAATCATCTCATCCATCTTTTGCTTTTATGTATCAGGCAGGAGAAGGAAGCATATATCAAAGCAAAGTATGTGGAGAGGAAGTTCGTGGATAAGGATTCTGCCTCTTCATTACTTCCAGAGGAAGGGAAGAAAGCTCTCTGCCACGGTCGGGAGAAGGGACTCATCACCTCCAAACCGGGACTAGAGGACCAAGTTGGAACATCAGCCAAAAGTTTAGGTGTTGATCCTTTTGGTAAGTAAATGTCTCACACAGGTGGTCATTGTTTTAATGAGCTAAGTTTATGAGTTGTTAGCTTATGGCAGGTAACCCAACTACTTCCTTTTCAGTCTTTACAGGCAATGGTAGATTTCTTTGCTAGTTGTCATTCTTCGTGCCCTTTGAGGTGTGACTGTAATTCACGATGAGCTGTTGGGCCCAACCCCAAAATCAAGCTGTCACCTTGAGCTAGACTGACCAAAAGGGCATGTGGTTCATCGTCTCCCCCCGAATCTAACCCCACACCAACAACTTCTTAATTACCTGACTTCCTTTGTGCTCTAAATCTGCCCCAATAACACTCTTTCCTGCCCTTTTCCCTCCTTATTGCCTGCTCTGTGCTTTGATAATTTGCATGTACCCAGCGGTGGCTGTAAATAGCGACGAGGCCAGGCGGGAATCTCTGTTCTGTCCTGATGAGCTAGATTCACTCTTCTCCTACTTTGATACCTCTTCAAAACTACGTAGTAGTAAGTACTCCTCTCTCTGGCGGAGCCTTCTGAGTCTATGCTAGTGGTCATTGTGTGGTGGGACATTTTTTTTTACCTGTGAACCCATTTGTCTCAGAGCATCACTCAGAACCATGTCAGAAAATCAGCATTTTGCTTATCCTGACGTTTTGCTGGGATCAGACCCTTTAAAAGCTCTCGATGTAAAGACCGCTTTGAGACTCTGGTGATCCGCAGATCTGGATAAGCTAAGTGCTTAAAAATTGTGAAGCGTCTGGTAAATGTATCTCATTGTTTGCAAATTCATCGGTGGTGGTCGAATTCTGGATGAATTGGAGGCCCCAGCTTGAGCATGCTGTCTGTGAAGACCAGTCCCTCCTTGACAGGGACTCATTCCTTGTTTACCTTTTCTTTCAAACAGTCAAAAGCAATGACAGTGGAATCCAACAGTGCGCTGATGAGGCCCGAGAAGGTCTGTCTTCAGTGGTTTCAGCTAATAGCTTATATGAGCCAGGTGGGTTTTTTGGATTACATTGTATTTAACTTGGCTTTGCCCAAACGTATGTCTGAAAATGGCTTTTTGAAAGAGTCACTGAGTAAAGCCAAGGGCCGATTGGAGGAGCTTCCCACTAGACCAGAAAGGTCCCTGCCTTTTCTCCCTTGGAGACCCCAGAGTCAGTGCTAAAGCTCCCACCAGTAGCTGGAGAATGCCAGATTTAGAGTTTTTCCTCCTTTCTTCTCTTTGTCTTGTGTCCCTTGGATACTCTTCCAGGACACGTTAGTCTTCCCGACTGGCTTTTTTCCCCTCTGATGTTTACTTGGTGCCAGTGTTCACAATCTTCCAGTTTCACAGCAGAAACTGTTGTCTCAGCAGAAGCTGGGTCCTTTCCTAGTTGTCTCCTGGAGGATCTAACCATCCACTGGACGGTGACTGTGGTCCCAAGTTGTCAGCCATTGCCCGTCATTTCTGTCTGGGAGAAGACCAGAGGCCCGTTGGGGGATCTGACTGAGGCTCACCATTCCTTTAGGTCCTTGGGCCTTGGAGTTCACCTCTGGGAGGCCCTTTAAGTAGTCCTGCAGGTGCAGTTGGCTCTTGCCAGCCCAAGGCAAGTACTGATTGGTGTGCTCTGGTCCAAGCAGAGTTGCCTCCCAGGCCCCCCGCGAGCATTTCTGCACCACAGATCGTGGCTCATGGATGTGTTTTCTTTCCAGAGGGAGAAAGACGAGATTCTTCGGTGTTTCTTGAATTTAAGCATCTTCATCCAGGACTCCAGCTGTACCGGGCTTCCTTTGAAAAAAAACTTCCCGACATGGCTGAGGCGTTGGCCCACGGAGCAGACGTCAACTGGGCAAATCCTGACGAGAACAGATCCACCCCCCTCATCCAGGCTGTCTTGGGGGTAGGGAAACCATGCGCATGTACCCTGGTGGGGGGGGGTGCATAGAGAAGTCCATCTGGGGAACAATTCCAGGGTGACTTTTGTCATCAAGCCCAGAGGAACCTAGATTTAGAATGGAAAGGGACCTTGGAGGCTGGCTCCCTGATTGTGCCGAAGAGGACGCTGAGGCAGGCAGATGTTAAATAGTTAGCCTGGGGGCAGGATTTGAACCCAAGCTCTAACTCCCAAGTGGGGTGGCTCAACTGCTATACCTGGTGCACCTCTGGAAGCAGCAAAGAAGTGGCTCAGGATTGAAAATGGGTGTTCTGGGTTGTGTTCCTGCTTAATGGAGCTTTTCTGTTGCCGAACCTCATGTGCTCACAGGTCAGATGTTCATTAGCAAAGACTTAAGGAAAACCGTCTCCTTGACGGGGTCACTGAGAGGGAAGGACGGAAAGGGCTGTTTTCTGGCTGCTCCTCCCCAGGGCCAGAGGCTCTGTCAGGTCTCAGGCCCTTGCCATTCATTCAGCTGCCTGTTCTTTCCTAGGGCTCCCTGGTGACCTGTGAGTTCCTCCTGCAGAATGGTGCTAACGTGAACCAAAAGGACGCCAAAGGGCAAGGCCCGCTGCACCACGCCACCGTCCTGGGGCACACGGGGTAAGAGCCAGTGACTGGAGGTGCTATTTGGGAAGGTGGAGTCTGAAATGGGAGGGAAAGCAAAGTCCACGCCCTTCAGTCTCCTGTAAGCAGCCTTGGAGCAGTCTCTCCTGTTGATCAGTGAGCCAGTCATCAAAAATGCCCTTGGGGCTTTGGGCCCCTTCTCTGTGCCCATGTAAATACTGAGGATATCCAAGTGGTGAGCATTGTTTGAGTTCCTCTGTGCCAAGCACTGTCTAAGGGGGTCTCTGCCCCTGTCTCATATTCTATGGGAGCGGAAGGAAGCTCACCACAGTGCAGAAAGCTGTAGGGGTTGGGGGATCACCAAAGGCCTTTGGCAGAAGGGAGGGTTTGGGCTGAGTCCTGATGGTAGCTAGAGGTGAGGAAGGGTGGGCCCAGGACACCAGGCCCAGGCGTGGAGAGGGAAAATGAGCGGAAGCGGTGACCGCTGGGCTCTTGTTATCCTCCACCATGACTGCTGCAGTCCTGACACGAGTGGAAGCCTCTTAGGTGATCTGGGTTGGGCCCTGTGCCTGTATTTGTTGTCTCAGCCACGTGCTCCCCACTTCCCCGGTGAAGATTCAGGCCGTTTCCATCATAGGGGACCCTTGTCCAAAAAACGGCCCAGCCTGTGAGCCCCCGGTGGCTGGCTTGGTCACATGGCCTTTTCAGGCCTGCCCATACGTATCCGTCTTTCCCAGTTAGAAAAGGTGGCATAAAATGCTTGGATCAGAGGGGTGACATTGTCGTTTGTATCCCTTCATCTGCCCCTCTGGCCTTGTACCCAGGCTCCGTCCTTGCCCATGGACGGAGTAGAGCAGGCTCTCTATTGAAAAGCTGCTTTGGGGGTAAACGGAGCCCTCCTCATCCAATCCGTCTGGGCTTGTGGGGGTCCTTCTCTTACACAGGCAAGTGTGCTTGTTCCTGAAGCGAGGGGCCAACCAGCACGCCAGCGACGAGGAAGGGAACGACCCGCTGAGCATTGCTGTGGAAGCCGCGAATGCCGACATCGTGACCCTGTGAGTCTGCTGGGCCACGCCAAGGGGTGGATAGAGATGGAGGCTGCAGGAGCCCGGGCCCTCCTCCTGCCCCTTCTCAGAGTCTGCCCTGGCAGAGGCCCCGGCTCCTGGGGAGTGGGGGTCTGGCCAGCTCACAGCTCTGGCATCAGCCTCTCCCAGAAGCACTGAAGAGACAGATGGAGGGAGGGAGAGACCCCCGAGCCAGGCTTAGCTGTTTTTCCAGGGCAGGTGATCGAGAGGCATATAATGGGGAATTTCTTCACATTAACTAAGTCCTTGGTGAGATCTTCCCGTGGTCATCATTTGATTAAGGCGGATGACTATGCTAGTGAACCAGTTATTTCGTTTCTTGGGCTCTGGAAAGGAGGCCTCTGCTCCCCTAACACTCCCTCAGGCCCTTTGTTAGTGGATCCGGGCAGCATCTTTGTTCCGGGGATCGAGCCCTTGCCACCTGAGTCCAGTGGCCTAGGGCCTCAGCTTGCTCTCACTGACAGCTGGAAGCTGACTTGTTTCCCCGTTTTCCTCCCCCTTATCTTTGGGCCCCACAGCTTAGAGACATGACTCTCTCCACTTTCTACCTTTGCCATCTTTTGCTGGAAGCTCGGTCGTTGCTGCCGTGACATTCACTGGGGGAAGAAGTAGCAGATTTGTCAAGTATGACAAAGCAGACAGAATTGAGGGCTGGACAACCAGGGCCCTGAGGGGAGGGGGTGAACAGCCTGCAGTGACGTAGAGCCTCTTCACCCTTTTGTCTCTTGTGGCCACCCCCTCCCTCACCATCATATTTGTCCAAGAAACCCCCCACCACACTGTGCACCAGATTTTAGGTCTCCCTCTTGGTACCAGGGATGACCAGTACTCTTGCTCCGTGTGTGCCTCCCCTTCTCTGGTCCCACATTTCTTTGATGGCTTTTCTGGGATTTGGGGGTATTCACAAGGAGTTGGGGAGGTGCCCCCCCATATGTTAGAGGAGATCAGTTGGGATCTCTAAGCCATGATGGGAAAGCCTCTGGGATGGTGGTCCCATTGAAGCCCCATGATCCTTTTTGTGAACGTACATTGTGGGTGCTGTTTTGAACAACTGCTTATAGATCATAAGAACCCCTTCTTTTAAATTGTATATTTTTCTGAGTGGACCAAGCACATCTGGGCCTCCTTCCTTATACTCCACAAGAGTAAAGGCAGCCTCACTTGCCGTTCATGGGAGAGCCATGGGGAGGGAAAGGTGCTGAGCTCCGAGAGCCTTTCCTTTTAAGCCAGCTGCTACCTGGAGGAGCTCAGAAATAAAAGCCCTTAGCTTCAGGGATCAGCAGTCTTCCTTCCCAGCTTATTGGAACGAAGCTGGCAAAATCATGACATTCTTGATAGACTTTTTGAAATCTTGAAAGCAGAGTGCTGGCTGGCCATGATTTTGTGTGCCTTTAATCTTGGCTGCGGGGAGGCCGAGGCTGGCGGATGGAGAGAGCTCGGAGCCGATTAGGGGTCCCCCCAAAGTCTGGCACCAGACAATGAGTCCTCAGGAGGTTGGGCCCGAGCAGGTCAGACATTCCAGGGGTAGGATTGGTCTGTGAGGAGCTGCCCCCCCCTTCCCAGCAGACTGGGCCCAGAGGAAGATGAAGGCCGCCGGGTGGGAGCCTTCTCTCCCCAAGCTTGGCTCGGGGCAGCATCCCCGGCCGTGTGGCTGCATGACGTTCCAAGTGTCCGGGATGGGTAAAGCTGCCCGTGGCTGCTCTGCTTTCTCTCACTTGGTCTTGTGTGTCTCTTAACTCCAGGTTGCGTTTGGCCCGGATGAATGAAGAGATGCGGGAGTCGGAAGGCCTTTACGGACAAGCCAGGTCAATATTCTCCTAATAATCACACGGAGATGCAGTATAAGAAATGCATTCAGGAGTTTATCAGTTTACAGTTAGAAGATCCCTAATTCTTAGCAGAATATGTCCTCTTGTACAATCGTGTTTTTTAACTTGACTTGTAAGTTGTGACTTTCTTGGCTGATACGTGTACAGTATTCAGTGGTTTTCCCAGGGCTCCTTGGCAGGCCTTTAGACACCTCCCAACCTGACGGGCCCGAAGGTGGCTCCCTCCTGCCCACCGTGGACTTCGATTCTCTGCTGTCTGTCCTTCTTCCATCCTTAAATATTCCAGTGAGTGGGCAGGGTGGGCCAGGTCTACTTGACACGCTCACGGAGTAACAGAGTGGCTGTTTTCTGATGAGAATCCCCCTGGAGGAGCCTATTTTTCAGGTGGGGATAACTGAGGGACTCCACAGTCCAGGTAACAGAGTCCTTCCTTGGCCAAAGAAATCCTAGTTTTTTTGATACATGGGAAAAAGTCAATTTGGGGAATACCAAAAGAGAAAAGTTTTTATGTCAGAAAAAAATCACTTAATTTGGGAGGCTTTGAAATAAAACTGTCAAGTCCAGGCCAGAGTGGGATTCAGTAGCTAGTTTATGGATGGAAGAATATTTCGGGGAGGAAGCTTAGCTGTGCTTCAGGCTCTGGCTTCTCCACAATGCCCGAGAACTGATGGAAGCTGTTTAAAATGTCATGCCCCAACTGGTTTAGTTGAGCAAAATCCTCAGTTGCTGACGTCGTCCATTCTCAAGAATGAGTAGCCCCCAGAGGAGTCAGCGTGCAGAACTGGGGGTGCCTCTGGCCCTTCGTCCGTATGCACTTGCTGTCCTCCATGACGAGGGCGGTCAGCGGGGGGGGGGGCCTCTCGTGCTGTTCCATCTTTTTAGTCTTAGTGATTCAGTTAAATTTTCATTCCTGTCCACCTTGGGGAGATTCTCAGGTTCAGACCTTTGTGTGACATGGGGACCCAGGAAGTTCTGGGAGGCATTTTGGGCTCAGGAGCACCAAGAGATTTTCTCGAGCTCATAGAAGGAGGCCTCCTCCCTTTGCTGGCCTCCATTTTTCTAGTCTCAAGGTGTCTCTGATCTTTGAGGACAAAAGGCGCTCCCCAGGTGTTAACCAGATGCTGCTCTAATGATTCAGACCGAAAGCAAAGCCGAAGGCTGCCCTTTCTTAGTCGGTCGGTCAAGGGGGAGGCTGAAACCTCCAGGAATGAACAGCTCTGGCTTTGTCCTCTACCTGAAACAACGGCCCAGACTCTGCAGCTCTTGGGCCGTGGTTCTGAATGTCGCCCATCGGTCTACACTTGAATATTAAGGGAGATTTTATATCAGATATTTAAATTATTTTATGTTAGTGGGCCACTTTTGAGGCCTCTGTATTTAAGCACTTTAACATTGACTGTGTGGTGTGTGTGTGTGTGTGTGATGTGTGTGTGTGTCTATACATATGTCTGTATCTCAAAGCTGGCATTTACAGGACAGGCAACGTTCAGGTTTTCAGAATTTCCCTGACATTCTTGACTTGCCCACCCCTGGATGGGCTGGTCCTTTTCCTGCTGTGTTTGCTGAAGGTTGTTGTGATTTTGGGGGGTGGGGAGCAGGAAGTTAGGAATTGGGGGGGGCGATATAGACAGCCTTCCTGGCGTTCCTCCCATGGTCCACCGCTGTAGGACCCTCGCAAAGGCTTCCTTGGACCTTTCTGGGGATTCAAAGCAGAGAAAAGGTGATTGTGCCGGTCTGCTCCACTGGAAATGGGAACTACTTAGTAAGTGTCTTTCTTTCAAATTTTACATTTGGATAATTTTAAGAATAAGCTTCTCTCATGATAGTGATGTGGGCAGACTAAAAGCGAGTCCGGGTCACCTTTCCCTCCTGGGAGTGCCAGCGCTTTCTTTCTGCTCTTTGGCCTTGGGGAGGTCGCAGAAGAAGGGCCTTGGGGCTGGCTCATCAGGTGACCTTCATTTCTCACCTCGGCCTGGGAGGTGAAGTCAGCTTTCTAATTTTGGCCATCAGACCTTCCTTGGGTTTGTAGGGCCAAGGCTTCCTGCTCGCTTTGAGGGGGAAGTGAAAAGGGATTCAAGTCTTGCAAAGCGAATCCCTCTGATCTCTTTCCAAAATCCTGGGGAGCCCTGCCTTGGAGGCTGAGCTCTCAGCCTTGCTCCAAGAGGATGGCGCCATCTGGCTCTGGTTTGCCTAAAGAGGTGAGGACGCATCCCAACGGGATTCCTGTGCTCAGCCCATCTCCAGGGAACAGCCATAGACAGGACTGCCCCTGTACCTGCAGTCTCTTGGGGCATCATGTCAAGGCGACCATAGATCCGTCCATCTCTGAAGGAGAAACTTCCCCACATGCCGACTAGCCAGTGTGGGAGCCGTGGTCAGAAATCTTGGGGAGAGTCAAGTGGAAGCCAGCAGGGGCTGAGGATCCCAAGTGCTCAGTGGCCTAGTACCTTTCAGAAACCCCCCAAAAGGAGCTCCCATTTAAAGGGAGAGATTCCAGTGAGACCTGAACTGGGGATCTTCCCGGGAAGCATTGCAGTGGATCCTTCCGGAGGGAGTGGTCCAGCAGGAGAAGAAAGCCAGCCTGGCTTTTGGATAATTAAATACCCATTTGTTGTAAGGAGTAACGTTCAAACCTGACTGTTACCACCACGTTGTATGTGTGTCATCATCCCATTCCTTCCCGACACTTCATTTCTGGCCCTTACTGTTGGAGAGAAGGTGGACGAGGGAAAATAGGGTTCTGGTGTCCATTTCTTGTTAAACTAGGCTTCTGTGTGTTCCGTGTGTGTGTGGGCGAGTGGGAAGCCTCGTCTTGTTGGTCGCCTCTCAGCACTAGCACATTTGGTTGAGCGGGGCACTGGCCGAGCGTAATCTTGCCCTGGGCAGTGGTCCTCCCCGAGGGGCCGCGTCTAGCCGGCGGGCCTGGCCGGGAGCTGGGAGGTGGGTTTTCTGTCCTCGGGGTGCTCCTTCCCGAATGTCTCCCGTGTGCCTTTTCCATTCCCTTTGGTGTTGGAAAGGGAAGCCTGTGCCAGAGTATTTTTGTATTAAACTGACCTGCACTTTAAACACACTTTCTGGAAGCTCCAATGCCAGACTCCGGTTTAAACAATGGGGACTCACGGTGTTTTGCACTGTTTACAATAAGTATTTTCCTGTAGCAGTTAAGAGAAACTTTGTTCAACTTCTCTTTTCTAGAATGAATTCCTCTTGGGTTGCCTCCTTCGTCTTGTTTGTTTTTATCTCCTCCAGGCTTCCCGAGACCTCCCGAAAGGCTTGGCTGGGGTGTGTGTGTCCGTGCGTGTGGGGGGGTGGGGGCCAGCATGAGGGTGGTGTCCCTGGTGGGGAGGTGGGCTGCTCCTCTGGCCCTCTGTTCAACTACTTGAATTTGGATCCTGCTGCCTTCGTTACCTGGGCTCGATGTGGCCCCCTGCAACCATGGCAGTTCCTTCACTTTCACTTAGACACGGCATCAGATTATTTGGGATTTAACTCAGGAAGAATCTCAGTCGTCAGCCGACTGACTTCAGTAGCTTCGAGGTTTATTTTAGCATGGGGATATGTACGGAGGGAGACTTTAAAAACTTCTCCCATCTCTTCGATCAAATGTATGAGGTTCAGATAAGTAGGAGATGTTTGACCGCTTCCCCCCCATTTGGGGGCCCAGAAGCCCGGCCTCGTTCCTTGTCCTGCCCGCGTGGAGCCTCTTGGACAGCCGGGGCTTTGCCGTGGGCGGAGATAGGCAGCCAGCCGGCTCTGGAAAGGCCATGTCATTGAGACAGGGGCTGCTCACCTCCACTTTAGCTCCAGGGCCCAGCCCCAAGCTCCTGTATATGTCCCCCAGCCCTCCCAGCCATGTCCTCTCTCTGGCCTCTGGAGCCTTTGGGGGAAGGGCGGGATTATCTCAAAGGATGCTTTAGCCAGATGTCATTCTGAGAGATTTTGTAAGCATGCCTTACAAAGAAGGGAGAAGCCTGGGAAGAGGAACGTGGACCCCCCTTCCCATGCTCACTCTGGCTGCCCTTGGAGCCGGACACGTCAGTCAGGGACATGAGGAGGCCTATGGGAGGTGAGGTCCAGCCCGGGATCCCGAGGGCCATTCCCGGGGACAGCGGTCGCTCGCGCTTCTCGGGGGCGCTGGCTCTGGTGATCCTTTCCTTAAAAGGCTAGGGAAGGTTTCCCGAGGTTGCCCCTGCTTGCCCCTTTACCTCCCCTCTGCTCTTTGCCCTCTCTAACTCTGCCCTTTCTCCTCTGGCTGCGCTGAGGCACCTCTTCCAGGTACTTCTTTACTGTTTCCTTTTCTGTCGTTGACTTGGAACTCGTTTCTTGTCTCTAAAATTGCTTCGTGATTTTGACTCAGTAAAAGCACGAACTTCCAAGTTGTACAGAGTCCTAATTAAGAGACATCAGATTTCATGTACGTTTTGCAAATGTGTCACACGTGTCTGACGAGTGTCCTCCTTTTATTTTTATGCAGGTGATGAAACTTACCAAGACATTTTCCGTGACTTTTCCCAAATGGCCTCCAATAATCCAGAAAAACTAAACCGTTTCCAACAAGATTCACAGAAATTCTGAATTTTTTTAAAGAAGGGAAACAAATTAAATCTGGTCCCCTCTTCTTCACCCAGCTGCAAATGCCCATTTTCCTCCTGCTTTCATGCTGCACATTCAGGTTTTCTAGATATTGAACGAGTGACAGGAGAAGGTACATTCCTTGCCAGTTCCACGGGGAAACGTTTTTGTGAATTCTTGTCTCGGTGCCTCTGCAGCCTGGGGGGGGACACTGTTTGGGGCCTGTTGGGGATGGGTGCAATCTGCTTTAGGGGCTTGCCTGGGCTGAAGCCCGGTCAGCTGGGTGAGGGACCGGTGGGTGCAGATGTAGTTCAGGGGTGCTTTTCAAAGCCCTCCTTTTTAAGGGGGGACAGCTCCCTCTTTCCATGACTTTATGCTTACCACATTCCACTAACCACGTCCACACAGCTGGAGCAGCTCGGGGCCAAGGCTGGCTCTGTGGCCTGGTGGGACAAACACCTCCTCCCCATGTGGTCGTGCCAGGGAAAGCCCCCTATCCCGGGGCCCGATCCCCGGCGTGGCTCCTGGCTTCGTGGCCCGGAGAGGAGAGGTGTTTGAGCTCCTGCAGTCGCAGGACGTAGCATTTGGGAGGCTAACTTGATGGTTCAGCTTCCTGGGCCCTTGCCCAATTTAGGGATGTAATAGAATTCTTCTCCAAAAATGACTTGAACAGTTTCCAAATTAAGTCCTACTTAAGATGTCCCTTTCAAAGTAACTGACTGGACAAGGAAGTTTTTAGAGGTTTGCTCTTCCCCATTCGAGGGCTAACTTCCCCCCTTCTTGGCTCTGACCTCACAGGGAAGGAACCCTTTCAGCCCCACTGGCCAGGGGCCGGCCCTGCTCCGGCTCTGCCTTAGCTGTGAGACGCACGTTTTCTGTTCGCAAACCATATTGATCGTAGCTCTTTTCGTTCCAGAGCATCAGAGATGTAGCTCTTGACTTTTTTAGCACAAGGCTCCTTTTTCATGTCTGATGTCCCAACATCATCCCGTCCGCTCTCGACGCTTCCTCTGTGATTGTAGCCACCCTTTGTGTTTTAATTGTCCATTTCCCATGAATCATGCCACTAAGGAATAAAATTGGAATGCTGACACGGTCTCCAAGGAGAGCTTTGGAAAGTTGACTTCATTTTTGCATAAGTGGAGAAATGTTATGTTGTTTGAGGAGCTCATGATTACCAACACTGGGTTTTTAAATAAGGCATAATTAAGTTGTCAAGTGATTTAATGTCAAATTGAGTAGTTTGATGAAGTAAAACCATGTTAGAGACAAACTTGAGTAATCTCATTTGTTTAAATTCTATAAATTATTCCAGCTTACCTAGTGATCAGGAAACATTGATGTCTTGGTCAAATGTGAGAGACGTCTTTTTAAAAGTAGAATTGAAGTTTTATGGCTTCCCTGCAAGGTGGCTAAGATAAAGTGTGAACTTGAAAGCATGTTTTTATATTGCCTTTAGAATTACTTCCTTAAAAAAAAAATTTTCTCAGAAAAAAACCCATCCAATGTACCTTGCTTGCAAAGTAAAGTACTAGAGTTTTGAAGTAAAAGAAAATAATAATTTGCATATATAAATGCAAGGGCCCCAAACCAGAGCTGTCTTTCAATATCATTTTAAAGTAAGCTCTGATTTCTCCTCACTGCTCCAGCCTTGCCCCCATCTGTGAGCCTGCAGAGCCAGGCCACGTTCCCCACCCTAAGGCTCCTAAGCCTCTGCTGCTCTGGCCCCTCGGTGCTAAGTAGCTTCCCCTGGTGCTGGGAGCCCCTCACCTCTTGCTCCCCTGCAGGCAGCTGCTTCTGGCTGCGCTCGCTTGGCTGCTCACTTAGAATCAATGGGAAGCGCTGACTCCAGCCGCTGCTTTCTAATATCTTCAGTGCAGGCTTTCTTTGGGGAGGAGGTTTTGGCAACCAGCTGCCACCTTGCCGCTGCCTGATCTCTTGGGGCGGCTGGGAGGGCGCCTCGGCGGCGACGTTTTGGGAGCTCCGGAGAGAAAATGATGATCTGGGCTCGGCTTCCAGACACACAGTAGGCAGGCTCCATTTGAGGTTCTTTTCTGAGCTGGGCCCGATTCCAGCCAGCCGTGTACAAACCCTACGCCATAAAGGCTTTTTCCTGTATGTAATACACCTGAATCTTACTAAATGGTGACATCGAGTGGGTCAGGCCTTGGGGGGCGGGCAGATGGGGACCCTCCAACTCCCTGTTGGTGCTGCTGCTTGTAACTCCATCATGGCGCAAATTGTCTGGCTCATTAGCATTTTAGAAATCTGAATGTGTAAGAAAAGTCTTGGATGTGAACAGAACACAGAATATGAAATTAATTTTGAGAACTCTGATTGGTTTAGCTTGTCTGCTAGTTCAGCATTTGTAATGCCTTCCTTGTAGCAACAGGTATATGCTAATGAACGCTAGCTTTTCTTTTTTTTAAATTACTCTCGGTACAATGCTTCAAAATTCAGGTATTTCTGAGTCCACTGCATTACAGTGTGTGACTAATCGGTCTCGGGCTTCCTTTGGTCTCAGTATCTTCTGTGCTTTCGGAAGGTTGTACATATGTGCTGAGATGAGCTTCAAATGAGTGAATTTTAACGTTTTCTTTTGTTTCATTACCTAAACACTTTAATGATCTGTAATATGTTAAGCAGTATTGTAAAAGGTAATCCTACACATGTAGCAACGTTTTTTACTTTTTTTGTAAAAGGACATGATTATAATAAACCAAAAACGATTGCCACTATTTATGTTTTCATTTATACCAGAATGTAATCCCTGTTCTGAAGAGCAGCATTGTTCCCAAACGGCTGCACTCTCATTAATATCTTTAAAGTTTCATGACCATTCCTTTTTCCAATATGGATATTGACTCCCAAAATGGCCTACATGCCGGGGGCTCCGTGCCTTGGAAACGGGCTGGAAAGATGTCTCTGTGCTCAGCATCCCTCCGCCAGGAGAAAATGGAGACAGGAGGCCAGGCTCTCCTCTCGCAGGCCGCTTGTGCTGCATTGATCCGAAATGGTTTCATCTCCTGGTGGCGGGCAGCCCTCCATCTTCCCGGTGTGACGGGCAGGGAAGGATTGCCTTTGGGGAAGTCTGGGCTTTTTAGAAATGTGAAGATTTTAACATTTTCACCACACAGAATTAACCTGTTCATGTATTTTAAATTGAATTTCAATGAATCAGTTATACAATCGATTTTATTTTTCTTAGACTGTCTTTTCTGTTTACACAAATTTGCTGTTTTCAGGTATATAGTGAGTAGTTTTTCTAATTGCAAAAAAGGATTTGTTTTTTGTGTTGCCTGTATCTTTCTAGCCTCCTTCCATATTATGTTCCATCTAATCCTATTTTTTCCCCAAAAGAAATAGAACTTAGTCAAGCCATGTGCTGCTAAGCAGGGAAAGGTGGCCACCCCAGGAGCGTCCGGGGCTCTGAAAGCCGGCTCTCGGCTCTCCCTCGGAGCTTCCCGGCCGCTCCTCACTCCATGGGCGTTCATGAGTCTGTAGTGCCGTGGGTCAGACTTGTTTTCATTGTAAATGCGATTGTAAACGTACATGCTCGTTATTCTACAATGTACATGATGTAAGAATTGTAAATAGTGTACCGGAATAAAGACTTTGTATGCTGAACTACTCAAGTATTGAGTCAATCAAAAATCCCTCCGCACCCAGGTCTTGGTAGGGAATGGAATGGCATCATCCGCTCAGTCACCAAGGATTTACTAAGTTAACCCCCGCCGCGTGCCAGGCTCTGTGCTGGGCGCCGGGGCACGAGGAGGAGAGTGAGATGGCCAGACCCGGATGGCAGTGTGCCCAGAACAAGTCACGCCCGGAGCTTCCCCGGCCCAAGCGGAGGCGTTGTCCTCCAGGATCCAGATCTCCTCCTGCACACAGCTTAATTCTTGAGGTCCAGGCCAATTCACTCGGGACTACGGAGCTGGTTTTCTTCTTTGCTGCCAGAGATTCCGCTCCGGTAGTGTCTCTATCTTCTTCAGAGCAGGTTGACCGGAAGGACTCTCAAGGGCGGATCCATCATGGGTCCCACAAATCCTCCCGCTCCAGCTCCAGGCCCTCGCCCTCCTCCCCTTCTCCCCCACCCCTGGTCTGGGATCCTTCAGCCCTTGGAGAGGTCCTTTTGGGTTCTAGATCACTGAGCCTAGATCCTCCTTTCCCTCCTCCCCCCTTCCCCTCCCTCTGCCCCTGCCAGGAAGAGCTCAGTTTTGGGGAGGGAGGGGCTCTTCCAACTCCAGTTCTTGGATCCTAAAGCGTCCCTTTCCCCCCTCCCCCATCCATCTCAGTCCCTTCCCTCCCTCCTGGACCAGGGAGAGCTCAGGCCCAGGGTGGGGGCGGGGGGAGGGGCGGCTTTCCCAGCTCCGATCTCCCGCCCTTCGGGGGATGGGATGAACTCAGACCGGGTGGGGAGGGGGCTCCCCTCAGCCAAGGGCTGAGATCCGGGAAGCCCCTCCCGTCCCAGACTAGCCCCTCCCCTAGTCAGGGGGCGCTCAGCCCCGGTGGGGGCGCTCTCCCAGCTCCGAGTCCGAGATCCGGGGTCCCTCTTCCTCCCGCTCCTTTCTAGCTCCTCCCCCCATCCCGTCAGAACGAGCTCAGCCGCGGGTGGGGGGAGGGGAGGAAAGGGGGCGCTCTCCGAGCCCTAAAGGTTTGTGATCAGGGCCCCCTCCCTCCCGCCCCCTCCCAGTGCCTTCCGGGGCAGCCCGAGATCCGGGGTCCCGCTCCCTCTCCCCTCCCTAGCCCGGCCCCTGCCCCGCCCCCGGGCCGGGATGAGCTCACCGGCCTGGCCCCGCCCCGGGTGGGCGGGGCGAGTCCTGGGCGTCCAGCTCGGCCTGCAGGCTGCGGCACCGGGGCCGAGGCCCGGAACCGCCGCGGGTGGCCCCCTCCCCCTTCCGCCCCCCATCCGGATCCCCCTCCCCTCCCCCGGAGGCCGCAGGCCGGCTCTTGCGCTCCCGCGGGGCCCGATCGGGCCGAGGGATGGCCGGCGGCGGGGCCGGGGGCGGCGCGGCGGGCGCGGCGGGGAAGGGGCGCCGCGGGGCCGCGTGCGCCCTGGGCCGGGCCCGCCTGGGCTCGCTGCGCTCCCACCAGTGCGCGCTGCTGCTCGCGGGGCTGCTCGCCGTGTGCGCCTTCTACTACGTGGGCTCGGGCCGCGAGACCTTCTCCAGCGCCACGCGGAGGCTCAAGGAGAGCCGGGCGGGGGCCACGGGCGGCCCCGCGCCGGCCCCCGCCTCCGACGCCCCCCCGGCGCCCGAGCCCAAGGCCAAGCCGGCCGACGGCGGCCCCGCGGGCCCGGCCGAGCTGGAC
The DNA here is from genome assembly GCF_048593235.1 of Sminthopsis crassicaudata. Lineage (NCBI taxonomy): Eukaryota > Metazoa > Chordata > Mammalia > Dasyuromorphia > Dasyuridae > Sminthopsis > Sminthopsis crassicaudata. The sequence continues at coordinate 2,011,966 of NC_133619.1, forward strand.
TTCCACGTGCTCATGATGTTCACCAAGGCGGACCGCAGCCCCGCGCTGCAGGCCAAGGGCCGCGCCGCCCTGCGCTCGCTGCTGCGCCTGGCCAAGCTGGACGAGCACGAGGTGCTCAACGTGCACTTCGTCAGCGAGGCGGCCAGCAGGGAGCTGGCCAAGGAGCTGCTCCGGGAGCTGCTGCCCGGGGTGCCCTTCAAGTACAAGGTGAGGGGGGCGGGGGGGGGGGACAGGCGCGGCCCGGACCCCTGCCCGCCGTCCGCCTGCACCCCGGCCCCCGCGGGCCGAGCCTGGCAGTGGGGGCTCGGGGGAGTGGAAGGGTCCCCCACCTCCCCGAGGGTCACAGGGGCCAGGCGGTCCCCCACTCCCCACCCAGCCCCAATCCTCGACGTTGTGGTTGCCCCGGGGCCGGGTCACTGCTGGGGGGCGGCGCTCTGCCCAGCCTGGCAGGGGGTCTGAAAAGGGGCCCCTTCTCCTGGAAGGTCACCTCCATCTCCTGAGGAGTCCCGTGGTGTGGGACGGCCCACCTGCCCCCGCAGAGGCCGCCGGGAGGGCCCGGGGGGAGGGGCACGGACGGGGGTCCTCTGTGACCGTGGAGTCGCTCTAGAGCTGGAACAAGAGGTCCCTCCCCTCCTGCCCTGGGGGTCAGCCTGCGGTGCACGCCCCTGCTCTCAGTGCTTGGGGGACTCAGATCTCTCCCCCGCCCCCACTCCCTCTCTCCACCTTCCCGTACCAGGGTTCCTCCCCTGGACATGAAAGAGCGGTTCCTTCCGTTCCTTCGGGCTCCTGGCCCAGCCTCTCCCTTCCCCCCCTCCCCCAGCTGTCAGGGAGTTTGCCTGAAACGTGGCTCCCGGCGGGCGGCCCGTGCCCTGTCCACGGTGCTGGCAGCCGCCCTCCCCTGCCCCGCCCACCCCCATTTCATTTATGGGCAGGGACCCTGAGGGCCAGGAGCCAAGGTGAACACCAGAGAAGGCTGGGATCGGCCCTCGCGCCACCCTGCGCTCTGATGTGCCCGGGAGCCCCTTGAGGGCAGGGCCACGTTTCCTGGGGGCTCGAGGTGATTCACGGCCCTCTCCGAGCCACTGGCCGGTTCCATGGGCATAGGCTAGGGAGCTGGGACGGCCTTCCCGGATCTCTGTGAGCTTCGGGGGCCCTCGGCGTCCTGTCCTGGGGGGCCGAGAGCAAGGAGCCGCCCCCCTTTCCTTCCCAGTTCTGCGCCCACCCCTGTTTGCCCTGAACTGGCTTGGAGCAAATGGTCACAAGCACATGGCTTTTTGTGACTGGGACCTGAACTCCCACAAGCCCCTAGGGGAGATTGCAGGGACAACCAAGCAGAGTTAAGGGGTTCCAGGGAGTTAGTCATTAAGTCAACAGCATTTATTAAGCACCTACTGTGTACCTGCTAAGTCAGTTGGATATAAAGTCCCCCCCAAAAGCCCCAATAACCAAACCAACCCACATGTCCGTGTTCTCGAAACGCCCACAGTCCCATGGAGCAGCCCAGAGTCCCAGAGAGAGAAGGGACCTTTGAAGCCATCACACACAGCTTGTGTGACCCAGAATCCTCCACAAATGACCTCACACTTGGGCATTTGACCCTTGCTTTGGGACCTCCTCCTCCGGAAGTTGCTCAAGCCGGCAAGTCTGATGGGTAGGAAGCTGTTCCTGACTTCCAGATGTGCCATTATCTGTTGGACCTTAAGGGGTTATCATGCAGCTATTAATAATAATCACTTTGCTCCTCACCCCTTGACTTCTGCCCTCCAGGCCAAATAGAATCTTAATCGAATCCTCCCTAAGCAGACAGTCCCCAGCACTACCATGACAGCAATAATGATAAAAGCTCCGGAGATACAGCACCTCCCCTGTGCCAGGAACCGTGCTTGGCACCTGAGACCGTTCTTTTGGTTCCTGCCCAGGCCAGGCAGGTGCTGTTATTATCCCCATTTCACAGAAAAGGAAATGGAGCTTGAGACGTCTCACCCAGGGTCTCACAGCTAGGAAGCGTCTGGGGCCAGATTTGAACACAGATCCTGCCCAGGGCTCCATCCAGCAGACCGCTGGTGTCCCCGGGGATCGTTCCTTTTTCAGCTGAAACTCCCAGGACACACCTGGTGTCTGCCTAGGGGATGACCAGGAGATGGGAACGCCGAAGTCCTCCCTCTGAGGAAGGCCTGGGACTCTGCTCTCTCCCCTCCCCTGCCTCCATTTTGGTTGTTTAGCTAGAAAGTTTGACTGCATTTGTAAAGAGAATAAGGTCGCATCTCCACAAAGGTGACCCTGGGCCCCAAAGAGCCAGGCCTTCAGGCTGGGGGATGGACCATCTGTTTCTTGCCATAGCAGGCTGGTCCCCACCTCCAACTGGACCGAGCCCTGTATGGGAAGGTGGAGACCTTCCTTCCACTCGGGCCCGTCGCTGGTGACTCTTTGACCCGAGGCCCCGTGTTCTCTGAGCACAAGGAGCCCATTAGAGGAGCTAGTAGGGAATCTGGACTTGGGGGGAGGTGATAGCTTGTTTTATTTCCTGGGCCTTGGGAAGATGAGTTAGACCGAGAGAGGGGGAGTCCCCGGGCTGATGATGCACGGATCATGTAGAGTCCCTGCCTAGGACCCAGCTGCTCCCACCTTCCTCAGGTGACTGGCTTTCCAGTTATAAAGGTGTCCCATTGTAAAAGAACCTAATAAACCCAAATCAGAACTAAAAGGTCCAACCCAAACCAAACAGCATTAGCAAGTAAGGGGTTTTCACTGTGAATCCTTGTTTTCCAAAGGATCCACCCCAGAATATCAGAATTCTGCTGGAGGAATTAAAATGTAATTCTGATAAGAATGTTGATTATTATGCTTGAGGAACAACCCTGGTTGCTTAATTCACCAAAAGCACCGACTGTGTGCATATTATTGTAAAAATGGGTTTTTTCAGTTCCAGATTCTCTTCCTATCTCATCTCCTTCCCACCCAGTGAGAAGACATAGGCAGTCAGGCAGAGCATTTCTGCATTAGCCACATTGTGGGGAAAAAGGAAGAAAAATACAGAAAGAAAAGGGTGAAAGGTCACAAAACCAGAAATGAACTAGCTCCTGCCCTCAAGAAGCTCCACTTTATTGGGAAAAGACATGTATACAGAAAAGTAAATATAAAAAAAACTTTGGAAGCCATTACTCTAGAGAGAAAGGGCAGGGGAAGGGGGAGGGAGAGGGACGAAAGAAGAGGGGGAAGAGGAAAAAAGGAAGAGGAGAAGAAAAAAAAGGAAGAGTAAGAGAGGGAGGAGGAAAAGGAGGAGGAGGGCGCCTTGATCAGGGGATGCCATGTGCCATAGGGAGATGGGATCTGGAACATGGTGGGCCGAATAAGGAAAAATGAGAAATAAACTTGGGGATGTGAAGGAGACATCACTGGAAGCCCATCACAGTGGCCAGGTGAGCCCAGGGGCAGGGGGGAAGCTGAGGATGCTGCCCCGGATGCTCTTCCTAATTGCGGGCAGCAGAGGGCACTGTGCCCCACGCCAGGGCTCCTCTGTGGCAGATGCTGCTATTCAGACAGAGGGGCCCATTGCAGCAGCTGAGAGGATCCAACCCAAGAAAGCTGGGTTTCTGTTGTTTTCAGAGCTCCGTGAGGAGGGAAAAGAGAGAGATGGTGAGAACCTCCTTTTTGATCCATGTTCGATCCAGTTTTTAGGGCTCTTGAACAAGGTGGACAGATCCTCCTGGGATCCTGGGGATCTCCCCATCCCCCCTTTTTTCCTCTCTGACTCCTGGCGCCCCCCCCAGCTCTGACTGCCATCCCCAGGCTGCACTGGGGGGTCCCAGAGGGACCCGGTCCACACTAACATGTGCAGTGGCTGCCCCAGATTCTCCTTCCGTCCTCCGAAGGGACTTTCCTGAAGCTCTGGTCCCTCCCCTGTGACTCCCCTGCCCTCAGGAGCAAGCTGGGTGCGGTGGTAGGGCACGGCTGGCTGTGGCCCTCGGTTCTGTGACAGGCCCAGGTGCCTCGGTGTCTTGGCTACACTTCCTCCAGGATGTCCAGTGGGGCTGGGGGCCGGCTGCGCAGGCTTGGAGGGGCTCGAGCTGGTCGAGCAGGGGAGTCCCTCAGTCAGGTCCGGGTTTAAGGAAAAGCTCTTGGGCAGCTTCCCCTAGGCCAGACCCGAGTGGGGAGAGACCAGGGTCTCAGCTACCAAGATGGCGGCCTTGGGAGTGGAGGAGGGTCCATGTGGCAGAGGCCTGTGCAGATGGGAAGGGTCTTATGGGGCCATGGAAAGTGGGTCAGCACCAGGTGCTTCTCTCGGCACGCTCCCTGATGACTGGGGGGGATGAGGAGGAGGCTGTTCCCGGCTTGTTTAATGAGCATTGATCCTTGCTGGGAGCCAGGTCTTGGGCTTGGAGCTTGTGGTCAGTCCCGCCAGGCTGAATGGCTCCAGACAGGAAGTTTCTGGTGAAGGGCCCAGGGCTGAGCGCCTGCTGCAGGGGAGGCAGGGGCCTGGAGGTGACCTGAGGTGTGCGGCCACCTCCTCCAGGCTCTCCCTTCTTGTTCTCCCGCAGGTCATCTTCCACGATGTGGCCGTCTTGACTGAGAAGCTGTTCCCCGTGGTGGAGGCCATGCAGAAGCACTTTAGTGCAGGCTCTGGGACTTACTATGGGGACTCCATCTTCTTCTTGTCGGTCGCCATGCATCAGATCATGCCCAAAGGTAAGGAAGCTCAGGGCCCAATGGAGCGGCTGCAGGGCCCTTCTTTGTCCTTGTCCTTTCCTGAAGTCCCCTGGATGCTCCAGTGGAAAGAGTGGAGATTAGGAGGTGACCAGGGGAGGGGAAGAGGCCCCATTTTCATTTGTAAGGTGGTGGGGCAGGTGGGCTCTGGCCTGGCCTGAGGAGGCTTAGTTTGGAATTCAGGCTCTGCCAGGGGCAGGCTGTGTGACCTGGGTTTCACTGGGCTCAGCCATAACCCGGTGTTCCCCACTGGAGTACAGGACTTGCCCTTGCGATCTTTTTCTGCTGGGTCTGTCTTTTCTGCACTCTATCTCATCACTGGCTGGTAGAAAGGGTGATTGCTGCTCTTCTACCAGGGCTGGAGAGCTGTTCTTGGTCATGCTGGGGCTGAAGGTAGGGGATATTTTTTGCCTGGTTTCTGGATGACACTGGGGGATGGTGTGCTTGGTTTAGGTGGGTTTTGTGAGCCCTCAGAAGCCTGGTCTGGTCCAGGGGATCTGGGATAGGGATCTTCTGGGGAGGATGGGAATTCCTTCAGAGTCATTACCGATTGGACATGGAAAGATCTGTGCCCAATGAACCCGAGACCAACCACAATGGGGCTGGTTTGGGGACTGAGTGGTGTTTTTCTTTAGTGGGTGACACTGTGCCCACCAGTATGGAGAAGAGAAGGACAAGCACTTCCCAGTCATCGGCATAGACCAAGCCCTACTGTGGGGGGGTCACCTGTAAGTTAGGATTTGGCACAAGAATCATTTCCAGTGACCAAGTTGTGTGTTTGCACTAATAGGCTCCAAATTTCTTGACTCCATCATCACATCCATGAAAAGTTTTGAAGTATGCACCCCCAAGATGCATACGTTGTTTGTTATTTTTCAGTAGTTCCATAGAACCAGCTCTTCATGGTTCTATTTGGAATTTTCTTAGCAGTAATAATGGAGTGGTTTGCTATTTCCTTCTTTAACTCATTTTACAGATGAGGAAACTGAGGGAAACAGGGTTAGTGATGTGCCTAGCTTCACAGAGCTAATAACTACCTGAGGCTACATTTGAACTCAGAAAGATAAAGGCTTCTGTGCACTGTTCACTATGACACCACTTCATCTTATATACTCACCTCTTTATAAATTTTACAAATAAATGTATTATTCTTATTTGTAATAATGTACCTTTTTACAACTAATAACAAAAATAGAAATTTTAAAAGGGAGAGATAAAGATGACAGTAATTGAGGTGATAGGGGGCTATTGGGATTTATTGAGTAGAAGGTTGACATGGTTAAACCTGCACTTTAGAAAAAAAACATTTTTATGGCTGAATGGAAGATGAACTGGAATGGGGAGAGGTAGACAGACTCTTTAGCAGCTATCCCACTTGTGAGGTGATGGTGGTCTGCAGCAGGGTGAGGGCATTGTCCAAGGGAAGGGAGAGTGTATTGGAGGGATGCTGCAGAGATGAAATAGATGAGAGAAGCTGCAGAAGTGAAATAGACTAGAGATGCTGCAGAAATGAAATAGACTAGAGATGATGGAAAGGTGAAATAGACAAGAGATGCTGCAGAGATGAAATAGATGAGAGATGCTGCAGAAATGAAATAGACTAGAGATGATGGGAAGGTGAAATAGGCAAGAGATGCTGCAGAGATGAAATAGATGAGAGATGCTGCAGAGATGAAATAGACAAGAGATACTGTAGAGATGAAATAGACAAGAGATACTGTAGAGATTGATGAAATAGATGAAAGATGCTGCAGAGATGAAATAGCCAAGACATACTGCAAAGGTAAATTAGATGAGAGATACTGTAGAAAAGAAATAAATGAGAGATACTGCAGAGGTGAAATAGATAAGAGATGAATTGGATGAGATGCTGCAGAGGTGAAATAGGCAAGAGATGCTGCAGAGGTGAAATAGATGACAGATTCTGCCGAGATGAAAAAGACAAGAGATGCTGCAGAGGTAAAATAGACGAGAGATGCTGCAGAGATGAAATAGATGAGAGATGCTGCAGAGATGAAATAGACAAGAGATACTGTAGAGATGAAATAGACAAGAGATACTGTAGAGATTGATGAAATAGATGAAAGATGCTGCAGAGATGAAATAGCCAAGACATACTGCAAAGGTAAATTAGATGAGAGATACTGTAGAGAAGAAATAAATGAGAGATACTGCAGAGGTGAAATAGATAAGAGATGAATTGGATGAGATGCTGCAGAGGTGAAATAGGCAAGAGATGCTGCAGAGGTGAAATAGACGACAGATTTTGCCGAGATGAAAAAGACAAGAGATGCTGCAGAGGTAAAATAGACGAGAGATGCTGCAGAGGTGAAACAGACTAGAGATACTGCAGAGGTGAAATAGATGGGAGATGATGGAGAGATGAAATAGCCAAGACATACTGCAAAGGTAAATTAGATGAGAGATACAGTAGAGATGAAATAAATGAGAGATACTGCAAAGGTGAAATAGACAAGAGATGCTGCAGAGGTGAAATAGAGGAAAGATGATGGAGATATGAAATAGAGGAGAGATACTGCAAAGGTGAAATGCATAATGCTTCAGAGGTGATATCAATAAGCCTTGGCACCATACTGGATCTGGAGAGTGAGAGAGTGAGGAGTCCAGAACGATCTCTAAGTTGGGAGCCTGAGAGTCTGTGGGGATGGTAGTTCCCTCTGTCAGAAGAGAGAAGGTTGCCAGCTACATGGTGCAGTGGACAGAGCATGGCACTGGAGTAGGCAAGAGTGATCTAGTCCTGGGGGAGCAGGGACTACTAGGGGTAGTAGTGCTAGACTGCTCATCTAGTGGTGAGAGTTTCTGGTGAGCATTTCAGTTATAATTGTCTTGAAGAATCTGAGATCTGTTCAGGAAGGGGGAAGCTTGTACAAGAGGAAGGGATGGGGCAGTATTGGGGTGCGAGGGCAAGAGTGAAGGCCCATATTGACCACAGCTGACACAGGAGGGTGTGGGATAGCCCATCTTTCTGCCTGTTCAACAAGATTATAATTGTAAAGCCCTAGCATGGCAACTGGCATGTGGTAGGCACTCAGGGCTCATCTTCTTTCCCTTCTTCCCACCTTCAGGTTGATTCATCATCTAACCCCTGTGAGGGAGTCTGGCCACAGCCCCCCCCCCCCCCGGGGGGGTAGAACATACAAGATTAGGGTGTTTTATAAAGTCACACACACACATACACACACACACACACACACACACACACACACACACACACAGAGCATTCACCCCTGACTGCTCATCTGCATGTCTTCTCATCTATCTCAGGAAGGCCGAAATTTGTGTCCCTCCATGGCCAGGACCAGGAATGTAGTAGGCTCTTATTAAATGTTCTCTGACTCTGATTGAATGCTGGAGGCCCCATTGATGCATTGTCCCTCATTCAATCCCGACTCGTTAGAAGTACTCATTAGGAAGATCCATGTTGCCGTACATGTGTGCACATCGTATGTGTACGTGTGTGTGTGGTTTCCTTTCCTTGAAGTATATCCTGGGTCTGTGCCCAGCTCTGCCAAGCGAGAGTCTGCAGAGATGTCACCCTTGTGTATCCCGGGGGCTCTGGGGTGGGGCTCAATGGGCCTCCTTTTGGGCTCTTTGCTCTTCTTCAGCTCTTGCCCAGGACTTTCCCAGTCTCACCATTATCTCTTTCCTAGAGGGGAGAAAAAGGAAGCCCCGCAGCTGTCCATTAGGCCTGAATCTGGCTGCTCTTGGTCTCTTCTTGTCCTCTTGGGGGACTGTTAAGTCCTCCAAGAAGAGCCAGGCCTTCCCAGAGCTCCTGACGCCCCCTGGCAGGTCTTGCTTGGGGGTCCCAGAGTGACTTAGAGATGCTAATGCTCATCCCCTACCTGAATCCCTGAGGAAGAGCCCGGTTCAGGGCCTCTGGGGAGCTTCGGCCCTTTCCTCCACGAGAGATTGGGGGGTCTCAGCCCCAAGAAGGAAGCCAAGAAAACAATGAAATGGCTTCTCTCCCCCCCATTCATTGTAATCCAACTAGTCAGTCCACTTCTGAAACCCCTACTCTGGGCAGGATTAGGGGAGGCCGCTAGGGGACGCCGGAGCACTGGGCCTTGAGTTCAGGTGCCGCCTCAGGCGTTTCCTGGCCTCTATGGCTCCTGTCCCTCCTCCCTCACCTGTAAAATGGGGCCAAAGTGCCCCAGGAAGCTCAGGCCTCCTTCCCCGAATAACGTATTTAAATGTAAAGAGAAGAAGGAAATCATTTCTTCTGGGAATTGCGGATGTTTGGGCCTGAGCTGCTCGCTACCAGCCCTCCCTCCCCCAAGGGGTCCTCGCTTCCCTGGGGGGATGGGCGTGGAGCTGTGTTCCCCCTCCCACGCATACTGTGCCCCTCCCCCCCCTGCGTCCCCAGCCCCGTAAGTCCGGGATCCGGCGGGACCCTGGTTCAGGGCATGCGTTTAGGGCCTTTAGCCCTTCTAGTGGGCCAGCCGGGACCCCCGCTCCCCCGAGGGCGCGCCTCGGGGCGCCCCCTCCTCCCCCTCCGCTGCGCAGTACGCAGGGCTTGGCTGGGGAGGGCAGGATTTCTCCTATTTTCTCCGCTCCTGCAGCGGCGGGGGGGGGGGGGGGGGGGGGAGGGGCACCGAGCCGGCCCCTGCGTCCCCCCCTCCCGAAGGCGGCGCGTCCGCCAGGCTGGGGGCTGCCGCGGGGGAGGGCTGGGGCTGCTGGGGGGAGCGCGTGATGGACAGCTCCCGCCTGCCGCAGAGGGGCTGGCGAGGAGGAGGAGGGAGCCGAGGGATTGGCGGACGCGCGCCGCAGATGAATCAAGTCCTCGAGACGCTCGGAGGCTGCTGGCTGGAGACGCGGACCCGGGGCCGGGGTCGGGCCCCCTCCCCCCGTAAGCCTTCTGGGGGCGCCGCCGGGGGGGGCGGGGGCTGCGGTGGAGTTCCAGGGTCTTTGCCGCTGGTCGGGGTTCTTAGGGCGCTTTATTAGCGGTGGGGGTTCCGGGAGAATCCCAGCGCCCGCCATCTGCTCGTTCAACAGGTGCCGGCCCGGTGCGCCCTTTGGGCCGAGCTGGGCAAAGGGACCGGGCGGGCGTTAGCGCGGGCCCGGCTTTAAGTAGAAACCACGGTAAATCTGTGGGACGGCTCCGGGGTCAGAACCCGGGTTCTGGTGCGGGATCCTGGCTGTGCGTGGGATCTTGGGTAATCTGTGGAGGGAGGGGAGAGAGATGGGGGCGGGGGGCTCTTTCAGCGCCGGACCCGGCGCCCTTTGAGCCCCGATTGTGGAGGGAGGGGGCACAAGGAACGATTTTGTGAGTAAAATGGAGAGATGGTTTTCAGGGGTGAGCTGGGGCCTCCCCATGTCTGATCCCCGGCGCTCTAAGAATCCACCCGTGAGAGCGGAGCGTTTCCGGAAAGATTAAGGCCGGCTTCGAGCTTTTGTTCAGAGCGAGGTTCGGCGGGGGTAGGGGTGCGCGGCTCCCGGGCCACTGGAGGAGCAGAAGGAGGCCCCGAGAAGGGGAGCAGCGCGCCCCTGCTGGCGGCCCCCTTCATTACGCACTACGTCACCGCGGCAGGGCCGGGGGGGGGGGGGGGGGGGGGGGGAAAGAGCCGGTTTTGGCCCCAGCGAGCTCCCATTCTCCGGGGGAGGCCCGGGGCCACTGGAGGCAGCCTGTGCTGAGTCACTCCTCGCCTCTGAGCGAGCCTCCGGCCCCCCCCCCCCCGCCTGGGGCTTGTCCCCCCCCAGGATTCCCTGCTGAAGTGGTCGTCGTGGGGAGCCGGGCTCCAGCTCCTCAGCAGATCCGCCCTGACTGCGCCGCTTCAGAATCGGGGAAACGAGACCGTCCTAGGCCCTGTAGCCACAGCCCAGAGGATGCTGGTGCTGCTCCGGGAGGCTCGGCCCCCCATCTCCCCGGGAGCCCCGGCCCCTGAGACGCCTGGAATATTCCCCGGGCTGTCAAAGACCGGAGCAGCAAACTCTGCTTCTGGCACACCGCCGAGGCTGGGGGGGGGGGGGGCGCAGAGTGCTCCCCTTGACCGTCCCTCAGGGCAGAGATGGGTGTCTGAGGGATCCCCTCTTAAGCCGCCGGAGAGAGGGAGAGTTGCGTGGCGAAGGCTGGAAAAGGCCCCGTTGTCATGGGCCCCTCGGAGTGGGGCTGGCAGGGACCTTGTGTCTAAGGCTGGCCTTGCCCTGAGGAGGAAAGTGAGAGCCAGAGATGGGAAGGCTCAGGGAGGAGAGGCAGGTTACAGCCCAGGTGTTCTCTTCCTTCCCCTGTACTCCTGTTGGTAACAGCTCATACCTTTTTTTTTTTTTTTTTTTTTTTATGATGAAGCTAAAAACGTATAGAAATGCTTCTCCCTTCTTTCTTCTCCCTTCCCTCTTCTCCTTTCTCCTTCTCCCCGTACCCTTCTTCCTTCCTTTTTCCTTTTTCCTTCCTCCTTCCCCATCTCCCTTCCCTTTCCCCCTTTCCCTTCTCTTTTTCTTCTCCTTCCTTCCTCTTCTTCCTTTTCCTTCCCCCCTGCCCTTCTGCCTTCCTCCTCCCCTCCCACTCTCCCCTTCTCGCCTTGGATGTTGGTCTCTTCTCCAAGGATGTCCTTGGTTGGTGTGGGACAGGTTGGGGAGGAGAGGAGATTTGAGCTTCTTAGAGTGACGGTATCAGCACAGGTTTACAATGGTCCATTTTGGATGATCTTGGCAATATTTTATCAGTCGGTTTCCTGGGGGTCCCCTTGGTGTTTGAGACTGAGATTTAGTCTGTTCTCATCACCAGGGGGCTGCTCTGATGATCCCCCTCAGGGGACTGGGACGGACACTGGATCTGACATTCATGGTCAGCGTGGTGGCTAATAGGTAGAGTGTTGGGCTTGGAATAAGGAAGGCCTGAATTCAAATCCTGCCTCAGACACAAACGTGCTGTGTGACTATGAGCAAACATTTTCATCTTTCTTAGTTTGTTTCTTCAACTGGAAACTGGGATAATCGTGTACCTGCCTCTCAAAGCTATTTGTGAGGATCACATGAGAGAGATAACTCATGAATGCTTCACAGTTGGCCTCACTGGCACAGTATATAGAACAAGCTGTCCTCCCTTTGTAAAAAGGGTGGGTGCTGAGCGGGGCAGGTTCTTAGTGATTTCACAATGTGCTCTTGACACTGTATGTCATCTTTCTTTCAGTTACATGACTATAATTACATGTCTAGTGTTTTCTTGGTTCTGCTGATTTCCCCCTGAGTCAATTAATTCATATAAATCTTTTCAGGCTTCTCTGTATTTATCACACGTCATTTCTTACAGCATAGCCATGTTCTGTTACATTAATGAACCACATTCTGATGAGCCATTCCCCAATTAATTTGAGCATTGACTTTGTTTCTAATTCTTAGCTGTCACAAAAGTTGTACTATAAATATTTTGATATATTTTTTCTTTCTTAAAGGTGGCTTATTAGAGTTAAAACTCAATAATGCAATCTCTGGTTCAAAGAGTATGGATGTTTAAGTCACTTTTTTTTTTCCTTGAGGCAATTGGGTTTAAGTGACTTGCCCAGGGTCACACAGCTAGGAAAAGTTAAGTGTCTGAGACTAGATTTGAACTCAGGTCCTCCTGATTTCAGGGCTGGTGCTCTATCCACTGCGCCCCCTAGCTGCCCCTTAAGTCACTTTAATTGCATGATTCTGAATTGCTTTCCAAATGATTGTACCACTGCACAGCTTCACTGACAATATTAGTGTGCCTGTCATTCCAAAACCCTACCAGCATTGACTTTTGCCAATTTTTGTCATTTTTTTGCCAATTTACATGGTGGGAGGTAAAACCTTAGTGTTGTTTCATTTGCAATTTTTTTATTAGTGATTTGGAACATTTTTTCAAATGTTTGTTACTACTTTTCAGTTCTTTTGAAAGCTCATATCCCTTGACCACTTTTATATTTGGAAAAGGTTTTGGCTGGGTTTTGTATGTATGTATATACATGTGTGTACATACAAGTATCCATTTATGTAACTTGATCATCAAACTTATCTGAAAAATTTGGTAGTCTCCTTCATCCCTCTTCCCCAAGACAGTAAGCAATCTGATATGCTTAATATGTGTAATTCTCCTAAATATTTTCTTATTCATTATGCTACAAAAGAAGTCAGATCAAAAGTAGAAAAAAAAAAAAAACATGAGAAAGAAAAAAAAAAAGTACATAATCAGCAACAACCCAAAAAAAAGGTGTAAAACTATGTTTTAATTCACATTCAGTCTCCATAATTCTCTCTCTGGATATGAATGGCACTTTCCATCATAAGTCTATTGGAATTAGGGGCAGCTAGGTGGCGCAGTGGATAGAGCATCAGCCTTGAATTCAGAAGGACCTGAGTTCAAATCTGGTCTCAGACATTAACACTTCCTAGCTGTGTGGCCCTGGGCAAGTCACTTAACCCCAGCCTCAGGGGGGGAAAAAAAAAGTCTATTGGAATTGCCTTGAATTGCTTCAAGAGCCAGGTCCATCAGAATTGACCATAACATAATCTTGTTGTTACTACTGTTCTCTTGGTTCTGCTCACTTTGCTCAGCATCAGTTTATATGGGTCTTTCCAGACTTTTCTGAAATCACTTATTATTTTTTATAGAATAATATATTCCATAACATTCATAGACCATAACTTATTCAGCTGTTCTCCAAATGATGGGCATCCACTCAGTTTCCAATTACTTGCCACTATAAAAAGGGCAGCCACAAACATTTTTTGCACATATAGGTCCTTTTCCCTCTTTTATGGTCTTTTTGGGATACAGATCCAAGAGAGACATTGCTGGATCAAAGAATATGGACAGTTTTGTGTTCCTTTGAGCATATTCCAAATTGCTTTCCTGAATGGTTAGATCATTTCACAACTCTACCAACAATGAATTAGTATCCCAGATTTGTTACATCTCTGCCAACATTTATCATTATCTTTTCCTGTCATCTTAGACAATCTGAGAGGTGTGAAATAGTATTTCTTTTTTTTCTTTTTTTTTTTTTTTCCTGAGGCTGGGGTTAAGTGACTTGCCCAAGGTCACACAGCTAGGAAGTGTTAAGTGTCTGAGACCAGATTTGAACTCGGGCCCTCCTGAATTCAGGGCTGGTGCTCTATCCACTGCGCCCCCTAGCTGCCCCGTGAAATAGTATTTCAAATTTGTCTTAATTTGTCGTTCTTTAATCAATTAAAGCATTTTTAACATGACCAGAAATGGCTTTAATTTCTTCATCTGAAAATTGTCTGTTATATACTTTGACCATTTATTAACTGGAGAATGGCTTGCATTCTTATAAATCTGAGTCAGTTCTCTATGTATTTTAGAAATGAGGCCTTTATCAGAAACACTGGCTGTAAAATTTTTCCCCCAGTTTTCTGTTTGCATTTTAATCTTGGCTGCATTGATTTTGTTTGTGCAAATACTTTTAAATTTAATTTTTTTCTATTTCCCCTCTATTTTCTTTTTTAAAGTTTAATTTTAATATAATGTAATCAGAATTTTCCATAATATTCTCTAGTTCTTCTTTGGCAACAAATTCTTTCCCCACAGCTCTGAGAAGTAAATTATCCTTTGTTCTCCTAATTTACTTATAGTACTACCTTTTATATCTAAATCATGAACTCATAAAGACCTTATCTTGGCATAGGATGTTAGATGTTGGTCAACATCTAATTTCTGCCATACTATTTTTCAGTTTTCTGAATTTGTCAAAAAGTGAGTTCTCGTTTGTTGTGTTGCATGTTCAATTTGTTGTTTTGCTCTTTATTTTGTTGTTGAAAGTGTTCAGAGATATAACATTATCCCAAGTACTTCTTTGATTAAATTGATTAAAATTTGATTAAATTTTGATATGTTGTCTCACTGTTGTCATTATCCTTAATGAAATTATTGAATGTTTCTACGATTTGTTCTTTGACCCATCTATTCTTTAGAATTATTATTTAGTTTCCAATTAATTTTTAATCTTTGCTTCAAAGGCCCTTAATGAATTTATTACATTATGGTCAGTAAAACATATGTTTAATATTTCTGGTTTTTTGCATTTGTTTTATGGCCTAATTATATGATGATTTTTTTTTTTTGTGAATGTGTCATGCACAGTTCAGAAATACATATGCTTCTTATTATTCCTGTTCAATATTCTCCAGAGGTCTGCAATCTAACTTTTTAAAAATTATGTTCAGTTTCTTAGCTTCTTGTTTACTGGGTTTTTTTTTTCTAATACAATCGATTATATTGATTGTTTTCCTAATCTTGGTCCAGCATTCCTGGCTGCCACACACCCCAAGCCCAACAGACGTCTGTGTGCATCCATGGTCAGTCATTGTTTGTCCGTGGCTATTCAGAACCGGGGCTGGAGACTCCTGCCTGCTCGTCCTGGGACCCTGATCTTGGGAGATGAGATGGGCTGCAGAAGCCATGCTCTCTGTGGCAGAGAAGCCCAGGTGATTTGGACCATATTTCCTGGGCTGTTTAGCTTGGCTATGCTCAGGAAACACTGACCTAAGCTCCCAAAGGTCTTTGACTTCGTGCCACGAATCCCTTAAGGAGGGCAGCTGCTTTCTAGAGGTTAAATAGGGGCTGGAAGGAAGAGTCTCTTACGAAAAATGAAAACATTTGGCTTGTCACCCATCATGGGGCTTGTTACCCATGGGGCTGGTCCCAGAGTACAGAGGAGTGGCTGGCTGCTTGCTGGGGCTCTGGGCGCTCTCCATGGTCCTGCCATTCCATCCCTTTCATCTTCAGCTTCCTCCAAGCCCCCAAGTCTCAACATGGCATTTTTTGTCTTGGTCCAGACCCTTGTCAAGCGTTCAGTGTAGACATCCCCCTCCCCCCGGCAGCTCTGTAAACCCCCCCCCCCAAGTTCTGAGATTTGGCCCTGGTGACTACGGCTAAATCACATTTCGTGTTTGTGGACTTCAGTTTTCTCATCAGGAAGATGGACTAGAGGGTCCATTGTGGCCCCCTGATTTGTGGAGGCTGTTGTTCTTATGAATGAGGCGTATAATGATGAGAGCCAGTCTTTCAGTTGGGAGTGTCCAGAGGCAGGTAGCCCAGGAGTGTGGGGGGCTGCAGGGAGGGAGGGACATTCAGAGATGGTCATCCTTTTCTGGACCTGCTCTTTATGGAATATCCTTCCTTGAGACCTGTTCCTGCCCCGCCTTCTCTTCTCCCATTCCTGAGTTCCTCCTGGAGCCTCCATGCTATTAAGGATCCTGGCCAGCCTGCTGTCCTGCCCCGGGCTTCTGGGCCTGCCCCTGTGCCCAGTACAGTGCCTTCATTCCTCCCCTTCCTTCCCTCATCCTCCCTGCCATCTCCCTTTTGTGAGCCCTTTTCTCCCATCAGAATGGAAGCTCTTTAAGGACGGGGACTGTTTTTCTTGTATTTCTATCCACCTGGCACACAGTAGGTGCTTAGTAATTGTATGTTGATTGACTGACTGAATGTCTAACTTCTGATAAATACCAGCACGGACTCCAAGTCCACTGTATAGACTTAGCATTTGTCTTGGTCTCTCCAGAGTTTTATACAGTAGGTCTTAATGGATGCTTCAGATTGGTTAAGTGCCGTGCCCAGGTTCACACTGGGCCCTCCTGCTCTGACTCCTCCAGTATTCTCCACCCCACCCCCCCATCCTCACCTGTGCTGCTGGCCCAGGACCCTCTGCTATGACATCCTCACTTTGGCTCGGCCTCTTTCCTACCTGGGCACAGGTAGTTACAGTTACAGGCAGGCATTGGTCCTGTTTCCTCCTTAGGGACTGGCGGTGTTTAATGGGAACATTAGTGGGATCCTGGCCAGGGCCAAAGGGGTGTCTGTGTGCTGCATGCTGTGTATTGATTTCCAAAGGGATTGTGGTTTTACATCTCTACCAGCAATGCACCAGCACGCCTCTCCTCCCACACTCCTCCCTCACTTTGCAGGGTGAACAATCTCAGGATTGTTTGGAGTGCCTGTGTCTGATATGTTGTTAATGTGACTGTTAATAGTTTGTAATTCCTCCTTTGAGAATGATTTATTCTGGGGCAGCTAGATGGCCCAGTGGCTAGAGCACTGGTCCTGGAGTCAGTAGAGGAGAATATGAGTTCAAATCCAGCCTCAGATACTTATTAGCTGTGTGACTCTGTTGTCTTGTCAAAAAAAAAAATCCCTAATTTTGAGAATGATTTATTCAAATCCTTTGATTCTTTATCTACTAGGAAATGGCATTTGCTTATTTGATCTCTTTTTGTCTCATATATATATATATATACAGAGAGAGTGAGAGAGAGAGAGAGAGATCTTTATATATCTATTATGTATAATATTAGATAATATATAATAAAATATCTAAGTATACAGTTGTGCATACATTTGTACATATTATGTTATTTGTAATATTAATAAAATGCTTGATATTCTGTATGCTATATACATATGTGTATATATGTGCATATAGCCATAAATGTATGCATATGACTTCTTGTCTACATGTCTTGGATATCAAACATATTTTAAAATGTGGCCACTTCCCTTCTTATCCTGTGTTTGTCAAAGGTAACTATGTATTCTTTACGATTGCCTCTATCCTTCGTTTGGCTGAAAATCCATTTCCTGTCCATATCGGAGAAAGGTATTTGATCTACTTTAACTTTTAAAACATAGTTTGCTCTTTAATAGGAAAGACGTGTATCCATTTAGAATATACTACGGAATGTGGTTTAAGGCATTGGTCTGAACCAATGTTTGCCAGATGGCTTTTTAATCAATAGGCAGTTCTTTCCTAATTTATTTATCTAACACCGGGTGATTTAGTTCCATTTCTTCCTAGACTCTTGTCTAGTCTGTCCTATTGATCTCTGTCTCTTAAAAAAAAAATTCCAAATGTTTTGATGATTGCTGCTTCATAGTTTGGGGTCCTGACATGCTGTTTCCCTCTGTCTTTACTATTCATTATTCTCTTGATATCCTAAGTTGGGAGAGAGGGATCAACAGCAGACAGAAGAACCTTTGTGCTTCAAGATCAAAGAAAGAATGGAAGAGTATTGCATCTATGGAAATGTTCTGTGGGCTTTAGAACAGTGGCGTCTAATCTGACAGAAAGGAGACCCCCAAGCTGAGGGGGGATCCCTCTGGGTCCCACAGTGACTTACAAAACAACACGTGAGTGCTCTGGGTCCTGCTGGATTTTTATTATTGTTGTTCAGTTCTTCTCAGTTTTATTTTAATCCGGCTCTGGGTGACCTTAAGAATATTGTGGCCCCCGGCCATTGTTGGATTCTCGGCCTTGTTGTCTCCATGGTTATTTTGATGGAATTTCCCATTTATTTATTTATTTTTAATTATTGTGGCTTTTACAGTTTGACGTAGAAATACTGATTTTTGTGTCTAGTTCTGTTGCCGAACTTTGCTGAATGTGTTCTCAACCAGCATCTCTGCTGATTTTCTAAGATTTTCTCAGTGAAACAGCATCTTGTCAGCAAATAGTGTTTTGTTTCTTCTTTCCCTCTCTTTATACCTGAATATCCTTCTCTTGTCTTCTTGCTGCAGCTTGTTACAGTTCTGTGCCTTCCTCGCTAGCTCTCATAGCAGTTCCAGCACTGTCGGGTGGTAGTGGGGGGGGGGGAGCCTTGTGCGACTCCCCTTTCCTGGGGAGACTTTACTGTGTCTCTTGCCCACAACCCTTACTTTTGATTTTTAGTAGATATTCTTTATGTTAAAAAAGGTCCCTCTAGGCCTACAAGGAACCTTTTAAAAATGTATAACTTTTGCTTCCTAATAACTAATTATAGGGGCGGCTGGGTGGCGCAGTGGATGGAGAACCGGCCCTCAAGTCAGGAGGACCTGAGTTCAAATGTGATCCCAGACACTTAATGCCTCCTGGCTGTGTGACCTGGGCAAGTCACTTCACTCCGTTACCTCAGCAAAAAACAAAAATGAAACAAAAAACTAATTATAGTTTTACTCTATAATAATAAAAATCTGCTTGAAATTTCCCAGCAATCAGAGAAGTGACAATCCAGAACCTAAAGACGCTGCTGAGCCCCTCGATTGGCAGAAATGGCTGCAGATTGAGGTGGCTGGGGTGCTCGCTTGGCCCGGTGGCGGCCGTGGGCTCCGAGAGCCTGTGCTCGGTGCTGGGGCAGTGCCCCTCTGACCTGAGGGGGAGGGGAGAGCACTGTTGCACAAACACGCCACAGCTTGTGTCTGAGAGTGAGGACAGAGAAGTCGTCTCCCTGGGCAAGGAAATTGTGCCGCGTGCGTGGAGGACGTGGGAGGGACCCCGAAGAGAAGGTGGCGAGGGCCGCCAGCCCAGCGAGAGCAGCTGATCCAGCGATTGCCCCTAAAAAGTCAAACCGGAGCAGAAGTGCGCACAGAGACGCTGGCAGTCACAGCGTGGGGAGGGGCCGCCGAGGCCATCCCTGCCCTTTTACCATGAGGAGGCCGGGGCTGAGAGCACGGCTCTTTGCTTCCGGTCATTCAGCTGATGCCCTTTGCAGGCTGTAAAACCGGGTCTGAGTCCCCGAGGGTCCCGAGCTCTGAGACAGTGCCCCTGGCGCAGTCAGGAGCCTTCGGTGCCAGGGCCTTGTGCACACTCACTCTGCGCTTAACGCTCCAGGTTGAGCGGGGACGCGAGCGTGCACCCCCCCTTTTTCTTCGTTGTTGTTTGTTTCTCATTTTTCTCCAAATTGCATTTTCCCCACGTTGATCCGATTTTTCTCACGCAGCGTGAGGAATAATGTCTTAAGAGAACTGCGGGTGTTTCGCCTCTGTCAGATTGCTGTTTTCTGCCCCTGGGGCTGCTCCTGCTTCTCACTGGCCCATGGGGAGTTTCCAAGACTCCCGAGAAAGCCTTGGTGCTGCCCGAGGCTGGGGTGACCTGGTGCAAGTGGGCGATCCTCAGGGAGCTGGGCTGCATGGCCTCTGGCTCCTGCCTTCTTTGGCCGACCCTCTGCTCCGTTTCCTCCGGAGTCGGTCAGTTGGTAACTGGGCCAGGCGGCACAGCCGGGACTGGCTCTGTTTAAGCCTTGTTGGCCCCAAGCCCAGATTCCCCACCTGTGGCCGGCCGGAGGGAGTGGTGTGTCCCCACAGTGGACTCTGCTCTTCGAGGTGTTTGTGGCCCGAGGCATTTCAGGGCAGGGCAGGATGCAGGTGGGGTGGTAGTGCCCACCACGCCCTCCTTGGCAGGATTCTTGGGGCCCCACCTTTTGGGATCGACCATAGGGCACTGGAGACAGATGAACTCGGGGCTCCGTCCTTCAGGCTACGCTGGGTGCCTAACAGTCAGGGAGATTCATGCGCTGTGCTCACCCCAGGGTGAATCTGGTCCATTTCTTTCCTCTCTGGGAAAATCCCTGCTTCCCTCCATGGGCTGGAGGTCTTGGTGCTGCCCTCATAGCTCAGATTGGGCTCGGATTACCCCAGGAGCCTAATTAATGCACATCATTCTATCTGGTGCCCTGGGAGGAGTCAGCCCTGCTCTAGCCCCCGATTGTCACTTCAAGCTTTTGAATGGAATTTGGAGGGGAGATTTTTCCCTCCCTGTGGTGACTCTGGAGCCTTCTTTCTTACCACACCAGGCCTTGACTCCTTAGGAAATTAAGGGGTGCTTGGGCACCCCCAGAAGTCCTAGAAGAATCTTAGCTGGGATTAGAACATCTGGACTGGGCTGCAGTCTGCCCCAGAGCCTGGTTTTGCATCCTGGGTCACTGGGGACCAGGAAAAGACCTTCCCCTCCAGATGGTCCACCAAGGAGGAACTTCAGAGCCCACAGTCGCCACTGGGCCAAGCGTGACACGGAAGCGGCCCTGTCCATCCGCAGCCCCCAGTCGCACTCAAAGTGCAGCCATTTCTGCCAATCGAGGGGCATCTTTAGGTTCTGGATTGTCATTTCTCTGGTTCCTGGGAAATTTCTCCGAGCCGCTGAGAAGAACCAAGCTTTTCCTAGTTGATCATGGCACAGTATTGCTGTTATTGTGTACAATGGATTCCTGGTTTTGTTCTCAGGTCATGCAAATCTCTCTAGGCCTTTCTCTAATCCGCTTGTTCCTCATTTTTTTTTTTTAGAATAATAATATTCCATGGCCTACATGGACCACAGCTTGCTCAGACATTCCCCAGTTGATGGGCAGCCACTCAGTTTCCAGTTCTTCACCACCACAAAAAGAGTGGCTACAAACATTTGTGCACGTGTGGGTCTTTTTTCCCTCCTTCTTTGGGATACAGACCCAGGAATGGCACTGCTGGGCCAGAGGGGATGTTGTTTGACAGCCCTTTGGGCACAGTTCCAGATTGTTCTCCAGAATGGTTGGATCACTCCACAACTCTACCAACAATGCATCCATGTCCCAGTTTTCCCACATCCCCTCCAACATTTACTATTATCTTTTCCTGTCATCTAAGCCAATCTGAGAGGTGTGAGATGGTTCCTCAGAGTTGTTTTAATTTGCATTTCTCTAATCAATAGTGCCTAAGAGTGTTTTTTCATCTAATTATGGATGCCTTTAACTTCATCATCTGAAAACTGCCTGTTCATATCCTTTGATCATTTACCATTTGGGGAATGACTTGTATTCTTATAAATTTTATAAGTTCCTTTATGTATTTTAGAAATGAGATCTTTATCAGAAACACTGGCTGTAAAGATTTCTCCACCTGGGAATATTGTGGAGTGTATATGGTAAAATGTTGTGGGAATCCCATTTTTAAATACTGCTCTCCAGATTTCCTGGTCATTTCTATTAAATGAAGGAGGAATTTGGGCTATGTCAGATCAGCCAATCAATTTAGATGGTGTTTCCTTCTTTCCTCTGTTGGCTCAGTCTGGTCATGGACACTCAGAATCATGGCAATTATTTAATTATTTCTGTTTTGTTGCTGCCTTTGTGTGTTGGGGTTTTGTTGTTAATATTGTAAAGTCTGTACAGCCCAAGGACTTCATACAACTTGTTATAGGTAGAAAGAATATTTTACTTTTCCCTGGTATTCACTTCTGGGAGCTCTTCTTATCTGATTTTTGTAATTTTTTTTCCTTCTCTTTTTTTCTTTGAGAAAATTGCTAAATTTCCCCCTTTTATTGGCCTTAAAAATAGAAACCTGTGGAAGAAATGATCAGCAGGATGACTTCAGAAAAGTCTAGAGAGTCTTACATGAACTGATGCTGAGTGAAGTGAGTAGGACCACAAGATCATTGTACACGGCAACAACAAGATTATATGATAATCAATTCTTATGGATCTGCACCCAGAGAGGGGACTGTGGGAACTGAGTGTGGATCACAACATAGTATTTTCATCTTTTCTGTTGTTGTTTGCTTGCTTTTTGTTTTTTCTCGTTTTTTTCCTTTTTAATCTGACTTTTGTTGTGCAGCACAGTAAATGTGGAAATATGGATAAAAGAATTGCAATATATACAAAACTCATGCTTTGATTTCCCAATTTAATTAGCCTTTTGATAGCTTCAAAGTTTCAGTGTTAGAAAGGGTCTTGAGGGCTGTCCATCACTTAAATTTTTTTTATTAAAGCATTTTACTTTCAAAACATGCATGGATAACTCTCAATATTCATCCTTGCAAAACCTTGTGTTCCAAAGTTCTCCCTTCCTTCCCCCCAACTCCTTTCCCAGACAGCAAGTAATCTAATATATGTTAAACATGTGCAATTCTTCTCTACCTAGTTCCACATTTATCATGCTAGATAAGAAAAATCAGATCAAAGAGGGGAAAAAAAAAAAAGAGAAAACAAAATGCAAACAACAATAAAAAGAGTGAAAATGCTATGTTGTGTTCCACACTCTGTTCCCATAGTTCTCTCTCTCTGGATGTAGGTGGCTCTCTTCATCACTGAACAAGTGGAACTAGTTTGAATCATCTCATTGTTGAAAAGACCCACGTCCATCAGAGTTGATCATTGTATAATCTTCTTGTTGCCATGTACAAGGATCTCCTGGTTTTGCTCACTTCACTCAGCATCAGTTCATGTCAGTCTCTCCAGGCCTTTCTGAAATCATCCTGCTGGTCATTTCTTATAGAACAATAATATTCCATAATATTCATAGACCACAATTTATTCAGCCAATCTCTAGCTGATGGATGTGCCCTCAGTTTCCAGTTTCTAGCTACTACAAAAAGGGCTGCCACAAACATCTTTGCACATGTGGGTCCCTTTCTCATAGATCTCTTTGGCTACAGAGGGAGCTCATGTTAAAACAAGCTGCTGGAATACTGCTTCATGAACTACTTCACTGCATTTGGGGCTGATTCTGATAATTTTGGAAGGTTTTTTCTTAGGCTGAATGCATTTGCTTCCTTGTCACTCTTTCCCATCCTCATCTTGCCCCCAGAAGAACATAGATATACATCCAATCTCATGCCAGACCTTCTCTGCGTCTGCCATTTGTGGATTTTAGATCCTGGTTTCCTAAGATAGGAGGGTCCTTCAAGCCCCTCTTTTGGCAGATGAGCAAAGTTTGGCCTTCCTTGGAAAATGAGCTCTCCTTGCTTACAGAAACAATGGGGAGGAAGGGTCTGTTAAGGAGCTTTTGGGGGCTTCCATCAGTGCCTACCATGCTCTGGGATACTTGGACAAGAGAGCTCCCCTCCTTAGCCTGAGCCACTCTGAGGTCTGGAGGATGGAAAACAAATCAAGCTTTTTCAGTGGGTTTGTAGTCAGAATGAGACACAGGGGCTTTGATCACTCCTAGAAGATCCCTCATTTTTAGAAACCATAATGAGAAACAGAAGCAGACAGGGTGGAGTTCGGGGACTGGCAGTTTGCCCCCCATGAGGGAGCATTACAATGCCAGGAACACACAGTTGGGTTTATTGTGACTTTCCTAACAAACTCGTGCTTTTTCAGGACAGAAATCTGGTTGTCATTATACAAGTGGGAAGCTAAGAAGAAGCAGGAAAAACAGAAAGGGGGGTGGTGGTGATGAGGGCCTTCTGAGTCATGTGAGTAGCAAGTGCTCATGGCCTTTTAAATCTCTTCAGAATAGGAGATTGTGCAAGAAAGAAATCAATTTTAGCTATCTTGACACCAAGGAGAGCCCAGATGAGGTAAAAGCCAAATGAATTTATAGTTGCAAAGGCTAATCTCACTTTTCCTCAACAGCAAGTTAAGGGGAAGAAGAGGAAAGGGGGAAAAGTTTTACTTTACTCTCTGAGAGAGGGGGAAAGGGGAAGAAGAGTTAAATAACTAGGAAAAGCAACAAAAGAAAAAGGAACAAAATAAATTAAGCAAAATTAAGGAAAGAGGTAATAAATGGGAGAAATGAGTATGTTTGAGGATAAGAAGAAAGCTAGTGGGAATAGGATTGTTTCAAAGTAGATTAGCTACAATAACTGAAGAGGAAAAAAATACTGTATTTATAGAAGGAAAGGGAGGAAAATACTAATCTAGACAGACACCAATAGTATAACAAATGGAGGACATTTTTTTAAAAATTAAAGTCTTACTCTCAATTTTAAATGTAAAGGGATTAAATAGTCCAAAAAAAAAGAAAAAAGTGACATTGAGTAAGAAACCAAGACCTCTCAACCTGTTACTTCCAAGAAATACACTTAAAAACCAAAGATATATACAAAACAAAAAAGGAACTGAAACAAAATTGACTGTGAATCTGTTGATTCCTGAAAAGCAAGAGTACAGTCATGCTATCAGGCAAAACATAAGTTATACATTCACAACCTAAAAAGGGATAACCAAAGAGCTAACACTATACTGAAAGGAATCATAGACAACAAATCAATATTGGTATTCAACTGACATGCTTCAGATGTCTTTGCATCCAGATTCACAGCAGAACCATAAACTGAGCCTAGAATATACAGGGGATTTCATGTCCTACTCTCGGTTTTGGGTAAATTCAACAGAAAGATCAACAAAAGGGAAAATATAAAATTTAGCAAGTTGCCAGAGAAGCTGGAGCCAAAAGACTAACCCTAAATTGCTAAAATATTGCATGTATTTTCAGCACCTCCTGGAACAAAAATTGACTATGTACAGAGCTATTGCAAATAAAATTATAAAGTTAATTAAACATGTCCTTTACAGATCATAAGGCAGTAAAAGTAGCAATCAGTTCATAGAACACATGCAGAAGACACAAATCAAATTGCAGATTTAACAACAAAATCCTAACTAATTAGTAAGTCAAAGAATAAATCATAGCAACAATTGTTAAGCATATAAAAGAAAGTAATAGTGATGAAACAAGCATAAACAGATTTCTGGGATGCAGTGAAAGCATTCCTCAGGTCAAAAATAATAATCACAAATATACATTCACAAAATTTAAAAAGTAAAGATTACTGAACTGAAGCTTTTATAAAATTTAAAAGGCAACAAATTAATCTAAAATGAGCACAACAGAGGAGATATTAAAAAAATTAGGGGAAAAACAGATCAGCTGGAAACAAAAACCATCCTAACAACTGATTTTTTTGAAAAGATTAATGCAGTTAGTAAACCTTTAGTCTGTTTAAAAAATATATTCATTCAAATAGTATCAGGCTCTATGTGACCCCATTTGGGGTTTTCTTGGCAAAGATATTGAGGGGGTTGCCATTTACTTCTCCAGCTGATTTTGCAGATGAGGAAACTGAGGCAGAGTGAAGGGACTTTCCCAGGGTCACATAGAAGCTGAATTTTACTCAAGGCCTGGCACTCTTGAGTCACCTATCAATAAAATAGTAAATTAATACGGTGAAATAAAATCCCATACATTCCAATTAAGAAAGTATCATCAGATCCTATTAAGTGCAATTATATGCTAATGAAACCAAAAGCATAAAAGGAATAAAAAGAATACGTTATAAAATGACTAATGGAATTCCCCGTTTTCTCCCTCCCCAACGGTAAGTGCCATGTGGGCAGGGATTGTTTCATTCTTGGTCCGTGTTTTTCCTGGTACGGTGCCTGGCACGGGGTGGGTGCTTGATGGTCTCCAGGCTGATGGAGTGATTGTCCAGGTTGCCAAGGTGAGCCTCTCTGACCTGGGTGGGTCCCAGTCCTCCCTGGGGCTCCTGAGTCAGGTCAGAAAGGCCAGAGTGGTCATTCTCGTGCCCACGGAAAGCTTGCAGCTTTTCGTTCTTTGGGTGAATTGAGTCATTGCTGTTGAGAAGGACCGTGGCCTGCCCTGACAGATGCTGGGAGAGCATCCCACTTGACACCGGGAGCAAGGGCTCTCCCTCTTCTGGCAGTATGTCTTTTCCAGCTGTCCTGGGACTTCTGGGTGGGGAGATCTTCTCCAAGTTGACGTCATGTGAAGGTCCAGAATTCCTGGTTTTCCATTTCCCACCATTTGACCCTTTTCTTTCCCCTTGAGAATATTAGTCTGAGATTTAATGTGCCCTCAGTATTGTAAATATTTTTCTTTGGAAAGGTCTGGAATGATTTTAAAATGAGAAGGGAGGGAGGGAAGAAGATCGAGGGAGGAAGGGAGGGAAAGAGAAAGCGGGAAGGAGAAAAGGAAAGTGAAGGAAGAAGGGAAAGGGGAAGAGGGAGGGAGGGAAGAAAACGAGAGCAAGATGGGGGAGAATAGAGGAAAGAGAGAGGAGGGAGAAGGGGAGACCTGCCTCCTCAGCCCCAGTTTATTAATCCCCATGCTTGTTTCTGCTCCATCATTCAGCCCTGGGCTCAGTAAGGTCAGGCTTATCACAATTTCCTGCTTTAATTTAATTTACGGGCCTGTTTTTGTTTGTGATTTGCAGTGGACCCAGCAGGACTTGCAGCCAGGAGGGGGCGGATGGGCTTCCCTTCCCCCCTCTCCCCCTCTCCCCCCTTGGGATTTGGGTGTTTGTTTGGACTTTTGAGTGACAGTCGCTGGCCCCGGGCTGTAATTCCATCCCGTCAGATCACGTCCCACGGCCCCTTAATTGGAAGCTGCTGCGGCTCCGGAGCCAGGTTTCCACTGGCCGCCTCTGGAGCCCTTTCAGAGGCCAGGGAGCGGTCTCTGGTGGCGATGGGGGGGTGGGCGCATCTTCCTGACTTGCCCCCACCCTCCTGGGGCTGTGGAACCTCCGGGGAGCTCAGGCCGCTTAGCCCCTGGGCCCAGCAGTGCCCTCGGCTGACTGGCACTTTCTGGGCGACTCACTGAAAGCTCTGTCACAAAAACAGGAAGGGCCCGCCTCCTCTCCAGGCCGGCGCCCGCTCTGCACTAACCACTGGTCTCCCTGGTAAATATGAATGTTTATCGCAGTGTCTCCCAGTCCCTCCCAATGGGCCGCCCCTTAGATCCTGGAGCCCTTGGTGGTCCTGACTCCAGCTGGGGAACTAGCTCCGGACCCCGACCGTGGCCCTGCGGTGCCTTCCTTTGCTCCAGCGCCATGTCTGAGCGGAGCTCGGAGCCACAGAGACCTTTCCAGGAAATCCTGCGCTGACTAAGCCTGGAACCCGGGCCGGTATAGGCCCGAGTGGGGGCGGCTGCCCCCCTCTGGAAGGAAGCCCCCTGACCTCCGGCCTCTGCAGCCAGAAAAACAGGGTTTTCTTTCGTTTTGGGCCCTCTTCCAAGGCCGGACTGAGAGCCAAGGTATTCCATCTCCCATTGTTGGGCAGGCCCGGCTCCTCCCCGTGCTTCTCCCCCAGACAGCCGGGAGGAGAGTCAGCGACCAGTTTTTACAGAGCCCTTTGCTGTATGCCCAGCTCCGTGCCAGGTGCAGTGTTTACTGTGCCCACTGTGTGCCCAGCCCTGTGGCGGGCACCATGGGGACTGTGCCCAGCTGTGTGCCGGGCACGTGGGCCTGTCTCATTAAGAGGGCGGTACAGTGCTGCTGTTTGACAGCCCCTTTTAGCGTGGCCACCTACTCTCAAGAGCCTTCCATGGCTCAGCTGGCTGAGTGGGGCAGGGAGAGGGAGGGTTCCAGCTTGTTTAGTAGATGGCGGGCTGATTCACAGCTCCACTAACAGTGCAGGAGTGCCAGGGTTCCTGTAGCCTTCCCGGCGTTGACCATTCTCCCCTTTTTCCTTTGGCCAGTCTGACGGGGGTGAGAGGATTTTGATTTGTATTTTTGCATTTTCTCTATTGAGCCCTGCTGACTCGTACATTTGACACCCACCTATCGGGAGATGACTTGTTTGGACGTCAGATTTTGTCAGAGATGTTTAAAGCAGAGGGTTTTTTTTTTTTTTTCTTAACCCAGAACTTTTCTTATTCTAGCAACATTGATTTTATTGTGTAAAAGCTTTTAAACTTTTTATAACTAAAATTGTTTGTTTCATCTTTATGATTTCCTGTATCCTTCTTGTCATCAGTTTCCCCCTTTCCTAGTAGAGTTGACAGACCTGACCTTTCATTCAGCTCTAATTTTCCCCTCCCCCTCTGGGTCTCTGATCTCACTGATATGTAGATTTTAATTTCCTCCCTCAGTCTCTTCTGTAACCTTCTAGAATTCTGCCTCAGGAGATCCACCAGATTGGTGGATCTCCGCCCCTCCTTTGCCTTCACTCTAGCCTGCATTTATACAACACTTTCTGATTAAGCCGAGGGCCTTACAAATATCTCATTATCCTCCAAGCTTCCTCTAAAGCTAGCTCAGTTACCACTTTCTCCATGAGATCTTTCCTGACCACAAAGGAGACTGTTAGCACTTGCTTCCCCTGATTCATTCAAAGGACACCCACTAAGCTCAGACCTTTTGGGAGGTGTTAGGGCAAAGTTGGGGGGAAATTCTTCTGAAATTGCTCTTGAAATGATTTTATTACTTATTTACTCACATGTATATTATGCCCCACTCCCCTATAGTAGACCTTTAATTAGGTGAAACTGAATTGACTTGAATTTCCCCCCCTTTTACATAGGGTTGTGCTTTAATTTTTAAAACATCTTATTGCCATAGCTGACATTTGTTGGGTAACAGTGGAGAGCAGTACGATACTATGGGGAGCAAGAACTTACTGAACAGGGGCCGGATCCTAACGCTGCCCACTTTCTGGGCCCGGCTCTCAACCTCTGAGCCCGTTTCCTCTTGTGTAAAACTGCCCGGGGTACCTGTGAAGCTGCAGAGCCACGAGTCTCTGAGCACTCTTGTTTTACCCCCGAGTTACTGGGAAAGCTTCCAGCCATTCCCCCAGCAGGCCACGCTGGCTCTTGCTTTAGTAGGCTTTTCTGGGCCCCGGACCTCTGCAGAAAGCTGCCTTGCCCTTTGATCTCACCTCATGCTCAGGACGCCAGCAGGAGGGGGAGGGATGGGACAGCTGTGCCCGGCTTGCAGGGCTCTTCTGGCTCCGCCGGGTTCCGTCATCTCCCCTACTTGTCCTTTCCCTGTTGGGGAAGGAGCCTTTGGCGTGGTCCCTCCGTGCCCAGGTGGGCGCCCCACGATCCTTGCTCTGAACAGCATTTCTTTCTCTCCCCCTTCCAGAAATCTCACGGATAATTCAGCTGGACTTGGACCTGAAGCACAAGACCAATATCCGCGAGCTGTTTGAAGAATTTGATAATTTCCCTCCCGGAGCCGTCATTGGGATTGCCCGAGAGATGCAGCCGGTCTACAGGTACTGACGCGGGAGAGGGAGGCTGGGGAGTCTCTCCTCAGTGGGGGCCTCGGCTTTCCCCCGTCACTGGGGGGGGCTCGGCTTTTCCCTGTCACTGGGGGGCTCAGCTTTCCCCCGTCACTGGGGGGGGCTCGGCTTTCCCCGTCAGGGGGGGGGCTCGGCTTTTCCCCGTCACTGGGGGGGACTCGGCTTTCCCCCGTCACTGGGGGGGGGCTCGGCTTTCCCCCGTCAGGGCGGGGGGCTCGGCTTTTCCCCAACACGGAGGAGGGGGGCCTCGGCTGGCGTCCTGGGCCGGGGAAGCTTAGGATCCTTCCTGGCACGATCGATTGTGAGCTTTTGGAAGGCAGGACCTTAGTGCCAGGGACGCCTAATAAATGCGCACGAATCCGGCGTTTGGGGCTTCTCGGTCTGCCCCCTCTCTGATCTGGGGCATCCTGGGCCTGGGCACCGGGGGTGACTTTTTAAGGGTTGTTCGGGTGTCCTGTGACTCAGAGAGGGAGGACCGGCGGGACGGGCCTGGGAGGGGAGGGCCAGATCTCCGCCGGGTGCCGGGCTTTCTCCACCGTTGTCCAGAGCAGTCCACACATTCCCCTTGCGGTGAGTGCTCCGCAGCCTGGCCCTCCCTGTGACCTCTGCGGGGCTGGCCGGGATCTCTTCTCCTCTACCCCCCCTTTCACAGAGGGCAAAGGCCCCGATGCCGCCGCCAGCGGGGGCTGCCCCCAGGTGAGGTCCCCCCTCCTGGGCCCCCTGGCCTTGGCCTGGGAGCGAATTCCCTTTCATTGGAATGATTAATTTCCCAGACTGAGGAAATGCTTTTCTGACTGTCATCTGCTCGAGACAATGGAGAGCCCGGAGGGGGTGGGGTGGGGGCTGACCTTCCACCTCCTTGGGGGCGGGGGACTTCTGGGCGCTGTCTGGGCCCCTCCTGCCAGGCGGCTGACCGCAGGTACACGTGGCCGGCTGGGCCCGGCTCTCTCACACGGGACCTTCCGCCAGGGCCCCTCCCCCCATCTGCGGTCCGGGCTGGGGCGTCTGGGGGGGGGGATCCAAGAACGAGGCTTGGGGAGCCGGGCGGCACCGCGCCCAGAGGGGGTCCGTGAGCCTGGGAGGGAAGAACGGAAGCCAGGGCTCCCCAGAGCTGGAGGCCTTTTCCTCCGGGCAGCCCGTGGGGACTGAGCGCCCCTTGGGGGACTGGGGATGGGCGTGGCCCGGAGGACCAGCTCGGGGGCGGGACAGCCTTTTGTCGGCCCCGCCCCAAGTGGGCGGAACGAGGGCTGGCCGGGCCAGGAGAGCCTTGGGGGCGGTCTCTGAAAGGGCGTGGCAGGCCCGCTGGGCGCTCCCGGCTTGCCTGCCCGCCCGCCCATGCCCCTCCGTGCCCATGCCCGCTCCAGGCCAGCTGGGAATGTTGTTCCTGGAGAACCTTCCAGCGTCTTCAGGCCTTTGATAGAAGAACAAAGAGTCGCGGGGACAAAGGGCCGCTCAGCCATTGGGGGGCTGCCTGGGAGGGGGAGGGGCGCTGACCCCAAGTTCAGGGACGTCCCTGCCTCCCCGGGGCCGCGGCCGCGTACTGCTGGGCCCTGGGGGCAGATGCACCTTCGGCACGTCCGGAGGGAACTCAAAGGGGACCGAGCGCCTGAGTGGGGCAGCACCTGGGGGGCCGCAGCGCCAGCTCCGAGGCGAGCAGAGCTTCCCACCCGGCAGGAGAGGAGGCGGCAGGGCGGCGGGAGCCCCCCGGGACCGCTGGGGAGCAGGCTGGGAAAGCCACTTGCTGTGCTCTTCCCCCTCCTCCCCCTCCTCCTCCCCCTCCTCCCCCTCCTCCCCCTCCTCCCCCAGACGGCAGGGTGCTCCTTTGGTCCCTGGTTTATCGAGGCCGGCGGCGCCCCGTGGCTTTCTCTGGTCACAGAGCGGGGTGTGAAGGAGCAGCTTCGGGGTCAGACTTCCCAGTAAATGAGCGGGTGTCCCCCCCCCCCAGCTTGGCCGGGGAGCTCCGGCTCCCTCCCCAGGGGGCAGAGCCAGTGCCCCACAATGGCCGCCGCTGGGGCTCTTTATTTGCGTTGGGAGCCTTTCCTTTCTCCGCGAGCTCCGTGGGTGGAAGCCCCTCGCCACGGGGTCTCTGGGACAAAAAGACACTGAATGTATCTTACTTGTAAGATTTCCAGAAAATTCCCCAATGCTTGGACTATGCAGTTCCACCGACAATGTATTGGTCTGCGCAGCTTTCCCGGCCTTCCAGTCTGACCTCTTCTCACCTGTGTGACCTCTCACCTTCAGTCCTCGACCATGGGGAGCACATGGTGGGAGCAGCTGGTCTGCGCCCAGTTTCTGCCCCGCTTCTGGCCCCCTCTCACTCACCTGCTGGCTCCCTCCTGAGTGACCGCGGCCCTCGGGGCTGCCCAGCCGGCTCCCCCCGCTTCTGGCTCGCTCCGGCCCCATCTCTTCCATTCCTCTGCCTCCTGGTTTCTGATTTTGATGCCTCATGACAGACTCTGAGGTCGGGAGCCCCTTCCTGTCCCTTTCCCCCCATTATGTCCCTTCACATCCCCTGTGTTCTTCCCAGTGACTTTTGTTATTCAGGGAATAATAGGAATAGATAGTAGAATAAAGACTAGAAAGGGAGCTGGGCCTTACTCCTGGCTCTGGGCCTTGGCTTCCTACCCGTGATGGGGCGCTCTCCAGAACCCCTTCCCGCTCGCTGCTTGTCACCTCCCTGCCCCCCAGGGACCAGCCTGGGCTCCCCACTCCCCCGACTCCCAGGCCTTGTAACTGGCACCCCGTTCCGAAGCCTGCTGGGCCCTGAGTTTCACTAACGGCTTCTCTTCCTCCTCCCAGGCACACCTTTTGGCAATTCCGCCGCGAGAACCCGCAGACCAAAGTCGGGGACCCTCCTCCCGACGGACTCCCCGGCTTCAACAGCGGCGTGATGCTCCTGAACCTGGAGGCCATGCGTCAGTCGGCGCTCTACCAACGGCTGCTGGAGCCGGCCACCCTGCAGCAGCTCACCGAGAAGTACCGCTTCCAGGGCCACCTGGGCGACCAGGACTTCTTCACCGTGGTGGGCATGGAGTACCCCGAGCTCTTCCACGTCCTGGACTGCACCTGGAACCGGCAGCTGTGCACCTGGTGGAAGGACCACGGCTACGGCGAGGTCTTCGACGCCTACTTCCGCTGCGAGGGCCACGTCCGGATCTACCACGGGAACTGCAACACGCCCATCCCGGAGGACTGAGAGCCGGGAGCGAGCGAGGCCTTCCTGTCCCCCAGGTTCTCCCCGTGCGGCCGGCCGTGGTTCACCTCCAGGGCCCTCGGGTGACGGGGAGGAAGGAGAAGCAGAGGATGACTGTCTTGGCAGGGATGAGGGATGGTCGCCGGGCTGGCCGGAGAACGGGGTGAGGGACGGTGGCCGGAGAGCAGCGCTGCCCGGGAGGGAGGGGCAGGATGAGAAGAAACACCCGGAAGGGTTCTCGTCAGCCATCCCCTCCTGAGCCAGACAATGTCATGTCAGGGCTCCCAAATGTCATCCTCGCTCGGACCACACACAGACCGCCCTAGAAATTGGGGCTGCCGTCTCGGGCGGGCACGTGACCATTGGAGCAGCCCGGGGGTGCCGAGGCCGGGGCAGGCTGGCTCTGAGCTTGGACGTCCGCCGCATGTTGGAGGCTCGTGTACCTGGCTCCCTGACTCCCTGTGGTCCGCTGGCTCCCGATCATGGTCATTATTCACCCTACTGTGGCTCTGAGCACTCTTGCCCGCAGGCCAGGAAGACTGGCTTCTCCCCTTGGGAAGAGCCGGTCCACCCGGCATTATTGTGTCCCACGGCTCAGCGTCCGGCCCGGTCTTTGGCTCCAAAGGCCGGCTGAGGGAGGCGGCCTCTCTGGGGCTGAGCAGAGGCAGTGGAGCTCAGGCAGAACCGCTGAGATGGGGCTGGCACGCCGCCCGAGGGCTCCGGGCCAGAGCTTAATAAATTCACTGGAAAGAATCCGTCCTCCTCCATTGCTTGTGTCAGCCTTCCCGGGCCGTTGTGGGCCGCCATGCCGGGGGACGGGCCGAGGAGTCTGCTCCCAGAATGGGAAGGAAGCCCTTGGCGGCTGCATCAAGTCGGGATGCTCGCCTGTGCACGGTGGAGCCGCCGCTTCGCCCTATGTTGGTTTCCCAGAGAAGCGACAGCCACCCGTTGTTTGCATTTGGCGAGCCAGGCTTGGGCCCCCCGGAAACCCCTTGGCTGAGAGGCCCAGGCTGAAGGGCAGCATCCCCGCGGGCTGCAGTGTGGCCCCAAACAAGCTCCTTCTAATCGCTGTATGGATCCGCCGGCTGCCAGTCACTCGCCCCAGGCAGTAACAGACCCCACCTAAGGGGGGTCGGCCGTGCATGGAGACAGACGGGTCTTTCTGGTAAAGAAACGCCCACATCCCTCCTCCCCTCCTTGCTGATGTGGCTGCCTCCGTGGCCCTGGCAGCGCTCCGTCACGCTGGATCTGCTGGCCCGGGGAGACCCCGCCACCTCCCTCCTCCCTGGGACGCCCAGCATGGCGCCCCCCTCCTGTGGTCCACTGTCCCCGCTCCTCCCTCAGGCCGGCCTCCCGGGAGCCTCCTGTCTGCAGAGTGAGCCCGGCCCCCGCCGCGCCAAGAGAAAAGGGCAGCGGATGGGCAAACAGCCTCCGGGGGGCCGCTCCCTGCGCCCTTAGCGCCTGCGGGAATTGGCCGACCTTGGGGTTGCAGGCGGTGGAAGTGTGGTGAGTGCAGGTGAGGGACCGTCTCCCCTCGCTCTCTGGGTCACCGGGAAAGCCTGGAGGGTCTGGGCCCCCTCGGGAGCAGAGCTTGGATCTGCACTGGGCATGCTCTGCCCTCGGCCGGGGCTCCCGGAAGCCTGCCCGCCTGGCTGCAGGGCCCAAGGGGGTCTGTGGGAGGGCAGGAGGCTCTGGGCAGGAGCCGTCCTCATCTCTCGTTGGGATCGGGAAGCCCTGCGGGGCTGGCAGACTCTCCCCGGGCTCGGGCGTCCTTCCTCCTCCCTCACCCCTAGTTTACCGAGAACCCCGGGCATGGGTTTGTGTTTCTGTGTGTGCATGTGTATACATATGGCGCTCCACGTGCACGAGTGCACGCATGCACACACACACACACACACACACACACACACACACACACACCTCTAGGCAGATTCAGAATGACCTGAGTTCAAGACCTGAGCCTCAGACACTTCCTGGCCGTGTGATCTCGGGCAAGTGACATCTGTTTGCCTCAGCTTCTCCAACTGTAAAATGGGAATAATCACACCATCTACCTTGCAAGTTTTTGTGAGGATCAAATGAGATGCTATTTGTGAACTGTGTCTTACAGTGTCTGCCATATGGTAGGTGCTTAATAAATGCTTATTATTACTGTTATTAGAGTTTTGCATGTTTTTTCAATAAATCTCAAAAATTTTTAAAAACTTTCAATTCAACAAATATTTATTAAGCGCCTATTATGTGCGTGAGAAATGACTCTGCTTGGATGGGGGTGGGAAGGCAAAAAGGAAGTGGTTCTTGCCTTTCGTGACCTCACGGTCTGCATGAAACGTGTCAGGTGAGTAAATGAGAGAGCGAGAGAGAGACAGAGAGAGGGAGGGGGAGGGATAGAGGCAAGGAGAGGGAAGAGAGAGAGAGTAGGGAGCTGGAGAGAGAGGGACATAAATGGAGAATTAGAGATGGATGGAGACAGACAGACAGATGGATGTCTGGAGAGAAGGACGGACGGACGGTGGCTGGAGAGAGAGAGAAGGTGAATGTTTACTTGGCTCTTTCATGTCTCTTTGTGACCCATTTGGGGTTTTCTTGGCAAAAATACTGAAGAAGTTCGCCATTGCCTTCTCTCTAGCTCGCTTTATGGACACCAGAACTGAGGCAAACAGCGCTAGGCGACTCCCCCCGAAGCTGAGGCTGGTTTTGAACTCGGGTCTCCGCGGCCCCAGGCTCGGCTCGCTCCCCCGGGAGCTGATAGCTGTGACGGGGCCGCGGCCTCCCCGCTGTTCTACCTGCCGCAAAGTTACCTCCGACGCACGCCGTGCTCTGCTCCCATCCGCCTGCCTGCCGAGAAACCCCCCGGGGTCGCCGGCCCCGTGCACACCCTGCTCTTGGGCATTTACCGCCCCTGCTCTTGGGCATTTACCGCCCCTTGCCCTGGCGCCTTCCCGGCTTTCCATTCTCTGTGCCAGGAGCTCCCTCCGCACTCCCTGGTCCGGCTGGAGGGGCTGACTTGCTCTTCCGCACTGTTCTCCGGGCCTGAGACGCCCCCTTTTCAGCCCCCCTGGAGTCCCGCTTGGGTACCCCTTCCTGCTCTCTCTGCGCCCCCCATTGCCCTCAGCTGGTCCCCTGCCCCAGACTCTTAGCTACACTCTGTGTGATCCCAAGTCCTGCGGCAGGACGCGTTCTCTGCTTGCCCGTCACTCTGCCAGCCATTCAGCACCTTCCCGGAGCCACACGGGAACCCCAAGGCCCCTCACGGGGTCTCGGGCTTCTGCTGGCCGGGCCTGGGCTGCCAATCTTGCCCTGGGAGGAGAACATGGCAACGATGGCTGCTTGACAGAGAATGGCAGAAATGACCTTATCTGATGGTGGCCTCTGAGGTCACAGAACCCGCTCCCAAAGCATCAGTCCGGATTGTGAGCTGTGCGTGCTAGGACCGGACTCCCTGTGCGACCTTTGGCCTGCAACCTGCCCTCGTGGTGGCCACGTGTTCTGACCCTCCTTTGCCGCCGTGGCTCCCATTCTGAGCCCTGGGTTCCGCTGTCCACGTGGCCACGGCGAGAGCAGATGCCGGCCCGTGGATTTCTCTCCATTTCCCCTCTTTCCTCACAGCAGGTACTTGCTTTCATTGGCCCTTGGGGTCCCATGTCGGTGGCTCGTGCTGGGCGGGGTCCCTGGCTCTTTCACTGAACCCGCTGTTGATTGGTTGTCGCCCGGTGATGTCTGATGTCGCTCCGAGTTACACGGAGCCAAACCTGCCCCAAACCTGGCAAGAGGAGTCCCGAAAGGGTGACTGAGACGCAGAAATGTGCGGCTCGGCAGCTCTGGGGTCTTGCCCAGCCCGGTGCCTCCTTCCTCCTGGGGCATCTTCCCCGGCCGGAAGGAATGAGTCTGGGGGATGGCTGGGCCAGGCCTGGAAGGAGTCACACAGGCCCGGCCCGACCCTCGCTGCCTCCACCAGGATCCAGGAGCCGTCCAGTCTAGCACAGACGCTCACCACGGGACCGAGCCTAGGGCTGGAGAGGCTGGAGAGGGATCGCTCAAGAGCTCTCCAGGGACATCCTGGGGTCCCACCCACACCTGGGCCCTTTCTGCATCATCCTAGGCGTGTGGCTCTGTTTAACCACCAGGGGACGCGCTGTTCAGGGGCCTGCCCCCTGCCTTCCAAGAGCCAAGAGTGGCCCTCAGTCACAGTCTCCTTCCCAGCAAAGATGGGCTAGGTCCATGACCAAGGAGTTCTGGGAGAACACGAGAGCTGTGCAGACGCCTCAGGGGCCGGGTCCTTTTGGGCTGTCTGAGCCACAGCTCCCCCATCTCTCTTAAATGGCTCCCCATCCCACCGGCAACCGGGACTGAGCCTTTGCTCCTCTGGGCGGCCCCGGCCCCCTCGGAGGAGCTGGTGGCCGTGCTCCTGCCCAGGGCCGCCCCCGGACCTTAGCTTTCGTAGGAGACGGCATCTCCGTCCTGCAGTGGGGAACCAGGCGGGAATTTAGAGAATTTAGCTTTTCCCCCAGAGCCTTCCTCCTGGACTTCCATCCTCCCAAGGGCCGCTGGGGTTTCCTAGCACTGGAACCTGCTGAGTCTGAAAGCCTAGAGAGGGATAGACCCTGTGTGCAAGAACACCAGGCACTCTGCGGTGAGAAATGGAGGTCAGAGGTCCAGGAGGCCGGAGAGCCAGGAGGCCGGAGAGTCAGGAGGCCGGAGAGCCAGCCCGGTCACCCAAGAGTCACAGTTGGAGATCCAGGAGGTCAGAGGTCCAGGAGGCCGGAGAGCCAGGAGGCCGGAGAGCCAGCCCAGTCACCCAGAGCCATGGTTGAAGATCCAGGAGGTCAGAGGTCCAGGAGGCCAGAGAGCCAGGAGGCCGGAGAGCCAGGAGGCCGGAGAGCCAGCCCGGTCACCCAGAGTCACGGTTGGAGATCCAGGAGGCCAGAGAGCCAGGAGGCCGGAGAGCCAGGAGGCCGGAGAGCCAGCCCGGTCACCCAGAGTCACGGTTGGAGATCCAGGAGGCCGGAGAGCCAGGAGGCCGGAGAGCCAGGAGGCCGGAGAGCCAGGAGGCCGGAGAGCCAGGAGGCCGGAGAGCCAGCCCGGTCACCCAGAGCCACGTCCTTCAGTGCCCTCTTGCCACCTGTTAAAAGGCAGCCAATCAGGGTGCCCTGCCCTCACCCTCCCAGTCTGCCCATTGGAACCAAAGTTAAAAAGTCGCTGGGAATCTGTGTTCGCGGAGTCCAAGGCAGGACGGGCAGGTGCAGAAATGAAGGGGAGAATGGACATTGTGGAGCAGGACTAAGGGAAGGAGGCCCGGTCCTGGGGATGTTCCGTCCTGCCCCGTGTCTGCAGTGGGAGCCGGGCCCGGAGCCTGGCGCCTCCCTGAGAGACTTCTTGCTGCCCCCGAGTCCTGGGCAGCGGCCTCCCCCTCTGGGGCCAGGAGCAGCTGGAGAGTTGCAGGTTTGGGCCACTCCTTCCCCTTTGATTCATTCCTTTCTGTTCGGTTCCTCCGTTTTATTCGTCCCTTTGCTCTTCCTTAACTAGCGAGCCATAACAACAGGAGAAAAAGGGGAAACCTCAAAGAGTGGTCCCCCACAACCTGCAGCGTGCGCCGTGTTTGGCCCCCATGGGCCCCCGCCTCGGCCCAGATTGCACGTTTCCGTCTCTCCTTTGGCCTTGGCCAGCAGCACATTTAGTTGTTGGCGTCCCTTTTGTGGGTGCGTCCTGGTCACGGGGACGCCATTGGCGTGTAGAATGTTCCGGTCTGCTTCCCTCCCTCTGGATGCTCACAGCCATGTTGCCCGGTCTCCCAGCGTCCCCCGGGGCACGGGCAGGGGCGTCCCTGGCGCTTTCTCACCTCTGGTGGACAGATGTCTGCCACATTCCCGCTTCAGACGGTTTTGTGTTCCAGTTACAAATGTTTCCACGTTCTCTCCTGCCCCCCCCCCCCGCCCCCCCCCCCCCGTCCCCGAGCTCTGTTAAAACCAGCGCCCGCTGCCCTCTCTGGGTTGTTCTGTACCTGCCCACTCCCCCCCACAGCCTCCCAATTTTTAAAGTTTGTATAAAAATGTTACAAGTCTATTTTCTCTCCATCCCACCCCCAGCCCTATAGAAAAAACAGAAACAAAAAATAGTTTCCTTGTAACAAGTATCAAGCCGAGCCGTCTCCCTCGTGGCAGAGGGTGAAACGGGACAGTCTGCCTCCTTGGGCGCCCCAGGTCCGTGGCCTCCGGCTGAGGGGGCACGCGGTCCCCCCACTCTCCCTCACAGTGGTCACTGGGGGGCCGGGGCTCACGGCCACTTGAGGCGGCTCTGCTCAGCTCATCCCCTGGCTCGGGACAGTCATAGCGTCGTCCGTTTGTGAGGTCCGGTTCCCGTGGGCTCGCCGGCGCGTCGGGGCGGTTCTCAGCCACCTGCGGAGTGCTTCTCCGGTGCCGAGGGCCGTTCCTCCAGCCTGTCCTGAGGTGATGGATGGCCTCTGACTTCCTGGGTTTCTGCCACTAGATGAGTGACCTGTCCACAGGGGTCCCGCCATCTTCTGTTTAAGTGGACTCTCTTCTAAAGTCCTTTGACCCCAAGTCAGAGCCTCCTGGGCCTTGTGCCCAGGTGTCCATGTGCCCGGGCATCCGTGTGTCCAGCTGTCCGTGTGCCTGTGGCTGAACAAGAACGTGCTCTGGGCTTCATACAGAATGCAGGGGGAAATGGCCTCTAGAAAGAGAAGGGAATAGTGGGGGAGAAAAAGCCAGGCCGGGTAGGGCCAGGGTGGGGGACCTGAGGGTACCCTGAGGCATGTCTGCCACCGAGGGCACTCCCCATTATGAAGCATGGGAACCCTCTGGTGCCCGGGGGGCGCTGCCCCAGCCATTAGTGTCACGGCCCTCGCTTCCTGAGTGAGCGCAGAGGGCCTGCCTGGCCGGGCAGAGCTGGCTCTGCTTGTCTTTCTCTCTGGGACCTCCTGTTGCCCCTTGGATGGAAGGCCAGATGTTCAGCCTAGCACGAAGGCCCCTGACTTACCTTTCCAGCTCACTCTGTATTATTCCCCTCCAGGTATTCTGTCCGTAGCCAAGCTGACTTGGGCTTTCCATGGCCCGTGTTTCCTGCATCTGTGGCCACTCCCCTCCCTAACGGGAAACACGGCCGTCGGCCACGGGGCCTGGCTCCCCAGGGTGGACGGGGCCGTCGCCAACGATGGGACTGCTCTGGCCCCTTTCTGTCCTCGGGGGGCCGAGGGTCGGGGGAGCCCCCGCGGGGACACTGGAACTGTTTATTGTCCTTTTTGACAGTGAATGCTCTCGGCACGTTCTTTTTTAGAAAGAGAAGAGCCCGGGTCCGCTTGGTCCTTCAGCGTCCTTCTCTGCAAGCATCAGTCGAGGAAAGCAAGGCTGGAGAAGGGGCCTTGGGCCCCCCATGGAGAGACGACTGCCCCCAGCTGTGGGTGCAGCCCGAAGAGCCCCCCATGGCGCTTGCTCCCTTATGGCATTGTGAGCGGCTTGATGGTCCTTGCAGCTTCAGCCTATCCCTGCCATTATGTGCAAGAACCCAGACGGCGACAGTGAGCGGCAGTGAGCAGAGCCCACAGCTCCGGCAGCCGGGAGAAGCCCCCGCCTTGTGAGGGGGCGTGGCAGCAGGTGATTGCTGAGGCTGAAGCTTCTTTAGGCCCCAGCTCTCACCTCCCACTCTCCCTCACAACAAACTCCTCGCCTGGCCAGGCCCTCCGGCCTCCGGCGCCCCGGCCTCCAGCCCCCCAGGAGGAGGTGAGCTCACGTGGGGGGTCTGCCCGCCTGCAGGTGAGTCCGCCGTGGCCGTGGGGGAGCGGTTGGGAGGGAGGGGTATGGGAGAGGACCCGTCCCCTTCTCTGCCCGGGCTCCAGCTTCTGCTGCCTCAGTCTGCCTCCCCGTAGCCCAGCCATGGCTGGTCCCATCGGCGTTTGGGGCCCTCCCCACAGGATTTGGGGGAGCACTGGAAGTCGGGGTCACACCCAGCTCTGCTGTGACCTAGGAGCTGCAGTGTGAAGAGCTCGGGTTAGATCTGAGCTTGTGCCGCGCACACAGTGGGCACTTAATAAAGGCTTTCTGGAATTTGAGGCTCCTCCGACTCTAATTTCACGCCCTGATCCAGTTTTCTCCATCAGAAAGTCAGGCAGCGAGCATTTATTAAGTCCCTACGTGCCCTGGCCGGGCCAAGTGCCGGGACAGAGAAAAGCCGTGGCGCTCACCGTCTGGCCCAGAAGCCGGCGGTCTCTCAGGCCCTTCAGGCCTCCCTGTCCCAGCCCTGGCTGGGGGCCG
The DNA here is from genome assembly GCF_048593235.1 of Sminthopsis crassicaudata. NCBI lineage: Eukaryota > Metazoa > Chordata > Mammalia > Dasyuromorphia > Dasyuridae > Sminthopsis > Sminthopsis crassicaudata. Next base: position 2,052,610 of record NC_133619.1, read on the forward strand.
CCGATCCCCCCGAGACGGCTCCGACATCGGACGGCGTCACGGTTTGCATAAGAGATTTCCCTCCTAGAGTGGAAGCTCCCGAGCGTAGGGAGAGTTCTTGCTTCCCAAGCACCTTGCACATAGTAGTGCTTGGCACATAGTAGGTGCTTAATAAATGCTTGCTGATTTGTCTGTTAGTTAACTTTAGTGCACAGCCATCCCCGTCCCCCACCTGGGTATCTCTTCCAAACTTGGGAGAGAAGCAGTGAACTGGAGATCAGAGTTGGAATGTCCAGGGAGATGTGCGCTTTTGAACCCGGACCGCCATGTTATGGGGCGTCTTTACCTGTAAAATGGGTCCTGGAGGGGTCTGAGGTCCTTCCAGCAGCCTGAACAGCTGTGTGTTTGGGGGAGGGGGCTGGCTGTTCATGGCGAGCTAGTGGGCAGTTTTGAGATTCCTGGAGGTCAGGATGTCCAGGTTCACTGCCCTCCCCTGACCCCAGTCTCCTCTTCCTGGGGGGAGAGTGCTAAGGTCCCCATCTGAGTCCTAGGGGCACCAGATGCCCTGGTCCTGAGCCCAGGGGGGCGTTTGGGGGACAAAGGGAGAGAACAAGGAGAGAGGGGAGACCAAAGAGGCTGTTGGGGAGGCTCGGGCCTCTTCCAGGGATGCAGAGCCCCACACAGCAAGGGCTCGCAGAGTCCCGGAGAAGTTGGACCGTCCGGCGTCAGCTCCCGGGCTTCCTTCTGCCCTCTGTGTCTCTCCTGCAGAGTGAAGGAGCCCTTTGCTCCCGAAGGGGACGAGGGATTTCCACTGGAAGAGACGGGTGGAGATGCTCCCGCCTTGGCCCGTTTCCGGTTCTGGGCCGCCACGCTCTGGGTTTAATGTTTGGGAGGGGCCTGAGCGTGACTGCCACCCTCCTTCGGCCCATCGCAGAGGTGTCCCCCAGCTAGGTGGACTGCAGCCTTGCTGCCCGGCCGCTTCCCGGGGGTGACTCCTCCCAGAGGCCGCTGCTTTCCCGCGTGACCTTGCTGAGCGACTGCAGGCTTGACTCCCTGCTTGTCCTTTTTAGGCCGTACAAATAAAGGGATATTTCTCTCCTTAGCTGGGGAGTGTCAGAGGAGGGGGCAGCTGCTCCACCTTTCCTCCTCAGATGTTTTAGGAGTCCGGCAGGGCCGGTGCTCCCAGGGACGAAGCTCGCCATGGGATGTTCTCCCGCAGGCTTGGCCAGACAGGAGTTGTACCACCCTGGGCTGGGGAGAATAAACAGGGACCAAAAGTCATGGAACAACATGGAGCTGAGGAGGGAGTTTACACAAGGAGAGAGGGTTACATTAGGCCTGAGAAATGACTTGTGCTGGAGGACTGTGGGAAGAGCCTTCAGGACTCGCAAATAAAACTGCTTTTCTGTCACGCCCCGAGAGCCTGGGTGCTTGTAAGGGGATCTTGTGGCCTCCCGGTGGCATTTCTGTCAGACACCCAAGTGCCAGATTCTGGAGTCAAGGGGCAATGGGATGGAAAAGTATCAGCACCCCTAAAGAGCTTCTGGGATTCTAGAGCTTCGAGTCTAGAGCCGAGATTCACTCTGGTTGAGAGGTTGCACTCCGTGGGGTGATGGGGAGGGCTCAGAGCGCGGACTCAGGAGCTGCTTTGGGCTCATCGGTGGGGCTAGGATTGGTGGGGAAGGCGGTGGCCGCCGGCAGTTCAGTGACGTCCCTCCTGGCTCCTTCCCTCGGTCCGGGGCTCCTCGTGGCCCATCGTGGGCCGTGGTTCCCGGGCTCCCTCCCCAGCCGTGGTGATCTGTGATCTTGCCGGTTCATTTGTGTCAGGAAGGGCTCAGAGTGCAGGCGGAGCATCGTCCCCCCGCTTGTGGGTGATTTATTCACAAGCCTACGGCCACCGGAGGGGCCTAGGCCTGGGCTCAGATCTGGTGGCCATCTCCTGGCGGCGGCAGCCCTGGGATCTAGCCTGACCCACAGCAGGGGCTGCGCGGCTATAGGCTTAATTCTGTCCCAGACTGCGCCCGGAAGCTTCACCCTCCCGTGGAGAGCCGAGTTTCAGCAGCTGCTGCCGGACAGGAGAAAGGCTCGGGGCCGGCCCGAGCTGGTCAGAGACGAGCCCCTAAGCCTGAGGGGAGCGGCACCGTGCTCCTCGCTCGCGGGCTCGCGGGCTGGGCCTCCGGCTCTTGTTCCCAGACTTTAATGGTTTATTAATAAGAACAAAGTGCCCAGAAATGGAGCAGGGGAAAGGTTAATTACAAACCCCAGGCAAGGAGCTTCGGGACCTGTGCGGGGGGCGACAAAGAGGGAGCCTCGTTTCTGGGAGGGGGATGAGGCGCAAGGGCGGGTCAGCGCCTGCGTGGAGGCTGGGCCAGAGGAATGCCACCCGAGGGGGGGACCTGCCCCGTCTTCCCTGGCTTGTTGCCCCGACTGAACGAGGCAGATCCCAAAATGACTCGCCTGGCAGCATCTGACCCCCTCCCCATAGACACAAGAGTTAAAGCTGGTGCAGCGGGCTGGGGCCTGAAAGGACCAGCAGGGGTCCCGAAGGCTCTTGGAAGGTGGGAGAGGCTGCTGCAGACCCAGAGAAGAGCAAACACACGTCCTGACATCCAGAAAAGGGAAGAGAATTGAATTGAACTCGCCAGCTCTAGGCAAGGGAATAAGCATTTATATATCACTTACTGTGTTCCAGGGGCTATGCAAAGCCCTGTACAGACATCCCATTTGAGCTGCACAACAACTAGGGGGCAGGTGCTGTTATTACTCCCATTTTACAGATAAGGAAATTGAGGTAGACTTTTATTACTCCCATTTTACAGATAAAGAAACTGAGACCATTATTACTCTCATTTGACAGATAAGGAAACTGAGGCAGACAGTCATGCAACGACTATCAAGGGTAAACTTGAACTCAGATCTTTGTGACTCCAGGCCCCATGTACTCTCCATGGAGCCACTAGTTACCTCTACAGGCCAGTGAGCGTGACTTTGATTCCTGGGGAAATTCTTGAACGATCTTGCAGGGAGGCGGGGCGGTCTTGCTGGCCAAAACCAAAGCACCCAGCTGTGCCCCCGAGAGGCACGTAATTAGGACAGGGAAGTCTGGGAGGTGGGTGGAGAACCCTGACCTTGGCTCCTCAGCTTACCGTTGTCCTCCCGAGCTCGTGTGCCAAAGTCAGAGGCTCTTGGGAGCCTTCTAGGGAGTGTCCCTAAATCCACAGAGATGGGTCCGGAAAACTTCATTCTGGCCCCAGAAAACTTCCTGGCTTTGTTAGCTGAGAGCTCAGCTCGCGCTCCTCCTGGAGAGGAGCTGGCAGCCCTTCCCCAGCAGGAGGGCAGATGCCAGGAGCGGGCAGTGCCCGCCGGAGGCTTATGCTACAGCCACATGGGCCAGCAGGAACCACCTCTGCGGCCTCTGCATGATGCTCCAGGAGAAATGGGCAAAATCGGGTGAATCCCCTCTTGCTCCTTGCTTTCCGGGGCCCAGAGGCCACTGAAGAGGCTGCTGATTGAGCCTTCAGGCCAGCCTTCTGTGGAGAAGTGACTCTGGATGCCGGAGCCCTGTTCTGGAGCCCACTTATCCCCATAAGGAAGAGCCCTGGGCTGGGGAGAGGCAGGGCTGGGCCAGGGAGGGGCAGGGCAGGGCCGGGGAAGGGCCGGGAGGAGCTGGGAGAGGTAGGGCCAGGCTGGCTATCTGCCTCCTTTCTTCCTCAGAGCCTGGAGAGGAGACTGAGGGGAGAGGTGCTGGGTGAGATCATGAGGAAGCCGGAAATTCCTCCTGGGCCGCTGAGAGGGGGAGATGGGAGCAGGAGATAGCGGTCTAGACAGAGTCTGACTCAGCCCCCCTCAGCCTCCCAGCCTGGAAGGTCTCCGCGCTGCCTGAGGGAGGTGATGACCTGGGCAAGCCCCCGGCACTGCGCGCTCCTGCTGGGCGGCCTGGCAGAGGGCGGGGGACACGCCCCATGCTGCTGACAAAACCAGGACCACCGGGATTCAGGGTCTGCCTCCTGTTGTGTGCACCTAGTCAGGGGCTGGAGGAGGCTGGAGGAAGGCAAGAAGGGCGAAGCGCCCCGGATGCAAGGCTAAGAGCGCCCTTTCAAAGGGGGAGGACCCTGAGGGGGCCGAGAGGAGCGCTGCCCAGCACGTGGATTTGGGTGCAGGGTCTGGCCCTGCAGCTGTTCTGTCTGCACTAGGAAGGTTCCCTGTACAGGCCATGTCACCCTACCGAGAGCCTGGCAGCGCTTTAGGGGGGTTCTCGTCCCTTTTGCTCGGGCTCCGAGCTGGGAAACTGAGGAGCAGCCCTTCTTCACACGAGTCACTGTGCCCCAGAACTCGTGGAGAACTTTTATACGCCGGCCGAAAGCAGCCAAGGCAGCTCAGGGGAGAAAGGCTCCCCAGTGGCTCAACACCCAAGAACTCAAAGGAAAAGGTAAGCAAATTAAGTGAGAAGAAGCAAAACTTTAGTACTTGAAGACCTAACATATCCCCTTTCAGACCTAAGCAAATAACAATGACAGACAAAAAAAAGGAGTTAAAGTTCCATGGGATAGGTCCCTGGCAGTTAATGAGTTGGGACAGAAAGAAATCTAGATGTCCGGGACAGAGGAAACTTCCCAGCAACGTCCATCTGTCCCCTAGAGCCCCCGCTGAGAGGGCCTCCGCCACAGAGAGATCGGGCACTGTCCCATAGCTGTCCACCTAATAAGTGCACCTGAAGTCCTGGCCCGGGCACTGCCAGCCCCTGGGCACCAGCTCTCACTCTACCCAGGAAATTCAACAGCAAACAGATCAGCAAAGCAAAATGCTTCGTGGACAGATGGGGAGCAAAGAAAGTGTGGGAATCAAACAAGGCAGCCTGGAGGAAAGCAGGGATTCTAAGAAAGGGGAGTCAGGGGGAGAGAGGGAAGGAGTTGCAGGCCCAGGGGTGAGGAGAGACAGAGGAGGCCCATGGGGCTCGGGCAACATCCAGTGAATCAGTTTGTCTGGGTTGGAAAGGTAAATGGCAGCCAGGTCACAGAGAATGGGGGGAATATGGGGGAGCGTGGCTGGACCTGGCTCTGGGGCGGGGGGGGGGGGGGGGGGCCTTGGCCGTGGGGACCAGTGCCATCCCTCATCCTGCAGAGATCTCTCAGGCGGCGCCATCACTTCCCAGCAGGGGGCGGCTATGACTCCGAGGCATAAAGTCCTGTCTCCATGTTGCAGAAGGGAGTTCCTTAATTTCCAGGAGACACACCTTCCTCTCAGCTTCCAGCTCAAGCTCAGTCTCCACAAGAGCACTCTACAACCTGACCTCACCCATCTTCCCCTAGGATCAGTCTGCTGTGCCTTTCCATGGATGGAGTTTCTTACCCGAGTGAGTGCTTTCCTTAAGTCTAGATTTGGGGTTTTAAACTTGGGGGGATAGAATTTGGATGAGAAAAACATCTTTATTTCAATATAATTTTATTTCATTTTTTAAAAATTTCAATGTGTAAATGTTTCTATTGTTATTGATTTAGTTAATCTTATTCCTTTTATTTTATAAATTTGAAAACATTCTAAGAAAGCTTCAGTAGGCTTTACCAGACTAAGAGTTTGTTCATGACACAAATAAGGTTAAAAACCTCTGATTTATAGTTTTCTTTTTCCGCTTTGTCTCCCCCTGATTTAAGTATCAAGATTAAATTTGTGCTGTAGAATTTGGTAGAGACCCTTTCTTTTCTGTTTTTTTGCATATTGTTTGTTATATTGAAAATATTTTTTTCTTTGAGTATTTGGTAAATTATTTCACTTGTAAATCCACCTAGTTGGTGGAAGAGATTCTTTGAGAGTTCATTTGTGACATGTTTGATTCATAAAAATTATTTATTTTTTGTTCTATTAACCTGAGAGTTTTACATTTTTGTAAGTATTCATCAGTTTCGTTTAAATTGCAGGTGTTAAAATTGTACCATGACCAATTCTGTCAGACTGGCTCCTTCAAAACAAGATGACTTAGGGCAGTTCCAATGGTCTTGTGAGGAAGAGAGGCGTCTGTACCTAGAGAGAGGACTGTGGGAACTGAGTGTGGTTCACAACATATTATTTTTACTCTTTTTATTGTTGTTTGTTTGCGTTTTGTTTTCTTTCTTATTTTTTCCTTTTTGTTCTGACTTTTCTTGTGCAGCACGATAATTGTGGAAATATTTATAGAAAAACTGCACATGTAACATATATTGAATTACTTTCTGTCTAGGGGAGTGGGCAGAGAGAAGGGAGCGAAAACATTTGGAAAACAAGGTTTTGCAAGTGTGGATGGTGAACAGTATTTAGGCATATGTTTTGAAAATAAAAAGCTTTAATAAAAACATTTTAAAAATAAATTGCAGACATTAATTTCATTTAACTATTTTGTTTGGCAGTAATTGGACAAAACAGTTTCTAAAGTCTCCATGATTTCCACTTTATTTGTTGTGACTTTCCCTTTTTTATTTTTGATATTGATACTTTGATTTTCTTAAGAATCGTGTTCATTGTTTAATTGCTTTTTTAAGTTCATAATTTTATTAAACAATGCAGTTACTGTTGTTTTGCTGTCAATTTTGTCAACAAGTTTTTTGATTTTCAATTATGTTTTACAGTTTAGTTGTATTTTTATTTTATTGCTTTTTGACATTTTAAAAAGTTGTACATTCATTGATCTGTCCTGTCTCTATTTTTAAGATGGGAGTGTTTAGAAAAGTAAATATTCCCCTCAGGTTTGCTTTGGCTACATTCCAACAGTTCTGCTATCTTGTCTTATGATTGTCATCTTCACTAATGAAATTATGTCAAGTTCTGTGGTTTGTTCATTAAATTAAAATATTTAAATTATTCTATTTCTAAGCTTGAACCCTTTCTACAAAGACTATTACTTTAATTATATTACTTTGTGAACAGTAAAAAATCTACTTAAAATTTTTGCTTTTCTACAGATGTTTATGAGATTTTTATGCTCTGTCACGTAGTCAGTTTTTAAAAAAATAGAACCATGCACAGGTGACAAAAGATTTACATTTCTTTCTATACCCATTCCTTATTTGCCAGAGACCTATCACATTTAACTTTTTCTAAAATTCTATTTATCTTTCACTTCTTTTTTGTTTATGTTTGTCATTGTTAGATTTTGTTTAGGTCTGAAAGGGGATATATTTAAGTCTTCAACTATTATAGTTTTGCTTTTTCTTACTGTAATTTGCTTAACCTTTCCTTTAAGTTCTTACGTGTTAAGCCATTAGGCAATTACATACACATGTGTATATATATGTATAAAGTATTGCTAATATCTCATTATCTGTGGTATCTTTAAGGAAAATGTAGTTCATCTATGTATCTCTTTTTTCTGCCTATGTATCTCTTAATCCTGCCTATTTTCATTGTTGCCATTCACAAAATCATTATTGCTAACCCTACATTTTTTTCTTTTTTCCCAGTCTCCCCACTTTAACGCTGAGTGTATCTTTATGTTTCAAGTGTGTTTCTTGTTAAAAGAAAACATATTGTTGCACTCTGCTTTCTATTAATTCCGCTCTTCCATTTTGTTAGTGGATTCATTTCATTCGCTGTTAGAGATGTTGCTTGTATGTTTTCCTTTATCATATCCTCTTATAATTTTTCCTCCTTTTTGATAAAAGATAACATTTTTCTTCTATTTTGCAATTGTTTGATTTTGTTCTGATATTTGCTTTTTTCTCATGCAATTGTTCAAAGAGCCTGTTGTTTGTATCAAGTTTTATGCTTCTGTTCTAAATTATTTGTTGTCCTTCCATTTCTTTGCTCCAGAGCTTTAACTTCACTCATCGTTTTGTCTTTATTTCTTGCTGTTTCTTCCAGGTAATCTTAAAATCCTTGTGACTGATGGGTTGTTTTGGTTTTTTTTTTCCCTCTGAGGGCTCTACTTTAAGTGGTTGTGGATTTATTCTTTCCTTCTGCATCCTTCTCGGGAATCTCCTAACTCTTATTTCCTTATACTGTTTGGTGTCTTCCATTTACTCATATCCTCAGCATCCGTTTCTGACTTGTGGCTTTTGCCCCAGCCAAGGATTTGGGCCCTTCCTGCACTTTTGGATGGGATGATTAGGACAGGGCGGTCCTTGATTACCCGCGCTCTTGCTTCTGGTTCCCACTTCCCCTCATGGGCCTGTGTTCCAGGAAGGTCCAATGTCCCTGGTCAGAGGCTGGCTGCCTGGGAGGATGCTGGTCCATAGTTCAGGGAGCTCTGGAGAGGCGAGAGGCAGCCGGAAGGCAGTTGGACCCTGAGGAAGGAGAATCCGGGAGACTGTAAGAAGATGCAAAAAGAGTCAACTTCCTTGCTTCTGGCTTCAAGGCGCCTCCTCCCCTACCCCAAAAGAGCCTCCCGAATGCAAGCTGGGACTCAGAACCCCAAAGTATTGACTTACCCAAGGCCAGTGTTTGATTCTAAGCCCCAACTCTCTGGCTCGATTTGCCCCCACCCAAGGTTTCCTCAGCATCCCTGAGCAGCCTCCAACCCTCATGACTGTAATATCCCTGAGTGATGTCCCCAATCAAAATAAAAGGTAGCTTCTCTGACACTGATGTGTGAGTGATTGATAAAAAGGAAATCTATGAACACGTGTGTTTTCTAAGGCCTTACATGAGTTTGCCGTGACTGAGCCAGAGAATCGCGCCTGGCTAGGACCGGGGAAAGAGTGTGTAACAGGCCGGGTTCCCATCCACACACCCAAGGTAACAGTGCCAGTATAGGCTACCGGGGAGCGCGGGGTTCCCATGGTCTCCTGACCTTGCAAGGATCACTGGAGCTCTCTCACTGTCCACCCACCATCCTTTGCTCTTGCCATTCAGTCCGTAAATAACTGCTGCCATTTTTTCTCTCTTGGGATTTGCCACTTGGGATTGATTTGCATTAACTCCTTGTGCTCTGATGAGCCCCACTTTCCCCAGGGATCCATATTGGCTTCTAGCCTGATAGCACAAACCTGGACTCTGAATCTCCTGGAAAGGAAAAAGATCCTTCAGGTTTCCAGAGGTAAATTTTTCCCGCTGGCCCGGAGCTAACCCATAACTCCCATAATAGTGGAGATCAAAGTCTAGGCCGCCTAGTCCCCCGTTGGGTGGCTTAGTTTCTTACTGTTGTTCTGGTTCTGAGAGCATGGGAAAATCCTTTTCTTCCCCAAATCCTGGTGGAGCCGGGAACTTCTTGTCTCTCTGGAACTGGCCCCAGGATTCTCTTCCCTTCCTAAGGTTGCCCCTGACACAAACATGTACACACCGCAATGCGCTCTCACACACGTATACATGCACACACACGCCCACTGCACACATCACACATGTACACGCTCACCTGCATGCATTGTACACCCTACACACAACCTCACACCCACATGCACACACTTTTACATTCGCACACACGTGCACAACCACACGCTCGCACCCATTACATGCTCCCAATAAGCACAGTCATCTTCCCTTGCGCGCGCACACACACACACACACACACACACACACACGCGCGCGCCTGCCTCTCTTTGGAATTGCAGCACTCCTGACCTCGGGACTGCTAGCAAGGATCCTGGTCCTGGCATCCCCTCCTGAAGGCCGAGGTTCACAGTTGCTGCCCTGGCCAAAGCCCCTCTGGGGTCACAGGGTTGAGCCTCTTGGGGGTCCAGCCTTCTGCTCCTTCCCTCGGCACCAACTGCTCCCCTCCCTGCCTGGGGGAGGGACAGTGCAGGGAACAGGCAGCCCCCCAGCCCCCCCAGGGAGCCAAGCTCACTCTTCTCCCTCCTCTCAGACCATTGCAGGAGAGAGCTGGGAAGGGGACGGAGGCTTCCAGAGAGGTTCCCTTTCCCAGAACAAGCCCAAAGGACGCCCAGACCTGCAGGGACCCAGTCAGTCACCAGCCATTAAGTACCAGGTTTCTGCGTCCTAGGGGCCACCTCCAGTCATCTGGAGGCTTGCTCTGTATCTGGCCCCTGGACCCAGAGGGCTCTGGAGGGGAAAATGAGGCCGGAGACCTTGTCCAGCCCCCTAAAAAACCCAATTCACTTGCAGGTCATGGTCTTCCCCAAGAACTACAATCCAGGCCCCAGGGACACAACTGCAATAAATGAACTTTCCATCCAGCCAGTTCTTCCCGGAGAGGAGCCCCAACAGAGGAGCCCCAAGGCAATGTCCTGGTCACGTTAATGAGAGGGCTCTGGGCTGTCCCAGTGCGTGGCCCGGCCCCATCAGTGCACCCCGGGGAGAGCGCTGGACATGGCTCAGTGCCTGGGCTCCTGTCCCTCACCCAAAGGATGCTGGGATTGCACCAGATAGTCTGAGCCCCTTCCAGCTCTGACTGGGCTCTCACCCCGGGGTCCAAGGGATCCGTGAGGTGGATTCTGCAGGATCCAGTCACTGCATGGGGAGGGGAGAGAGTCAAAGATGGCCCCTGGGGGAGGTGAGTGAATGGCCCTGCTGCTGGGAGAAGGAGCAAGGCCTGGAGGAAATGCCGGCAGCAAATGCTCTTCCTGGAGCAGGTGCCCATGGGAAGAGAGATGTGCCTGGGACACTGCCCGTGGGGAGCGGGAGGGCTGTCCTGCCAGGGGGATGGGGCGTGGGCTGGAGGAGGGACTCTGGGTGGGGCTGGCAGGGAAAGCCTGAAGTACAATAAGATGACTTCCGGAGGCAAGCAGGGAAGGGCCCTGAGGGGGGTCACCTCAGCCCCACAGAACCCCCCTGTGAAGATCTGGAAAAACTCGCTGTATCCAATCAGAAAGTCAAGGGATATCACCCCTCCTCCCCCCACCGAGGTGAAACTTCCCCTATTAATCTAGCCATGGCTTCCACACTCTTTGCTAATTTATTATGGGGCCCCGGCTAGTGGTGTCTTCCCCCATCCCTCCCCCACGCCTCGTGGTGTCTTTCTCCTTTGGGAAAACTTTTGGGGTGCTAAACTCCACCGTGGGCCTAGCCTGTATAAATACAAGTTCGTTTGGGCGAAGAGGCCCCTGGAATTGTCCGCAGACTGAGCCCCTCCGTGTGTGCCCGAGCTCGTCTCAGGCTGGCTTGTAGCGGGGGGCCGCCCCCCACGACTGCCTGACGGAAGGGCTTCGGACCCTTTGCTTGCTGCAGACCAAAGAGGGAGCGGCCGTGGTCTGGGAAAGAAGGCCCGCTCGGAGCTCAGGGGGTGCCAGCCCGGCCCTCCAATGGGCCACTTGGGCTTCCAGAGCCGGGGGAGCGTGGCGGGTTTTCCTTCAGAATAACAGTGGGGAGGCGGGAGGTGGGAATTTTCGTGCCCCGGGTGCTGCGGCCTGCGCCCAGCCTCCCACGCCCCCCTCAGGGGGCGCCCTGAGCAGAATGGACAGCTCGATCCCCCCCTTGTCCCCCGCCCCGGCCTTCTCCGGAGGATGCTGACGTTTCCCGCCCCCGACGCTGGGCTGTGCCCCAGATTGCTCGCCGTCCGCTCTGGCTGGGACTCGTCCCTCTGGTGCCGGTCCGGGGCGGTCTCGGGGGAGGAGGCTTCCGGGGGCGCTGGGGGAATGTTTCACTCACCGGGAGCGCCCAGCCCGTCCGCGCCGGGGACCGGACGCCAGCTCCCCCAGAGGCCCGTGGCTGCTTCCAGGGGGGCGGTGGGCCCCGGGCCCCACGGGCTGCAGCCACGCCCCTTTGCTGCGCTCTGGTCCTCTCCTCTCTCCCTCGGGGGCCAGAGACTTCCCTTGTGACCCGAAGCAGAGTCTGATTCTCTGAGGCACGGGAGGCTCCCAAGATGGAAAGGAGGGAGAGGCCGCCAACCATCCCTGGACAGCCAGGTTCTCCCCAGCCCCCCTGGAGACGCCATCTCCTTCAAAAAGCTTCCTGTTGCCTACTTGTTGGGTCAGCTCAATCCAGCCTTAATGTCGCCTCCCCAACCCCTGGGGCTCGAGGCCCACTTCACCCCGACTCCGTCCAGGTGGATCCTCAGAAAGGTGGGCGCCAGCACGGAGGAAAATCAGCCCATTTGTCCCTCTTTCTCCAGCTCCTTTAAGGGATCCTATCAAGCGTCCCACTTAGGGGATTCATTCCCCTTCCCAGTCAGCTGAAGAACTTAGATTTTGAGCGAATGTGTGTATGCAAATGACGGAGCCAATAAGACATTTTCCTCCACAGTCGAGGCAAACATTCCCACAAAGCCCCCCAAGGTCAGGAAACTGGGGACTTCAAAGCACAAAAGTCGCGCGCTACACGTATGGGGAGCACTTCTGCCCACGCTGAGTCACCGCTCCCAGACTTTGGGATCTCAGGGGCTCCCTTCCCCCCTTACGCTCCCCTTTTTCCTTCAGGCGATTCGGGGTTCACAGCCCATGTTCCTTCGGGAAGCTTTGAGTCTGCTCCCTGGAGACAGAGTCAGTGTCTTGTCGTCACCATGGCATTCGTGCCTTCCAGCTTTTCTGGTTAGGAGCAGCTAGATGGTGCAATGGGCTTGGAATCTGAAAGACTCCTTTTTATTTTTTAAATTCATATTGGACATCAGACACTTTCTAATTGTTTGCCTGGGCAAGTCAGTGAAGCCAGTCTGCCTCAGTTTCCTCAATTGTAAAAAGAGATGGAGAAGGAAATGGCAAACCACCCCAGTGGCTCTGTCCAGAGGGAGCCCCAAAGAGTCAGATGGACAACAAGAAGTTCAAAGCACTTTGGAAAGTGTCGGGGACTCAAAAAAAAAAAAAAAAAAAAAAAAGGCTCCAAACTTAAAGAGCTCACTTTCTAATGAGGGAATTTGTAAATGTTGATTGATGTTAATTGGTTAACTGCCACTGAGGGCTAGTCCGGGCTGATTAGTGGAGAGAAAACACCTGGAGGGAGCTCCAGCTGAGATCCATGGAGAAAAATGGCCTTGAGCCCTCAGGAGTTTGCCTGGGACAGGGGAGGAGGGTGGGAGGAGCTGTAGCTGAGGGGCGGAGTTCACTTTGAGTGGGAGGTGAGATTAGTGCACCTGTGGTGGCAGCTACTGGGAAAAGGAAGGAGGCAAGTGGATTCCGGGAGCCCCTCAGAAGAAAAATGGGGGGGGGTTAACCTCCTCACTGATCTACAACTAGAAAGCACCTCTGAGACCCCCAAGGCTGGCTGGCCCAGGCCTGGCCGAGAATCCCCCCAAACTTCCCCCAAATGCAATCAGTCAGCCCAGGGAGCTCCAGATTTCCTAAGTCCAAGCAGAGCAAGTCCAAGTCTTCCTCCAAGACCTTTCCGACCCGCCCCCCCAAGTCAACATCACTGGAAAAAGCTCCAGATGGGACTGAAAAGGGCAGTTTGGACTGAGAGGACGCCCTGAAGAGCACCCAGGTAGGTCACCTGTGTTGGATTCTAATGAAATCCAGTGCTTCCCCACCTCTTCAAGCCTGTGTGTGTGTATGCATATGTGTGGGAGGTATTCATGTGGCCAGATGCCCTATCTCCACCTGCTCCCCCCATGTCTACACCCCAAGCATTGTGGGAGTCTTGGGTACTGAATGAGAATTAAGTAATCAGTCATTAGATTCAACGAGCGCCCACAGAGCAGTTTGTGGGGAGGGTAGGAAACACGTGGATCCTTCCCCTCTCACCCCTCAAAACGAGAGTCCATCTCCTGGTACTTAACCTTGAGTGATCTTGTCAGGGAGGCAGAGTCCTGTCCACCCTCTGCCTGCCTGTCCATCAGTCTGCCTGTCTGTCTGCCTATCCCATCCATCTGTGTGCCCCATCCATCAGTCTTCTTATCTGTCCATCCATCAGTCTGCCTGTCTGCCTGTCCATCAGTCTGCCTGCCTGTCCATCCATCAGTCTGCCTGCCTGCCTATCCATCCATCAATCTTCTTATCTGTCCATCCATCAGTTTGCCTGTCTGCCTGTCCATCAGTCTGCCTGCCTGCCTGTCCATCCATCAGTCTGCCTGCCTGTCTATCCATCCATCAGTCTGCCTGCCTGTCCATCCATCAGTCTGCCTGCCTGCCTATCCATCCATCAATCTTCTTATCTGTCCATCCATCAGTTTGCCTGTCTGCCTGTCCATCAGTCTGCCTGCCTGCCTGTCCATCCATCAGTCTGCCTGCCTGTCTATCCATCCATCAATCTTCTTATCTGTCCATCCATCAGTTTGCCTGTCTGCCTGTCCATCAGTCTGCCTGCCTGCCTGTCCATCCATCAGTCTGCCTGCCTGTCTATCCATCCATCAGTCTGCCTGCCTGTCCATCCATCCATCTGCCTGCTTTCCTATCCATCCATCAGTCTGCCAGTCTGCCTGTCCATCTGTGTGCCTGCCTGTCTGTCTGTCCGTCCATCTGCCTGTCTATCCATCAGTCTGCCTGCCTGCCGGTCCATTTATCCATCTGCCAGTCTGTGTCAATCCATCTGTGCTGGAGATGCGCCGGCCCCAGTGGCCCCTCCTTGTTGCTCCCTCTCCAGGGCCTCTCTCCGCACAATTCTGATTTACTCCTCCCAACTCGTGTCTGTCTCCCTTCAGCAGAGATCATGAGTTTAGCTCTACCCAATTAAGCCTCCGTTTTCTTTGGGGTTTTGTATTAGGGAGCTGAGTTTTGGGGGAGTTGTTTTTCTGTGACTCGCTGCTTTCAGAGGGAATGGGAATTTTCCAGATGAACCAATTAGCTGCTGAAGGCCCCTGGGCTGGTTCTCATCTTCACCCTTCTGGGTCCCGACCCATCAATGTTAAGGAGACTTTTGTTTTGAGAGTCCTTCAGGAGGAGAAAGCTCAGCCACCCGGTAGTTCTCCGAGTTGAATTCAAAGGAGAAGGAGGCAGGGAGGGAGCAGGAGAGCCACCCTCCTGTCCAGGAGTTTGCTGCCCTGTGTCTATATCGCCCTCTGAGTTAAGAAAACAGCGTGCAGGTGGAAATGCCGGGGAGGGAGGCGTGCGTTCATTGGCTCTGCTTCTGGGAATCCTTCCAGTTAAGCAGGAGTCATGATGATCTGAAGATGGAGAGCTCCAGTTTATTGTAGGAGCCTGACCGTTTTATCCAAGCGCTCTGGGATGAAGGATGAGTGGGTGGATGAGTGGCTCGGTGGATGGATGACAGCATTTCTCAAGCACTTGCTTTGTGCCAAGTTTGGGACTGAACTCTCAGCATGCAGCTGCCAAAGCAAGAGAGGCTCCCGAGATTGAATTCTAAGAAGGAAACGTATTAGAGGTTCTTAATCTGGAGTCCGTAACCTTCTTTTTTAACATACATTTTGACAAATGTATTTGATATTGCAATCTTGTATGCTTTGCTTTATGCCTTTAAAGGCCTTCTTCTGAGAAGGGGTCTGTAGGTCACATCCAACAGCCCCAAGGGTCCAGAAGATCCCCTGAATCAGAGGGTGCTGGCTGGGAAGAGGCGTCGCAGGGATGGGGAGTGGAGCCGCTGCCCTATGGGACCAGATAATAGTAAAGTGCTTAACACAGTGCCTGGCACTTAGCACTTTCTTTGCCCTTCATTTCCTTTCCACAAAGCAACGGGAATACTGATTTGATGATGCTTCCCAGAGCCAGAGGTGGAAAGGGGAAGAAGGGGAGGGCGGGGCCCGATGAGGTCACCCAGGAATGGCTGCTTGGGTGGAACGTATGGTGTGGCGGAGGCCAGCTGGATCCAGGGGGTGCTGGAGTCGGTGCTCGCTCACTAAAACACGGCTAGGCCCCAGAATCTGGGCCCCAGAAGCTGCGCCCCAGAAGCTGCTTCTTGGCTCCTGGTTATACGAGAAAGCCCCAAAGCCTGGCCGGCTGACTCAAATGGAAATCACGCCTACGGCAGGGGGAGCTGCCAAGGGTTGGGGGTGGTCCAGGGCAGGTGCCACAGTGGATGGGCAAGGTGGCCAAAGGTTCAAGTAGTAGAAAATGGAGCGCCAGGAGCTAGAAGGGAAGAGCAGTCAAAGATACATGTGGGAGTGTGGGAGCTAGTGAGAGTGCGTGTGAGAGTGTATGTGCAAGCATGAGCGAGTGGCAGTGTGTGGGTCTGCCTCTTCACTTTTGTCATTTTTCAGTGACGTTTTTGTCCATTCATCAGTGAACACACTGATAACATCTTCTCAATAGCTGATGTTGAACCATTGGGTGGGACCAAGGACTTCAGTGTCAAGAACTTTCTCTTCTGCGTCTTGAGTAGCCTCTGGCTCTAACCCCTGAAGGAGCAGGTCCAGGCGGGTCCCCACAGAGGAGGGCGGTCACTGGCCTGGAAGCCTGGCTCTCCCCAAGGCTCTTGGGTTCAGGATCTGGTCTGTCTCCATCCAGGTCTGAGGAGAGGTGGTAGTCGAGATGACGGTGGGTGATTTGCCTTGACTGGCCCATGTTACCTCCTGCCTTTCCCTCAGAGTGCCCCAAAGTTTTAACTGGTCAGATTGTCTATGGAGTCTGTGACCTTGGAGCAGACCAACTGAGAGTGAGGATGACCCAGCACGCGAGCTGGTGGGGGGCTGCATTTACTACACACCTGTGATGAGAGTCGGGGGCAGGAAGACAAACAAAAGGAGCCCCCACCCTCAAGGAGCTGACATTCTTCTAGAAGTCGTAATTATGGAAAAGGTCCATACAGGGGAGTTTGCTCCCCATAGTTGGGCATTCCATAAGGAATAGGGAAAGGGATGAACTCAAAAGCAGAGTGGACTAGAGTGAGGAAGAACTGAGGTGGTGATGAGAGGACCAAGAAGCTTCACATGGGGATCCTGGTATCATTAGGCTCTCTAGATCTAGACTCCAGAATTGGACATTACCTCAGCATATGGCTTTCCCAGTTATCCAGCTCCATTCAAGGTTTCCATAAGTGTGTACCCATTTCCCCCCATGAACATGGGTGAGAGAGCATGGCCTAGGTTTGTGTCTAGACTATCATGTTTTGTTTATTACTGAATTTGATTTCTATTAACTGTCATGTGGCAATTGTTCTTGTTTTTGTCTTATTGTTAAATTAAGGGTTTTGTATTTCAGAGTTAATGATTTCTCATCAGTTGGGGAATGGCTAAACAAATTATGTGGTACATGAATGCAATAAAATATTACTGTGCTGTGAAAAATGATGAATCCCCAGAACGATGGAAAGATTTACAAGGTCTAAAGCAGAATGAACTGAGTAGAGTCAAGGAAACTATACACAACTAAAACAATGTAAATAGAAAAAATAGCCACAAAATAATCAAAATGAATATTACATCCACTTTGGTGGACCTCACTCTTCAACAATGAGATGATGCAAGGCGATCTCGGTAGCTTTGTGATGGAAAGTGCCATCCACGATCAGAGAGAATTATGGATGCAAACTGAATGTGTTGTTGGTGGTGATTTGCTTGTTTTGTTTTTTTCTCTTACTTTGTTATGGTTTTTTCCTTTTTGATCTGATTTTTCTTGCACAGCAGGATGAATGTGGAAATATGTTTAAAGGAATTGCACGTGTTTAGCCTATATTGGATGGTTTGCTGTCTTGGGGAGGGAGAGAAATTTAGAATACAAAGTTTTGCAAAAGGTGAATGTTGAAAACAATCTCTGCATGTATTTGAAAATAAAATACTGGGTTTTTTATTAATTTTATAATTGTAACATTTTTTGACAGTACATATGCATAGGTAATTTTTTTACATTATCCCTTGTACTCCCTTCTGCTCCAAATTTTTCCCCTCCTTCCCTCCACCCCTTCCCCTAGATGGCAGGCCTTCCCATACATATTAAAGATAGTATATCCTAGGTACAATATATATGTGCAGAACCGAATTTTGTTGTTGTTGTTGTTGTTGTTGTTGCTGCAAAGGAAGAATTGGATTTGGAAGGTAAAAATAATCTGGGGAGAAAAACAATAAAATGTCAACAGTTTATACTCATTTCCCAGTGTTCCTTCTCTGGGTGTAGCTGATTCTGTCCATCATTGATCAACTGGAATTGGATTAGCTCTTCTCTATGTTGAGGATATCCACTTCCATCAGAATCCATCCTCATACAGTATTGTTGTTGAAGTGTACAGTGATCTTCTGGTTCTGCTCATTTCACTCAGCATCAGTTGATGTAAGTCTCTCCAGGCCTCTCTGTATTCCTCCTGCTGGTCATTTCTTACAGAACAATAATATTCATAACCTTCATATACCATAATTTACCCAACCATTCTCCAATTGTTGGGCAAATAGAAAATACTGTTACAAAATGAGTCTCACAAAATTACAAAGAGCAAGGTTGACCTCTAAGAAAGTCTATGTGAATGTACCCTCTTCCTACTTTTGCTCCTGTGTGCAGTGTATTACACCACTAGCCCCCACCTCTGCAAAGGAAGGAGCATTCCTATATCTTTTCTTTGGGATAAGCTTGGCTGCCGTCATTTCCCAGGAGTCAGATTCCTTTGTTTGCCACGTCATTGCCATCCTGGCTGTTGTTTTCTTGGTTCTGCTTATTTTGCTTTTCAGGTCACCCAATCTTCCCTCCTTACATGCAGGTGCTCCAGTTGCTGAGCCACTCCCAGTAGACACGTTTCTACCTTGTTTCCAGGGCTTTGCTACCACAAGAAGGTGCTAATGTTTATGTATTTGGGTCCCTACTTTTTGATGTGGACTAGCCCTGGAGTCTCTGGGCCAAAGGTTTATCTAATGTAATCATTCCTTCACCTGCTTCCAGATCAGTTGTACCAATAACAGCTCCATCATCAACCCATTGATCTAGGCCTGTCTTAGGCAATCTGGGAGGGGAAGAGCTTCGGGGTATCTGGCTAAAATAGAGATGATGCTATTTACATTCACTGTGGGCAGATCAAGACCTAAACCATGACCAAGCGAGGCTCGGACCGGCACCAATGTTGGTCAGTCCAGGAGAGCCAGAGTGATTTGAGTTTAAGGCATCGTCCTTAAAAAAGAGATCTAGCTAGTGAAACTCAATATATCTTGGGAGGTTTCAATGCTGGAAAAAAAACCTGGCACCTCCCAGATAAGGGTATGATATCTTATGAAGAAAGAAGGGAGGGAAGAAGGGAGGGAGGAAGGAAGGGGAGAAAGTCAAGATATAGGTCAGGGTGACTCAACATGGCTCAGGAGACAGTGGGAGACCTGGGCCTTTTGAAGCTAAGGTCTTTGACAGGTCTCAGTTGGACTGGGGCAACACCCATACAGGGATTAAGGCCAGGTAAGAAAAGAGACAGAGAATGGCCTCTTTTACCTCGTTAAAAAAGTCATTTTGGAAGAGGAAACTCCCAGCAGCCTGTTAGCTCAATCCTTGTCTACCTCCTGTCCCCTAATTGGAGGGCCGGCCACCCAACGCCTTCACTTAGGGAGGGCAATGCCTCCGTTCTGTAGCTGCTGTTCTGCCTGGGAACTCCAGGAACAAGATGCCCCCCACCCGCCATGATGGGTATCGTCTGCCCCCTTGTTCCCCTGCTTTTCTGCCTTTTGTGTGTCTCTCCTCTCCATTGGATTGTAAGCTCCTTGAAGGCAGGGTCTGCCTTTCTTTTTATTTATTTATTTATTTATTTATTTATTTATTTATTTATTTATTTATTTATTTATTTATTTATTTATTTATTTTCTTTTTCTTTTCTTTTCCTGAGGCTGGGGTTAAGTGACTTGCCCAGGGTCACACAGCTAGTGTCTGAGACCAGATTTGAACTCGGGTCCTCCTGAATTCAGGGCTGGTGCGCTATCCACTGCGCCCCCTAGCTGTCCCTGTCTTTCTTTTTATTAATGTAACTGCAATGCTCAGCACTGTGCCTGATATGGCACTTAATCTTTACTGGATTGGCTCGGGGAGCTTCTCAACCATTTTTCTTGGCATTGCCAGGCTGGAGAACACATTGTTCTCCTGGTTTTGCCCATTTCACTCCCTCTTAATCCCACAAACCTTCCCAGATTTCCTTGAAACCATTCCTTTAGTGATTGCTCACAGTGCAATATCATTCTCAGCCATTCCCTAACTGATGGGTATCCTATGAGTTTCAGGTTCTTTGTCACTACAAAATGCTAAGCATATTGTTGTACATATGGGTTTTTCCTCTTTATTTGATCTCTTTAGGCATAGGGGCAGGGATAAAATGAGCAAGG
Organism: Sminthopsis crassicaudata; assembly: GCF_048593235.1. NCBI lineage: Eukaryota > Metazoa > Chordata > Mammalia > Dasyuromorphia > Dasyuridae > Sminthopsis > Sminthopsis crassicaudata. Next base: position 2,072,546 of record NC_133619.1, read on the forward strand.
GTACCATTGAGTCAAAGGATATACAGGTTAGTGACTTTTTGGTCATGTTCCCAATTGTTCTCCAGAACTGGACACAGCTCTCCTAATACACCCATTTCCCCCCAGAACATCCAAGATATATCTTCGTCATCTTTGACAATTTGATAGAAATGAAGTACTGATTTAATTTGCATTTCTCTAATTATTTTATTATATATCATATATTAGGACACATTCTCTAATTATTATTACTATCAAATTATCTAATTGAATTGAGACATTTCCCCAAGTTGTTTGTTGAGAGCTTGGATTTCCTCCTTTAAAAACTATTTATGGGGCAGCTAGGTGGTTCTGTGGATAAAGCAGCAATCTTGTAGTCAGGAGGACCCGAGTTCAAATCTGACCTCAGACACTTAACACTTCCTAGCTGTGTGACCGTGGGCAAGTCACTTAATCCCAATTGCCTCAGCAAAACCAAAAACAAAACCCTTTTATTCATTTCCTTTGATTATCAATTAGGGAATGACTCTTTTCTTATAAATTTGAACTTTGAAAATCAGAACTTTATCAGAGAAACTTTCAACAAATACATTTCTCAGTTGTTTGCCTTCTTATATTAACTTATTAGTTTTGTTTATACAAAAAACCTTTTAAATTCCATGTAATCCAAATTGTCCATATTATCTTATGTTATTCTCCCTCTCCACTGTCCAGATGTGAACTTGTCCTCCTTTCATAGATCCAAAAGATAGTTATTTCATTATTCTTTTAATGTGCTTATGATATGACTTTTTATATCTGTCATGTATTCATTTGCAGTTAATGTTGGTATACAGTAGCAGATGTCCTAGATTTAACTTCTGCTTTCTGGATGTAATTTCTGCTAAGCCACTTTTTTGTTTTCCCAGAAATTTTGGTTAAATCCTGCCTGAATTTTTGCTTCAGTAGCTGAGGACTTGGATTAGCTGGACAGTAGACTACTAGTTTCATTTACTTCTGAATATCATACATGTCATCTATTCCATTGGTTGCCCACTCTAATTTTTAATTAGCACAAAATGGTTTTGATAATCCCTGCTTTGTGGAATAGCCTGAGATCTGGGGCTAGGAGGCCCCTTCTTTTGGCCTCCCCCTCCATTATTTCCCTCGAGATTTTTGACCTTTTGTTCCTCTAGATGAATTTTGTTATCTCTCCCCCTCCCCACCTCGATCTACTATCTTTGGGGGTTTGATTTGTATGGCATTGAATAAGGAAATTAATGTAAATGGCATTGGAATTTTTATATATTGGCTCAGCCCACTCTTAATTCCTATTTCTCCAATTATCGCTCTTTCTTGCATAAAGAGTGTTGGGTAATTGTTTCCATGTCATTCTTAGGTGTGCTATGCTTGCCAGTGTATTTTATATATTCGGCAGTTATTTAAAGTGGAACTTCTCCACCTGTCTCTTCCTGTGGGAGTACTTAGGATTCATATTATTCCTCCTTTTTTTCTTTAGGCTTCCACATCTCCCCACTTTTATAGACAAGTCTGAGACTAAATCTCCCCTCCCTCGTCCACAGTTAGTTGACCTGAGTCCCTGGTCTGTGTCCTCTGCCTCATCCCCCAAACAAAGGTCTCTGTTGGTGCTGAGGGTTTTCCTAATAGGCTAATAGACTTTGAGGTAGAGCTGAAGAAGAGTAGTGGGCTGGTCCTCAATGTCTGTCCCTCTGAGGCCCCATGTTCCAGGATTCCTGTTAAGATAGGACTTTGCCTCAGGGGAAGCTTGACATCATTCAGAGAACTTAGACCGGCCCCAAGGGAGAAATCCAGCTTTCAGGGTTCCAGTTTGGGTCTAGCTCGTGGTCCCTCCTCAGGGTGCCCAAGATAAAGTGGACGTGCTGAGGTACCAGCCCTGGGGCCGTCCATCCGATGTCACGGCGGTCTCAGAGAGGAATTCTTCATCCACTCGGTTCTTCCTATGTGAATGGCCAGACCAAACTCCTCCGGGGGATTCTAGTTCTCGTTTCAGAGACGTTCCAATGGGGGGTAACTTAGGAATGTGAGAGCCCAAAGGGCTCGCTGAGTGTCCATACGCCTGCACTGGAACCTTCTAAAGCCTTCTTTGTGGAGACAGAGCGTCCTCCCCCGCCTAAACTCCCATGAGACATTGAAAAACACCCTGAGAGGCAATATCTAAGAGTGCTGCATTTGGAGGCAGAGGGCCTGGGTTCAAACCCTATTTCTGATGATTCCTATTGGGCTCCCTCCAAGTCACTTGACTTCCCTGGACCTCAATTCCCCTATCTGTAAGACTGGACTCCATCTCCAGATCCACGGTCCCCTGACCTTATGGCCTTGCTTCATAGGTCCGTGACTTCCTCCATTCTATGACTTACCATATAGTCTGTCCTTTGTGGCCTCAGAATACAGGTCGCCGGCTGGTCGCCAGACTGCCCTTGAAGCCTTCTGCTTTGGAAGAACTCGACCTCCATGTGCCTGGCTATTCTGTCCTTGGTTCCCCCGTCCTTCAGCCATACTGAGATTCCAGAGGAGGACATAGGGGAGACAGTGTTCCTTAGAGAGATGGATAAATCTCCCCCCCCCCAGTCAGCATCAGGATTGGGGGAACCAGCTCAAGGGTCCATCGATTGTCCTCCCCGGGATCCCCCACACTTCTCAGGGCTCAGTCACTCGGACGATGACCCCATTTCCTGGAGAATGAAGCATGTTTGTCATCCCAGAGGAGAGGCCCGACTGCGGCACGTTCTTTCAAGCTCTGAAAACCTGTTTAGAGGTTTTGAAAATGACCTGGTTTCAAACAAACATAAACGAGGAATCGAAATGTTTTTACAATCTAAAAAAAGAAATCGGCACAAGCAGGTCAGTGGGGATCCACGCAGGCCTGCTGCCCCAGAATCCACAGCGGGGGAGGCTGTTCGGGGTGGGGACGCCAAGAAACAAAACTGCAGGGAGTGAAGGGAAGGAGAGGGTGGACAGGGAAGGGGAAAGCTGGACAGGGAAGGGGAAAGCTGGACAGGGAAGGGGAGGGCTGGACAGGGAAGGGGAAAGCTGGACAGGGAAGGGGAAAGCTGGACATGGAAGGGGAGGGCTGGACAGGGAAGGGGAAAGCTGGACAGGGAAGGGGAAAGCTGGACAGGGAAGGGGAAAGCTGGACAGGGAAGGGGAAAGCTGGACAGGGAAGGGGAAAGCTGGACAGGGAAGGGGAGGGTTGGACAGGGAAGGGGAGGGTTGGACAGGAGGGGCTGGCAGGCAGAGTCAGCCAACTCAGCCCAGCCAGCTTACCTCTCTGGCCACAGGCTTCACTGTTAAGAAAATGTGCCAGGCCTTGGGCTAAGAGGTTCCCTGCTGAAATCCTACATGGAAGATCCCAGCAGATCATAGCTTTCTCAAGGAATCTTAGAGAGTGACCCCTGACAATGCAAAGAAGAGGGAAATGGGCAGAGGAAGAGACTTCCTGATCAAATAGGGAAGGTTCTGGAGTTGCCTTGGCGGGGGTGCTCCTCCCCCCACAATGCACCAAGGGCCTGCCTGCCCATAAGGACTTGGGAGTCTGACTAAACAAAAGAGACTTGGAAGGGAAGGGCAGCAGCAGAGCCCGTGGCCTGGCCAGATGGCTCTGGGGTCCCTGCCAACATAGTCTTCAGCTGTGCCCCAGCAGAGGCTCTACCTGGCCCCCGAGTGTCTGGAAGCCCAGCAGCCTTTGTGGCTGGACCCTTGCCTTAGAACTGAGCCCTGGGGGCAGTAGCAGAAGGTGGGCCCTGACCTCAGCCAGTGAGGAGCCACAAGGGCAGGGGCTTTAGCTTCCATCTGGTCTGTAGCTGGACTGACTGGGTGCACAGCCCTGGGCGGGACATGAGGCCGGGCTGGGGCCATAGTTGCTGCTGTCCTTGGTGCTGACTGTACCCTCCATGCTGGACCTGAAAAGCAGGAGGGGGAGCGAATGGGGGCTGGTTTCAGCCTCCGCTGGAATAACAAATCAGAGGCCAGTTCACAAGCTGGAAGGCCCCAGAGCAGGAGATGGAGACTGAGGCAGACGCAGGCCAGACCAGGCAGCCTCAGCCCGAGGAGCTGGATGCCAGTCCTTGGACGTGTAGGGCACGGTGAGTGGGTGGGCCTTTGCTAAGTGCTGACCGAGTGCCAGGCACTGTGCTGACCTTGAAGCCTCCCTTACCGCTGCTGCCCAGCGCAGGAGGAGCCCTCCAGGGGGTTCACTCTCCAGGAGCTTTGCAAGCCCAGACTAGACAGCAGCTTGGTGGGGGGAGGAGAGGGAGGGCTGCCTTCTCCACTTCCTGACTTGACTAGAGGAAGTCCTTCCTGCCCCAGACATTGAGCTCTGCCATCCCACGGATTCTTTCTGCCCATCACTGGTGTTGGGCCCAGTGGGCACAGGCCGTGACTCGGCACAACGGGGCTGGGGGAGTGCCTGGGGGAGGTGCCCAGAGGAGGGGGGCTTCACTGGCGGAGTGCTGAGGTCACTGCTTGGACATGGGTGAGGGTCCTGGAAGATCTGGCCATCTGCAGGGCCAGGGGCTCCCCCACGCCTGGCTCCAGCCTGGAGAGTTTCCTGTTAGCCTCCATTGGCTGCTCTTGGGTTCAATGTTCCTTGACCCCTATAAGGCATCAGGTCAGCTGACCATGGTGATTGTAACTGCCCCATGTATTTATTCCCCATGAGGTGGGGGTGGGGTGGGAAGAGAAGGATGATGGAAGGACAGGGGAGAAAAGCCTGGTTTGGGTGACTGGAGGCAATGGGGAGCCAGTGATGGCTCTTGTGCAGGAGGCTGACTGTGCACGCGGACAGCTCGGTGAGGGACGGATGGGAGGAAGGGGAGGCGATGGGACAGGGAGGCCGGTACAAGGGTTTTGGCTGCAGTGGTCTCTCGGTTGCAGGGGCCCCTCGGGGACAGGCCGGATCCCTGTGACCCCATCATGAAAGCCCTTTGGGAACCGAGCTACAGCCAGGACCGCTGCCTCTCGGGTGGGCGGCTCACAGAGGCAGCTCCCCCAGGACCTCCGGCATGGAGGCAGCTCTTTGTGGCTCATCGGGTTAACCCTGCAAAGAGCTCATCTGTGGGTCCTGCTCACGGCCTCCACCAAGTAGGGGAGGCTGGAGTCAGTGTTCACCTAAGTCTTCACATATTCCAGACCCTTTATTTCCCCACAGGCTTAAGGGTCAGAGCTGGAGGGTCCTCTGACACCCTCTGGGGCAAGCTCCCTCCTCCTCTGACAGATGAGGAAACTGAAGGGTAAAAGTGGGACTTGAACCCAGTACCTCTGACTCAGAGCCCCATGAGACCAGCAGGGATTGAAGAATAACATGAAGGAGCCCCCTCGTCCGGGCTACCCTCCAAGCCAGGAGGTCCCAGCTCTCAGTCAGTGCATCAGGAGCTTCCCTGCCCCTCTGACCTTGAGCCACCTCCGTGAGGGAGTTCTCTGGGGACGGAGTTGGCGCCCCCCTTCTCTCCCCGGGAGATGGGGTGGGAGAGCAGCCCTGGCCCCTCCTTCAGGGCGGCATTGCAGCTATGGGCCGGGCTGTGGCAGAGGAGCTGAAGCAGGAGGCTCCCTCGCCGGAAACAAGACATCAATCAGCCGGAGCCGCTTCCTGAATCCCAAGCAGGCTCTGCAGCCCCGCCATGGCTGCCTTCTAATGGCTGAGGAGCCAGGCCCCCCTCCTGGGGGAATATGTCCTGGGTCTCTGGGCGGGGGCATTAAAGCCTAGCCGAGGGTCGCTGCGGCTGCCCATTGACTTACAAACCAACCGTGAAAATCTCTGGGCTTTCTTATATCCTTACTTCTGTTGTGGAGTATTTCTCAATTATATTTTAATATAAATGTTGCGTTCTCATTTTTTCCCATTACATGTAAAAGGCAAGTTTTAAACATTCGTTTAACAAGTTTTTAATTCTCTCAACTCTAATTGAGGAGGCCAGCGACTAGACACAGGCTACATGTGTGCAGTCGTACCAAATCCTTCCTTATTAGTCATGTTGGGAAAGAAAACTGATCCCCGATTCCAGGAACAATAAAGAAAACAACAAGAGGTCTGCTTCAGTCTGCATTCAGACTGCCCCAGGTCTTTCTCTGGAGGTGGCTGGCACTTTTCTTGGAGAGCTTGGGATTGGCTTGGATCACACTACTGCTAAGTCATTCCCAGTTGATCACTGTCCTGGACTGGATCCCGAATCCATTTTAATCTGGTTGTGCCTCATTCAGGAGTGTTGTTCGCCTCGGGTGTCCCTGGGACAATATCTCTGGGTAGGAGCACCCACTTTGGAGAGTAATATTCCCCGTTTTCATCACAGATTTCTCTCTTTCTCTCTACTTGCCCAAGATCACACAGCCAGGAAGTATTAAATGTCTGAGGTCAGATTTGAACTCAGGTCCTCCTGACTTTAGGGCTGGTGCTCTAACCACTGTACCACCTAGCTGCCCCACAGATTTCTTTTAGATAGACTTTTCTTTTAAAGGGACCTTTCTTTTGTTTTTTATTTCTTTATTGTAGCTTTTTATTTACTAGATATATTCATGGGTAATTTTTCAGCATTGACCATTGCCAAACCTTTTGTTCCAACTTTTTCTCTCCTTCCCCCCACCCCCTCCCCAGATGGCAGGTTGACCAATACCTGTTAAATATGTTAAAATATGAGTTAAATACAATATATGTATACATGTTCATACAGTTATTTTGTTGCACAAAAAGAATTGGACTTTGAAACAGTGTACAATTAGCCTGTGAAGGAAATAAAAAATTCAGACAGACAAAAATAGAGGGATTGGGAATTCTAGTTCCTAGTCATCTCCCAGAGTTCTTTTGCTGGGTGCAGCTGGTTCAGTTCATTACTGCTCAATTGGAACTGATTTGGTTCATCTCATTGTTGGAGAGGGCCGCGTCCCTCAGAATTGATCCTCATACAGTATTGTTGTGGAAGTATATAACCATCTCCTGGTCCTGCTCACTTCACTCAGCATCAGTTCACGTAAGTCTCTCCAGGCCTCTCTGAAATCTTCTTGTTGGTCATTTCTTACAGAACAATAATATAACATTCATATACCACAGCTTATTCAGCCATTCCCCACTAATGGGCATCCTCTCTGTTTCCAGTTTCTGGCCACTACAAAAAGAGCTGCCACAAACATTTTGGCACACATGGGGCCCTTTCCCTTCTTTAAGATCTTTGGGATATAAGTCTAGTAGTAACACTGCTGGGTCAAAGGGGATGCCCAGTTTGACAACTTTTTGAGCATAGTTCCAAACTGCTCTCCAGAATGGCTGGATGTATTCACAATTCCACCAACAGTGTATCAGTGGGATCTTTCTTTTAAATAGAACTTTTGATTAAACCAAACATAGAAGGGAAATCAATGAATCAATCAATCTATAAGCAGATAATCTATGTGCCAGGTACCGTGCCAGGATCGGGGATGCAGAGATTAGAATGGAGCAGCCCCTGCCCTTAGAGTTTTCTTTAGCAGGGAGATGGAAATGCTTTGGTGGCTGGTCTGCTGAGGACGGAAGTAGATCTGTTGTGTGAATCTGTAAATCGGTCATTGGCAGAATGAGTTCTGATTCAATAATCTTAATTTATTAAATGGCTATTAGGTTTCAGGTGTAGTTCCAGGAATAGGACAAAAATAGAGCCATTCCTGTCTCAGGGGTGGGTAATGGGACTTAGCGGGGCTGAGCTCCCAGAATCCTCCCTCAGAATTGCGCAGAATCCTCTGCAGAAGTGCTCAGGTGGGATAGGGTTTGACCAACTGGGAGAGCGAGTGAAGGGGAATTAAAGAGGCCTGGGAAGGGAGATGGGCTCCAGACCGTGGAGGAGTCTGGATTTCGCTTCTAGCAGCAAAGGTAACTGCAGCAACATTTGGAGCAGCGAGATGACGCTGCCAGCTCTGCGTCTTCAGAATACCAATGTGCCAGCTGGGCGCAGGGCAGCTTGGGAAGGAGGGGGCTGGCAAGGAGGTGATTGCCAGGTGAGCTCCCACTTCATGCAGGAGAATTTGCTGCTGGCTAGGGGCCAGACAAGGTGCCCCAGAGCTTCCATGGCCCCCCCAGAGCTCTTTCCTCCAGAAGTCTCTCCATCCGTCCTGAAACCTGAGCCCATGGGCTCTGTCTCCTTCCTTCCCTGTCCTCTCCTGAATGTGCAGAAGCTCCCACTGTGCCCCTCACAGTCCTGGAAGTCCTGGATGCTGGCACAGGCTTCTGGGCACATCAGCCCATTTGACTTCCCATGGGAGTCCTTTCTGGGTCCTTTCCTAAGTAAATGCTCTTTCGTTGTTTTGGAGGGGCGGGCCATCCTGCTTTTCCTCTGAAGCCCCCCTGTCCTGTTCAGTGACTGTCCTAACCCTTCTCTCCTCTGAGCCAGTTGCAGCTCCCTCTGCCTCCGCACCCGTCCTTCCTTCCAACTTTGAGAAAATCTGCCCTTAGTCATCTTCCTGATCTTCCTTTACCCTTCCAGCCCCATCCCATGTCTGCTCCTCCTCCGGGGCTACAATCATTTATTAAGCACCTATTGTATACTTAATACTGTATATACGGTTTTTCTAGTCATTGTGCTGGGCACCTAGGATATAAAGAAAGGTGAAAGTGGCTCCTGATCTGTAGAGCTCACAGCCTGATGGGAAGACATGGAAACAGCCTCAGCATCAATAATGTCCTGGGGAGAATGGGCAGAGGGCCAGGACTCTTCCCAATGACGTAATAATCATGAAGGGAGATGGCCAAGGCTTCCTGTAGGAGGGGGACTTTGCCAGAGGAGTCAGGAACAAGGATGGGGGGGGGCATCCAAGGTAGGAGGCGCAGCGTTGGGAGAGGGAGCCCAAGCCAGCCAGGGGTGCTGGCTGTCAGCTCCTTGGGGGCTAAGAAGGCTCTGGGGGAGGGGGGAGGGGGGAGAAGAGCTTTCAAAGCCAAATACATGATTTCCTCTTTAATCCTCCAGGCAATAGGAAACCCCGAGGTTTGTTTTAAATTTCTAAATATTTGTATTTGTATTGGACGAGATGGGGTGGGGAGAGAACAGGCAGCTTGGAAGGTCGGTTGGTAGCTGAGTGGGGGATGGGTTGGAGTGCAGAGAGGCTGGAAGCCCCCATCCCCCCTTCCCCAGCATGGGGGTGAGGACTCAGCCCTGCAGAGGGGAGAAAGGGGCATATGTGAGCGCTCTCACGCTTCCTTTGTCCTTAATCGCACCTCTGTCTTCCCAGAGAGTGACTCCCCCTTCCCCCCTTTCATTCTCTGCCTAGCCATTGGCTCTGTCCCCAGGACAAGACCCTCTAGCCTCTCGATGTCCTTCCTAAGACACAAAGACCAGAACTCTTTCCAGAGGGCGCCTGGGGGCCACTAACACCTTGAGATCCTTTTCAGATCCTGCCTCCCCCTTGTTGTACTTGAGGAGTGGATGGGGTTTTTTTGAACGCAAAGAGATGAGAGACCCGAGGGATCAGAACACGGGGAGCCTTGGCCAGAGTAGCTGCTTGACACGTTTGCTGATGGGACCGAATCCCGTCCCCATTGACCACGTGTTTCCATGATGATGGGCGGTCCCGGGGTCTAATCTCCTCCATATCCCCCAGGGACCGATTGCTTCTCCTGGCTGGAGGGAGGCACAAAGAACGGTCTCTCAGGCAGTCGCTTTCCCTGCTTGCGTCTCCCACTCTGTTCTGCCCAGCCCAGAGTGTGATCCCCTCCCCTCCCCCTCGCCCTCGCCCACCCGTCTCCTCCCGGGGGAAGAGCTCCTCACTCCTTCCGTTCTGGGCGCGTCTGTCACACGGCGAGATCGCCATTGGACGCCAGCCGGCCATGAAACGCCGGGGTTCTCCCTCTGGGGTTGCTCGGGGTCTGTTTGTGGGAGCGATTCCTTTTCTCCAGAAGTGACTCGTGAGCGAAACTCCCACCCGTGTCCCCGATTCTGCCCCTTCCACTGCGGGCCGTAGGGAACTCAGGAAATACGCACGGCCTCCTTTCAGCACTGGAGGACAAGGCCTGGGTTTCCCCGCCTCCCACTCACACGCTGCTGCTATTTTACTTATTTATCTATCAAGCTTTTTATTTTCAAAACATCTCCCCGGACAATTTTCCCAGTGACTCTTGCAGAGCCTCGTCTTTCAGATTTCTCCTCCTTCCCCCCCCCCTCCCCTGGATGGCCAGCGATCCAATAGCTGTTAGACTTGTTAAAATAGATGGGAAATCCAATAGTGGCGAACATATTTATACAATGCTCTCGTGCGCAAGAAAAATCAGATCAAAAAGGAAAGAAAATGAGAAAGGAATCAAGATGCAAGCGAGCGACATCAAAAAGAGTGAGAATGCGGGGGTGTGAGCCACACTGGGCTCCCACAGTCTCTCTCTGGGTGCAGATGGCTCTCTCCATCACAAGATCACTGGAACTGGGCTCCATCATCTCGTTGCTGAAGAGGACCACAGTCCATCAGCATTGATCATGGTATAATCTTATTGTCCTGTCCAATGATCTGGTTCTGCTCACTTCCCTCAGCATCAGTTCCTGTGAGTCCCTCCAGGCCTCTCTGAAATCCTCCTGCTGGTCGTTTCTTACAGAACAATAATATTCCATCACATTCATATACCACAATTTACCCAACCATTCTCCCACTGATGGGCATCCCCTCAGTTTCCAGTTTCTGGCCACCACAAAGAGGCTGCCACAAACACTTTTGCACATGTGGGTCCCCTTCCCTCCTCTGAGATCTCTGGGACACAGGCCCAGCAGAATCATTGCTGCATCAAAGGGTCTGCACAGTTTGACAGCCCCTTGGGCAGAGTTCCAAATTTCAGCTGTTATTTTAAACAGTAAACATTACAGTGGTTTGTTACTGGGTCATTTGGTCTGTCTCCAAGTCCTGATTTGCTCTGCACTTTTCTGGTTAACTTGTGTGTGTGTGTGTGTGTGTGTGTGTGTGTACATGTTCTGTGTGCGTATGTGCACAATTGTAACAGCTGGAAGAACGGGTATTCCAGTCTCCATATTCGTAATAGAGAACTGTATTTTCCTTGCCTTTAAATTCATTAACGACTTGAACGAATGAGCTTATCTTTCAAAACAACAAAGTTAGGGATGAAGGGAGAGGGTAGATTAATGCTGCAAAGCCTCCCTCTGGGAGGTGTGAGGCGCTCAGGCTGGTGGATCTCTTTCCAACCATCTGGAACCAGCAGAGGTCCAGAAATGACTCGAGTGATTACTGGGAATTATTCCTGAGTTTTCCTCCTGAGTTCGCAGGGTCCCCGGCCCCAGAGGCCTGGAGTTCAGGAGACATCATCGTTTGTTGGGGGATTGTTCCAGGCTTTGGAAGCTTTCCTGGAGGTCAGGCCCAACCCAAACCCAAGGGCTTGTGGGAAGTCCAGGTTGCCAGATGCGGCCCTGCCTCCATGTTTGTCAGCCAGAGCTGCTCGGCTCTGTGGGTTTGGGACCGGCCCCTGCCCCATCCCTGGCTTTCAGCTGCAGCCCGGAGGAAGCTTTTGGGTTAGGAGGGCCCTCCAGGGCGGCCTGGGGCTGGCATTGAGGCTGCGCTGGGTCATCTGCAGAGCTCTGGCCCCCTGTAGCCTGAGCCAGCCTGGGAGGAAATTACAGAGTATTAAAATGGGCAAATGTTATCAGGCTCCTCGCAGTAGATAAGATATTGTCGGGAGCAGCCTCGGGAACAAAGGGTGGCCCAGCCAGGAAGAATGGGAGGCAGGAGATAACTGAGGCTGGGGGGGCCAGGACCCAAAGAGCCCCGCTCAGAGCAAGGCCTTCATTTCCTGCCACAGACCTTATCTGTACCATGGCTGGAGCTCCTCCAGGCTGATCTGGTTTTCCCAGAATCCCTCCTGCTTCCCCAGGAGGAGATAGGGGGACCCTTGGAGAGGGAGGCTTTCCCTGAGAAGCCCCCAGAGGGGCCCCCAGATAGTTGCATTTGGACACCAGCTCATCGGGACTCCGTCACCCACTGGGGCCTTGGCCGGCAACTCTGACCTTTGCTGGGAGTGTTTGGGCTCCTTAGAAAGGATTTCCCCAAAGTGTGTGAATGGGGTCAGTTTGCCAGCAAGGTCCCAGACGTGGAGACCCGGTGGCTGGATCATAAAGTGCTCTTCTGGAGGGGTAGGGGGTTGTTTGGGGTCAGAAATGGGACTAAGGCAGCCGCCTCTCACTGGGCTGGGACACTGAACCCCAGAAATGGTGGCTTTCTCTTGGGCCTCTTGGCTAATAGACAGCAAGGCTCACTGTGCCCCTCTGATTTGGGGCTCCCAGGTGTAGAGGAGGCAGGAGGTGCAGAGGGTCTCCACTGGGGCAGGCAGTGGGTATAGGGGAGGCAGGAGGTGCGGAGACCCCCCACCAAGGCAGCAGCACCAGGGCAAAGACCCCAGGGCAGACTCAGAGCCACAAGGCCCTTCCTCCACCTCTCTGCCGGTGCCGGCTGCCCAGACCTGGAACCTCAGCTAAAGCGTCCAGGGCGTGTGGATGCTTTGAAGTGCAGCCTCTGGAAGAAGAAATGGCCGTGGTTGTCAGTGAAAGGCCTCAGTCTGGAGGCAGATGCTCGGAACTTGAATCCCTCTGCCTGGGACTCGTCCCTGGCCCTCCACTGCCCATCTGATCTGTCCTTCTTCTGCCCCAACGTTCAGGGATGTCTCTGGGCCACGTGGACAAGCTCCTTCCGTTGGGACATACCTTAGTATACTTATATACTGCATTTAAAGGGGCCAGTTTGAGCCTCTTTTGTCATGGGAGGAATGGCCTGAGGAAGGCCAGAAGTGGAAGTGTGTGACCCTTCTAAACTCCTCTTTGGATGCTTGCCTGGATCTCCCCGGTGAGCACAGTCCCTTCAGTGGTGCAGACTGCGATCCCACCCCGTCTCCTTTCAATAGGAGTCTGAAGGGTGTTCGGGCCCTCAATGGTGCTTCCTGACCTTGGCAGGGGTTGGTAGCTGGAAGGGGACGGGGAGACCCCCGTAGGCAAAGAAGACTGACCGAGCCCTGCTGGGGAGAGGTGTTCCTGCCTGCCTCTGTGTCCTCCGGCCCGGAGGGAGCTCGGAGTCCCCGGCTTCCATTTCCATTTAGCAAGTAAAACAGTGGGAAGGCAGGTCAAGAAGGCGTCCACGTAAGTGACCCCATTTCCTTTTCCAATTTCTAGGAAACCAATTTTTCAGCTGTTTGTCAGCTAAAGATTTCTCGGTAGAAACCAATTTCAACAAGAAAAATCTTCCTGCGCCCCGGGAAGCGCCCGCTCCGCTGAGGAGGCTCCCACTGGGTGATCAATATCTCTTGCAATTCTCATTAAAGAGGTGAGACCCAGGCCTCCCCCCGCCCCACTGCCAGGCAGCGGCCCGACCACGGAAGCAGGAGATGGGGCTTGGGCCCCCTGCTCGGGAGCTAATCAAGCTCGTCTGTTAGCAGAGCCCGGAGCATTTCGATTTCTCCTCTTCCTGGCAGAGGGAGCCCAGGCCCGGGAGGTGGGCAAGGCTGGGCCCCTTCAACCTTGGGGTTTTTCAGGACACAAGAAATAAGTGTGTGTGTGTGTGTGTGTGTGTGTGTGTGTGTGTGTGTGTGTGTGTGTGTTACGTTACAATGTACACATAGAGCACACACATAGACATGGGTAGAAAGTGAGATCTGAGATAAGGGAAGCTTCGTGAGGGTCCTGGGTCTGTTTCTGGGGGGGGGATAGAATGCCAGGCGTCCTCTCTGCTTCCAGGCTCTCCTGCCAAAGCAAACAAGCACTTGCTGAGGGCCTCCCCTGGGTTAGACCCCATCTGGAGTCAACCCAGGCTCTACAGTGGAGCTGAAGCCATGTTTCTTCCCTCTCCCCAATCCCGCCCTGGGCCCCGGCTAAGCCCCTGAGATGAGAGTTCAGCAGACACCAAATTATCTTTATATAAAGAGGAGATAAGAGGGAAAGAGAAAGGAGAGCGAGCAACGGAGGGGAAAGGGGCGTTTGGATGGGAACAAGCTGCGGCTCTGGCTGGCGGGTGCACACGTAGACTCGGTTTTCCTTCTGAGCTCAGTCACCCACCATCAAGATAGGGAGAGACAGAGACACACAGAGAAACAGAGACAAAGAGACACACACAGAGACAAAGGAAACAGAAAAAAACCAGCAAGGGAGAGAGCGCTCTTTGGGTTAATCTCTAACAGGCAAGTGAGAGCAAGCGGCAAATGTGCTCTACCATCTCGCCACGCTCACACTCCATCCTCTGCCTCGGTTTCCCACCCTATAAGAAGGTCCAGGCATTTGGCTCAAGTCGGACAGCCAACAGGACAACAAAAGGGCCGAACCCCAGCTGCTCCCGGGCCCAGATAGCAAGGCTGATGGTCTGCCCGCTCAGAGCAATTTATTTTCAAAATGCTGTTTTCATCAATCATTTATTAATGACTCTCCCTTGTGAGATGATTAAGGAGTCCTGTCTAGGATAAAAAAGAGCGATCACCTTTGTTATACCTAATTACCCCAGAGTGTATTAGTCCTCTAGAAAGATGGCTGGAGAGGCTCCTCCGCTTTTGGCCCCGCCTTGGCCGAGAGCACGTGGCCCTTGGTGATGAGCGGTCCTCTTGGAGGGAAGGCAGGGAAGGAAGAGAAATAAACAGCAGGTTATGGGCATCCCAGAACCATCTAGTTTAACCCTTTCATTTCCCAAAGGAGGCCCAGAGAGCAGAGTCACTCTGTGAGTGAGGCGGGAGCATGCTGGGTAAACCAAATGCACAGCAAATGCTCTGATGGGCACTTGGAGTGAGCAGAACCATTGGCCTCCAGGTTGCTACAAACTGCCTCCCATCTCCAACCCTGTAGTGTCTGGATTTGGGACTCCACACAAGCTTAGCCTCCACAGACATCAACCAACCAGTGTCTGATTTACTATCTAGCTATAATCTATCTACCTGTCTCTATCTATCCTATCTATCCTATCTATCTATCTAACTCTCTACTTATCCATCCATCCATTTATCTGTCTGTTTATCTGCCTGTCTGTCTGTCTATCTATCTATCTCTACTTATCCATCCATCCATTTCTCTGTCTGTTTATCTGCCTGTCTGTCTATCTATCTAGCTTTTACTTGGCAGGATCATTTATTTATTTATGCCTTTCTAGCTATTTTTAGTGACCATCCTATAGGGTTTGTTTTGGTGAGGATCAAAAATTGGAGTCTTTCCTCTCTTTCTCAGAGATCTCTTCTTCTGGTCTCTCCTCATTTCCCACAGGACTAGAAAAACCAAAAGACCAAATAACGTTCTCAACATGGAACAGAGATCCCTGCTGGCCCCCAAACCTTAGGCACAAGGGATTGGCCTAAGGAGGGAGGAGCAAGTCAAACAAAAAGGAAAAGGAGGGAGGGGAGAGAGAGAAGAAAGAGAAGAAAAGAGAGGAAGGGAGGGACTGGGACCATAGAAAAAAAGGGGAAAATTAATGAGGAAGGGAAGGAAACCTTGTGAAATAAAATAAATGCTGGTGAGGGGATAGATCTTGCGTTCAGATCTTAGCTTGGCTACTTATTCTTATTCTGACTGAAAAAGTCCCTTTCAAAAGCAAAAATTTGGCAATTTGCTAAATTGGCAAATTTGGTTAAAAAGTGATAATCGGAATGATTTCAAAAAAAGCTGGACTTACATAAACTGATGCATAATGAGATGAACAGAACTGCAGTTGGCTGTTCTCAGCAATACAATGATTCAAGACAATTCCGAAGGACTCATGATGACAAATGCTATCCTGCTCTAGAGAAAGACCTGATGTCAATCTGAATACAGACTGAAAAATACTTTTTCTTCCTTCCTCCCTCCTTCCTTCCCTCCTTATCTCCTTCCTCCCTTTCTCCCTCCTGCCCCCTCTCTCTCTCCCTCCCTCTCAAAAATGTTCTCCACCTCCAGGGAAAGAATTGATGGAATCTGAATGCAGATGGAAGCAAATTATTTTCACTTTATCTTTTTTATCTTTTTTTCCTTTGAGTCTATGTCCTTTCACAACACAACTAATAACAGTAATATGTTTTGCATGATTGAACATGTAAAATCTATATCAAATTGCTTCCTGTCTCTAGGGGAGGAGAACATTTGGAACTCAAAGTTCAAAAAATGAATATTAAAATTGTCTTTCCAGGTAACTGGAGGAAAAATAAAATATCATTTAAAAATCAAATTAACAATAAAAAAGTTCTAAGAAACATGAAAAGAAAAAATCCTTTCCTTTGGCAAAAGCTGGCTTCATACTTCTGAATTTTCCATCCCTGCCATCACGGAAGGAGCCTGCCTGATGTTAGAAATAATCGACATTAATCAGCAGTCCGAGGTTTCAGCTTTCTATTTTTTTGCATCATGTATTTTGCTTTATACCAGCTTATCCAGAAATGATTCTGCTGTGTAGACAAAAAGAAACCAACAAAAATAGCTTTTACGAGGAAAAACCAAACCTAAAACTAAATACATTCCTAGGACTGTTTGGTTTTCAATTTGGTTTGCACTTAAAGGATTAAATCCCTAATTCAAGCATGTGAATTATAATTACTACGTGATTACAGTTGCAGATCGCTGAAGTCTGTTCCCATGGCCCCAACCAATGCTGACTTCCCCTTTGCTGCCAGTGAGCACTGGGTTCAGGTGAAGGCAGACCCTTTCTTCCCCTGGAGATCTCTGAAACAGGAAGGCCGGGACAAAAATCACTGCCGCGCCGGTGGATTTTCCGCGGCTTGGACAGCATTTCTTTCCCTTTCTTGTGTATTGAAACTATTATCTTGAACTACAGCCCTTGTCAGATGAGGTCGTGCTAGAATAAAGAGTAACAGCTTTCCTCAAGCCCCTTCATTACCGAGGAGCCACGCTCTAGCGATCTGGAGCCCAGGACAGCTCTGGTTATGGAGAACCGAGAGTTTGCCTTAGTGCACAGGCAAAAGTAAATATCTCTACATAAATATTACGTCTCTCTATATCTACACACACACACACACACACACACACACACACACACACACACACACGCCAGGGCTAGGGTTAAAGACGACACAAAGTAACGAGATCATTCGTGTGCTGCTCCCTGCTCCCAAGGACCACACTCTCCTGCCTGGTGTTTCTGACCACAAATGAAAGCATTCTGCAGGACCCAGGGCCATCCACGGGTGCTGACACGCAGCTCTTTGTGTTACTGCTGTCAGGCTCTGTAGAGAGAAGCGAAGGCTGCGACAGTTTGGAGGCAGCAGGTGGCCGAGGGATCTCCTTCACTCGTTTTGGCGGAACCAGGGCGGAAGAGGGATGTCGGGGAGTGGGAAAGCATCGGGGCTCAGGGGTGGGAAAAGCTCCTGGGTGGAGAGCGGAGCCCAGGTGCCTGGGCAGCTCAGGAGTTTCCACTCGGGAGAGGCTGGCCCACAAAAGGCAGCCAGTGCTGCTGTTTCAGTGGATGAAGATCTTTTCCCCATTCACTCTTGGTTTCCTATTGGCCCATGGCTTGCCATGGCTCCCTCCTCCCCTGGGTGCTCTTGGTAAGTAACTGGACTTGCCTCCGTTTCTTCCTCTCTAAAGCCAGGGGCTTGTAGCGGGGGCTCCCTAAGTCTCAAGCGTAACTCCATTCCCGACCTCCCCTGTGGACTGAGGGACCTCTGGGAGATTCCGAGGCTGGCTCATCATCTTCCTAAATTATCTCGGTTTGAAGGTGGGATCCCAGAGATGGGCCAGTTAGCCTAGGGGAGCCGTCAGCACTGGGTGACGAGGAGAGGGCGACGGGCAGCTCAGACGGGCAGGGCTCACGGAGTGGTCTGGGGCTACAGCCACTGGCAGCTACTGGTCTCAAAGCTAGGGCAGGACACGTGGGGGAGCGTCCCCCTGGGACTCAGAACTGGATTGGAGCTTAAAGGCCCGGGACAGTTTGCTCCCCTGCTGGGAGTCACACGGGAGGGAGCCGCAGAAAGGGAGCCGGGCCCAGATTCCCGGGCTCAGTCCGCCCTTTCTAAGGCTTTGGCTGGCCCTCATGACCCCACTTGGTTCCTTTGGCCTAATCTGGGTCACTCTGGAAAGGCGTAAGTTCTTCCTCAAAGCCTCCCTTTTGCAAGGACTGGAGCGGGGCCCAGAGGCACCAGGGGAGGGCTGCCCAGCAGTGCCGGTTGCCCAGGTTGCCCGCAGGCATCTCTTCTGGTCTTTCCAGCTTCTTGTCCCAGTCTCGGCCTCCCCAGGGCTGGGGGGTGGCTTGGGAAATGTTCTAGAGTACAAGTTTCGGCGGCTCCTCAGCATTTCCCAAAGCAATTACGAGGCTTTGGGAGGAAGAAATCGTTTTGCATTTAGGTTGTAATTACCTAATAATCTCAGGGCTCCGAGCTCCTTGCAGGCCGGGGCACGCTCACCTCCCTCTCACCTAGCACCAAGTGCTTTCTCACCCTGTGCCTGGCTCGGGTGCCCAGCACTCAGGCACTCACTTCCCTGATGGCCAACCAAGCAGCCGGAGCTCCTCAGCAGCTTCCCTGAAAGGACCACTGGCCCCAGCTTGGGCAACAGGAAGCCAACCTGGGCCCCTACCTCCAGGAGGCTCCCCAGCTGTGCCTTTACCCTCTGACCTCTCTCATCTCCCCCTAATCCAGGGAGTGTGGGGGGCATTGAGGAGGTCACTGAATGGACACCAGGCTGGCTTCTGCTGCTGGGCAGGCTGAGTGGGTTCACAGGGCACAAGGAGACGGGACTCCTTTGGCAGCCAGCCTGGGGAAGCCTTTGGACCCTTTCTCAGAATCAGTTTTAAACGCACAAAATAAATACAAAAGATGACAAAGGAAACCCATGACGGTGAGATAGTCATCTGCTTTTTAAAAAGTGCCCCGGCCATTCAGAATTAGACCTTGAGGGGCTGCCCAATGAGGGGAGAATAGCCAAGCAAGCTCCAGTCTACGGCTGCCATTGTGCTCTACGAGAAATGAGGGGGAGGCTGATTTCAGAAAAACCTAGAAAGATTTGTATGAACTGATGCAAAGCACAGTGAGCTGAACCAGAACAGCGACCACGGTAAGGGCAATACTGCCCAGTGGTCAACTGTGAACGATTCCGCTACTCTAGCAATCCGATGAGCCAAGATAATCCCAAGGACTCATGATGAAAAATGGCATCTCCTGCTGAGTGAAATGAGCAGAACCAGAAGATCACTGTACACTTCAACAACAATGCTGTATGAGGATGTATTCTGATGGAAGTGGAAATCTTCAACATAAAGAAGATCCAACTCACTTCCAGCTGATCAATGATGGACAGAGGTAGCTACACCCAGAGAAGGAACACTGGGAAATGAATGTAAATTGTTAGCACTAATATCTGTCTGCCCAGGTTGCATGTACCTTCGGATTCTAATGTTTATTGTGCAACAAGAAAATGATATTTACACACATGTATTGTACTTAGACTATATTGTAACACATGTAAAATGTATGGGATTGCCTGTCATTGGGGGGAGGGAATAGAGGGAGGGGGGATAATTTGGGAAAATGAATACAAGGGATAATATTATAAATATATATATATAATAAAAATTATTAATTAAAAAAAAAAAAAGAAAAATGGCATCTCCCTCCCGTGAAAGACTGATGTCATCTGAATACAGACGGAAATGTGCTCATTTTCTTTCTTTTTCCATCTCCCTCCCTCCCTCCCTTCCTTCCTTCCTTCCTTCCTCCCTCCCTCTCTCCTTCCTTCCTCCCTCCCTCTCTCCTTCCTTCCTTCCTTCCTTCCTTCCTTCCTTCCTTCCTTCCTTCCTTCCTTCCTTCCTTCCTTCCTTCCTTCCTTCCTTCCTTCCTTCCTTCTTTTTTTGTTGTTCATCTTCTTGCACAAAATGACTAATATGGAAATGTTTTACATGATTGCACATGCATAACCCGTATCAGATTGCTTGCCATCTCAGGGATGGAGGGAGGGATAGAATTTGGAACTCAAAACTTAACAATGAATTTTAAAATGGGGGGGGGGGAAATAAAGTATTAGTGAAAAATAAAATGAGCTGCCCCATGGAGTGAGGCCTGCTTCTGGTGTCATCACCAGCTTCTGCATGCTAA
Source organism: Sminthopsis crassicaudata (assembly GCF_048593235.1). Lineage (NCBI taxonomy): Eukaryota > Metazoa > Chordata > Mammalia > Dasyuromorphia > Dasyuridae > Sminthopsis > Sminthopsis crassicaudata. Next base: position 2,092,521 of record NC_133619.1, read on the forward strand.
GAGCCCATAACCTAGTCCTGGGCCGCTCTTGGGAGTCCAGGCCGGGACAGGTGTCTGCATGGGTGGAGTGCAGGCTCACACCAGGAGCTTAGAAAAACTGGCTTAGCCATCTTGTCGGAGAGCAGTGAGGGAGAGACTCTCCCTCTCTGGTGAGACTCTCACCTTTTCACTAATCTGACAACCGGGCGTCACCCTTTTAAGCTGCTAGAAATCCTGGGGAGTCTCCCATCTGAAGAGTCTGGGTGGGACCCTCCTTCCTGGCCTTTAGAGCTGTCTGGAGGAGCATCTTCGGAGAGATGGAAAGTCAAATAAGCGCGAAGGCATAGCCCCAATTCCCTCCATCTTGCCACCTTTGCAGAGACATTGTCTAGCCATGCCAATGAAAGCCCATCCTAGGAGCCCCAGCCCTGGCAGATCCCCCTGCTAGCACATGTGCGGGTGGGGCAGTGAGTGGGGCTGCAGCAAGAGCGGCCCTGGCCAGACTAAGCTCAGTTTCTTTCTGGATGAGGTCATCGGGCTTCCAAGTCACCAGGGTCACCCACTGTGTATCCTGACTCGTGTCTTGTTGCTGGACTTCAACAACCCTGGGAGAGAGAGGGAGGCTGCCCCCCTTAGATCCAATTCAGAGCAGGTCAGGCCATCGCCTTCCCCATGCCCTTGGTCTCCTCACCCCCCCTCATCCTGGCTGCCTTGTCCTGCTGCTCTTGTTCATGACCACTCTGCAGCACAGCCTCATCTCCCTGGGAGGGGGACCCAGTGTCCCCATGGCAAGACACTGTATCGACTACATATGGCGGATTACAGAATTGGCGTCCTTTGGGGCTGTTTTACAAACTTCTCAGTCCTCACCCTCTCTCCCCACAGGGAGTAAATAATTAGACAACCAACCGCCCCCCAAATAATACCCATCTGTGTGATCTAGCAAAACAAATGCATCCCTGTTTCTTCTCCCCACCCCAGCCATATGTGCCACTCTGAAATGACCTGGGAAGGGAAGGAAGGGAAGAAGGGAGGAAGGGAGAAGAAAGGAGAGAGGGGGGGGAAATGAGAGAGGGAAAGAAGGAGAGAGGGAGGGAAGGAAGGAAGAGAGAAGGGAGAAGGGAGGGAGAGGAGAGAAGGAAGGAAGGAAGGAAGGGAGGAAGAGAGCAAGGGAGGAAGGGAGCAAGGGAAGGAGGGAGGGAGGAAGGGAGGAGGGAGAAAGGAAGGAAAAAAAGGGAGGGAGGAAGGAAGGAAGTATAAACTAAGACAAATGCTCTCTTTGGGGAATTTAAATCTCTCCATCTCCCAAGGGGAAGATAACCAGAGAATGGAAAGGCCATTTCTTGAGATTTCCTTAAAAGGGAAGAAAACCAGAGGAAGACGATGATTGTGAAATTAAAGGTTCTGATTAAGCAGGGAAGTGAAACGTTCGTGTAGACAGCCCACCAATAATGGAGGGAGAGCTTGGAGAAAGGAAGGTAAAAAGACGGGAGTGGGGAGGGGAGTTGGGCTTAGAATGAGTCAGAGCCCCAGCTCTGAGGGCAGGGAGTGCTGCGGCCTCTGGCTGCACAGATCAGAAGGCTGACTTGGTGATAAGCCGTTTAAGGCTTGATAAGATGATGTCTCCCCAAACGGGATGATTCTGAGAGCCCCTAATCAAAGTTAGGGGGTCTCTGGAGCTGAGGTTCTCTGAGATCCACAGTCTTTGAAGAGAAACCACGGAACAGCCCCCCGGGGCAGCTTCAAAGCTGGCATGAGCCTAATTGGCTTCTGAGCTGCTGCTAGGTTTTCCCTTGGTCAGCACAAAGGATTGTGGGTATGTCAGCCAACACAGCCAGTCCTCATGCGCTTCAAGCACGTGGAGGGAGCCATTCCTAGGAGGAAATGGAAGGGAAGGGAAAAAAAGAGGAGACGAGAAACTGTGTCCGATGGTTCCTCTGTTGGGCAATGGTTGCGCTGAAGGCTGGAGACGCTGGAGATCTGAGGGGCAGAGGGGAGACCAGGGGTGCATTCTAGAATACAAAAACCCGGAGGTGGGCAACCCTGCAGTCCGAGGAGAGATGAAGGCGAAAGCCACTTGGGGCCAGAGGCTGTGGCCACAGGGTGAAGCGGCGGAGCTGTCGGAAGCTGAGAGAACAGGAGAGGCGGGAGGAGCCGCATGCTGTGGAGGCTCTTGTCGTGGTCCTGGGGAGGGGCCACGACGCACTGACCTGAACCCGTTTGAATGGAGAGAAGGGGACCAGAGATGGAAAGAAAAGTAGAGATGGTGAGATGTGGCTTCTCTGTCTAGGGCAAGACCAGGCGGCCTCGGCCTTTATCAGAAAATCTCCCGGGAGGGGCCATTTCCTTTCCTCCCGTGCCCACCCACGCCCCAGATGTGGAGGCCGGGCAGCTGAGGAGCCTGTGTGTGGGAGTGGGAGGAGACTAGTTCTGGGTCCCAGGGCAGAACAAGTGGGGGAAGGGGCCAAAGTCCGGGGGTGGGCTGCCTCTGGAGGAACGAGGCTGACGAGCCTGGGCCGGGTGCTGCTCTGCGGCCCTTCTCTTGGGACACAGCTTGGGAGGGGGCTGCGGAGGCCTTCCCGGGCCAGATGTTTGGCTCCTGTGCTTCTGGGAAAAGCCCCCTCCCCTCTCATTCCGCCTCTGTCTCCATCCACCCTTTCCTACTGCTCACATGGACTCAGGCCCACGAAGGCAGCAGCCCTCGCCAGCCTCAGACGCTTACTGCAAGTCACTGCGCCTCCTGTTTGCTCCATTTCCACGGCTGTAAAGTGGGAACACTACTAGCACACAGGGCTCTTGTGGGTTCAAATGCGATCATTTTTGTCAAAAGAACTTAAGTCTTCCCAGGCTTTTCTGCTGGCCATTTCTTATAGGACAGTAATATTCCATAACACTCATGTTCCTCGCCACCACAAGAGGGCTGCCACAATGCTCCTGTGGGTCCCTGTCCCTCTTTTCTGATCTTTCTGGGGTCAGACCCCGCAGAGACACTGCTGGATCAGAGGGTAAACACAGTGCTATAGTCCTTTGGGAATAATTCCAAGTTTGGGCTGGACCTTGGCATTCATCCCCAAGCTACCATGGGAGCGGAGGGAAAGCTGCCTTCAGACACAAAGTTCATCTTCAGGGACGGGGGACATGGCGGGCATCGTTCTCAGAGCTGGGTGGAGGATGGATACACCGAACGGCATCTAAGCCAGGAATGGGCACTAGGGGCTGCAGTGGATGGAGCGCTGGGAATGATTCCGGAAGATCATCTCCCTGAGTTCAAATCCAGCTTCAGACACTCCCCAGCTCTGTGCCTGTGGGCTTCAGTTTCCTCAGCTGTCAAATGGATTGGAGAAGGAAATGACAAACTGCTCCAGTATTTCTGCCAAGGAAACCCCCCAGAGGATCACGAAGACTTGGACATGACTGAAAAATGATTCAACATACGCAAAAAGAGGCGTCCCCCCCCCAAAAAAAAAGAAAAGCTGAAAGGGAAGACAAGAGGGAAGGATAATTGAATCCTGAGGATGGATGCAGAGAATCCACGTGAGCTCTCAGCTGCTCTGAATGGAGGCATTTTCCCCATTTCCCCTCAGAATTTAATTTCCTCTTATTGACTCTGGTCCTCAGGTCAGAAGCCATTTGGGACATGACAAAACCACTTTAAAAGGCTCTTACTCCCGCCTCACACATATCCCCAGGTGAGGCCTGACCTTCAGAAGCAGAACCACATGTGGGGAGAAAATGATGCTCAGTAAAGACATTTATAGCCCACCGTGCTGGCTGCTGCTCTCTCCCTCCCTGCTCCTCCCCTTTAATGGGCCTCGATATTTCTTCTCCCAGCAGGTTGGCTGTTTCTTAAAGTTTACCAGTAGAGAGAAGGAGAGCCAGTTCTGGAGAGTGAGTGTCCAAAGAAAATGGATGGAAAGGAGGCCGTGCCCCGGCACTGAGCCCAAGGAGGCAAACTCAGGCTCACCAAAATGTCCACGGCCCTTTCGATTGTAACTCAGCCCTGGAAGCCATGGTCATGTCCATCATGGGGGCATGACGGCACAAGGCACGGTCCACAAAGGGAAGGCAATGTGGTCGGGCCGGCAGAGACCCCAGGCCAATGAGAGAAAGAGAAGCCAGAGGGGCCTGATGAACAACCAGTTGGAAAGGGAAGGTCACGGGGGCAGGAAGGCAAAAGAAACACAAAGACCAAGGCAGTGTCAGTGGGGAATCGGCCACCAAACAACCAAGTGAAGGTTGAGAGGTCCAAAGGTCAAGGATGGACCCAAAGCAGATAACAGAAGGATGCTTGGCCATTTGCAGAGGCAGGAGGCTGTGGGTGGGGGATTCGGTATCCAAAGCCCAGGCTTGTTCAATGTGTTGGTCAATTTTCCTGAATTTTTTTCTATTATTTCTCTTTTCCTTCCTTCCTCCCTCCCTCCCTCCCTCCCTCCCTCCGTCCCTCCCTCCCTCCGTCCCTCCCTTCCTTCCTTCCTTCCTTCCTTCCTTCCTTCCTTCCTTCCTTCCTTCCTTCCTTCCTTCCTTCCTTCCTTCCTTCCTTCCTTCCTTCCTTCCTTCCTGTCTAAATTATTTGTTAAAAGGCTTTCTCTCTGGAAAGAAAGATAAGGAGGGATATAGAGGGAAATCTAGACAATGTAATAATTTATTTTAACAAAAGAAAGGAGGCAGTGTAGTATAGAGGAAAGAATATTTAGACTGGATTCTGTTTTGGGGGTTCTGTTCTCATCCCTCTTATGGCCTCCATAAGAAAAGGAGATTAGACTCCATTAGCTCTAAGGCTATGCTCTACTATACTATGGTTCTGCAAGTCTGGATCAAGCCACATAAAAAATGACTCAATATAGAGATTTAATAGTTTACCACAGAGCTATGCATGATTGGAGGAAATGTATTAACTCAATGATCCACAGATAATTTTATCAGAAATGCTGCTGAGATAATGAAAATATTAATTAACCACAATCTGAAGCACATAAGGTACCGGATTATTCCACAGGTGTTCTGGGCTCTGCTGAACCCTGCCTGAATATGAAGCCAAGTGGTCCTCCAAGTGAGGAGAGTAGGGGAGAGAAGGCATGGAGAGGAAGGGAGGGAGAAGAGGAGAGACAGAGAAAGAAAGGCAGACAAAGCAGAGACAGAAATAGAGACAGCGACAGAAAGAAAGACATTTTAAATGTCATTCATTCAGTTGTGTCCAACTCCCATATGTTTTTTGTTTGTTTGTTTTGGCAAAGATACTGGAATGATTTGCCATTTTCTTCTTCAGTGGATTAAACAGGTTAAGTGACTTGCTCGTGGTTGCACAGCTAGTGAGTATCTGAGGCTGGCGCGTCTTCCCACTCCAGGCCCCGCACTCCACCTACTGAGCCACCTAATTGTTTTAAACATAAAATAATAAGGCTCTAATTATAAAATCATTTAGAATATTTTATATGGGGCATTTTGCAAGAATTCAAAGTAATCCAGTAAGAACTCCCTATCTTTATTTTTATTTATAGGACTTCATTTGAAATTATTTTATTTTATACCTTTTGTTGAATGAAAACAATAGTTAAAGAAATAACTTACTTCTTGGAAGATATTTAGCATATGTAATCATCAATAGAAAGCTGATTTTTAAGGTTGGACTTGGATTTGAACAAAGTTCGGCAATATTTGAACCATCCTTGAAATTATTTCTGAATTTTGATTTTTAAAATGAAATGAAAATGTTTGTTCACACAAAGATGTGGACAATTTCACAAACCCTCTGGCTGTGAGATATTAATTCAATTCAACCAACATTTATTAAGTGTCTGGTATATGCCAGGAATTGTGCTAAGTGCCGAGCATACAAATATGGAAAAAGGCAGCTCCCGCCCTACCATCTAGTGGGGAAAGACAATGGCAAAGGGAAGCTCTGCCAGGAGAGGGCATGGATTAGAAGAATGTCTCCCCAGGAGACCCGGGGTGGGGTGCGATGTTTTCTGGAGTTGAAACCAGGAGTCGCTGCTGAGAGAAAATGACTTTACTGGTGCAGCTCCATTTTTTTTTTATTTCGTCGTTTTTTCAGTTGACTTTTATACTCTGTGACCCCATTTGGCATTTTCCTGGCAAAGGTACTGAAGTGGCTTGCCATCGCCATCCCCCATTTTACAGATGATTAAACTGAGGCAGCAGGGTTTAGGCTTGCCCAGCATCACAGAGCTAGGAAGTGTTTGAGGGTGGATTAGAATTCAGGGCTTCCTGATTCTAGGCCAGAGCGCTACCCACTGCACCACCCGGCTTCCCAGCACATTTCTGGCCCTCTCTAAAGGAAGGCTTTCTGAAGAGCTTATTGTTCCGCTCTCCAGCTGTGCAATTAGAGGGGAGAGGCTATTGAGGGAGTGCTGAGTCCCCAAAATGGAATCAATCTGCATCAGCTTATCCTGGGGGCACGCAGCTGATGGGAAAAGAGCTGGTAATTCGTTTTCCATTTTTAGTGACCTAAATCAATTCATGAAAAAGACCAGCTACTTAGGATAGACACTATTTATTTTTCTACTGACTAGTGACAAATGCTGCAGAGAGGGAGAAATGTACTTAAAATTTAATTACAGATGTTACTTTTATAAAAAAATAAATAAATATATATTTATGTAGAAACTAACTTTTGCGAGGAAAGAATCTCTTCTCATGAAATTTTCTTCTTATGCTGGCTACATTCTCACAGAAACTCTACTAAAGACTGGCAGAGTCCAATTCGTTGGAAAATCTGCCAGAAAGAAGAATGGTACCGCGGGAGGGGGACAGGTGACACAGGGAAGCAGAGAGGCCGTCTGAGGTTGTTTCTGCAGAAGTTTGGGATCTCCCCTGGCCTTTCCAAGCACTTGTCAGGGTCACGCCGGCCCGGGGCTTTGGAGAACCTGAGGTCCAGGATGCTGACCAGACCCACCGGGGGTCACGGGGAGGGAGGGGGCACGGAGGACGCTGCGGATGCACCTGAGCACCGCTGGCAGCTGGCTGGTCGACCAGAAGACATTGCTCTGGGTCAGAAGTCAGACCCCGGGGTGATCGCCACATAAACCTGGCGATCGTCGGGGCACAATTAGGACAGCTTGGGCTTGCTGCAGAAACAAACTTATACCGCCTGCGGTTGGCGCGCCTGTTGGGCGGCTGTTTGCCGCTTCAGGGATCCTTCAGGTACCAACCACTGGCCTCCCCTGGTCCCCTCCCCTCGTGGACGCAGATCTCCGTCTTTCTCTCCTTTGTGGGTGCCCGCCCGAGCCCCAGGTTGAGCCTGGCGGGCATGAATCCCCCTGTGCCAAGAGCTGCCCATCTTAGCCACGAGCAACTTAGCAACTCACGTAGCAGTTAATCCGAACGCCGCCTCCGGGGGCAGGGACAGCTCTAGCCACGGTCACCGCCCGGCGGCAGGAATCTCGCCGGTGTCCCCAGGCCAAGAGGCTGCCTTGTCCCCCCAAGTCTGGGCAAAGATCAAAGCTCTCCCAGAGAGCGGTCTCACTTGGGGTTAGAGATGCCCATGAGCCCCTCTGGCTTAGCACGTCAGTGGATCTGAGCCAGAGCCCAGGTGAGGAGGGAGGCTCTGGCTCCACCGCCTGTGGTGATCCTCCACTGTTGGTCACATCTCTCAGGGACACTTCCCTGATGCAACGTCACCTAATGAGGGCAGATGCCATCAGCCTCTGTCCCAGAAGAGCTTGCCTTGGCACGGGGCGTCCTCAGGGGGGGAAGCACCTTTGGGGAGGGGGAGTACCAGGTGCCGCGGGGGGAGAGGAGAGTTGGAGCCCCCAGGGGAGGCTCGTTGAGGGCAGTACCTGAGCTGAGCCCGGGCGGCAGGGCAGCAGGGCATCCACCTGGGGCAGATAAGCCTGCAGGGGGGCAGGAGAGGGGCTGGCACGAGGGGGAGTGGTGTGTGGACTCCACTGGAGAGCTGCCCTGGCCTTGGCGATGCTGCCCTTCCTCTGTGAGAGCAGTCGCTCTCCGTGGTCCCCAGGCTTCACCGCCAGACGGTGCCCGGGCACTCGTGCCCATTCCGAACGGGGAATGACCAGTGACCTGGCACCGGTCTCCACAGAGCGGGCTGGTAAAGGTCTGCCTGCCTCCTGTCTGGGCGTCCGGGCCTCCTCCTGGCCTGCTCACTGGCCTCCTCAGGGGCCGATGTCCAGCGGGGACGCGCCGATGATCAGGGTCTGGCCGTTTTCCCGGCTGGCTGCGTTTGGTGGGAGCAGCAGCAGTGCCGTGATCGTCCCCCGTCCCCAGGGGGTGGAGCCTCCATGGTCTGCCTCCTGTCTGGGCATCCTGGGCCCTTACCCACCCTGCTCTGCACGGCCCGTACCTGGCCACCCTAGAGATGAGACCCTGGTGCCCGGGGCAAAGCAGAGGGGGAGACAACGGGGTGTCTGAGGAGGGAGCGAGCGAGGGAGCCGGGTGTGGGGCTGCGGCCGGAGCCTTCGCTGCAGCTCTCCTCTCACTGGTCAGCAAGGGCCGGGCCCTGCAGGATGTGGGAGTGCCAGTCGGATGGTGCAAGGGCTCCTGGGAGAGCTGGGGGGGGGGGGAAGCCCGCCCCAAGAGGGCTGCCGGACTTTGTCTGGCTCCAAAGGGCCCATGAGGGGCAAAGGACAGAAAGTGAGGCCTGGAGGATCTTCCCAGAGCCCCCTAATGTGATGATGTCCTAGTGCCAGCTTGACCACTACCTTCAGGGGATGCTGGGGGCGGGGGCGGGAGAATGGGCTGTAAAGCTCCGGCTGTGACATGACAGAATTCTCTCCAGGACAGCGGCCTCTGGGCTTCCGAGGCCTGGGCCAGATGCTGCCCACGTGATTGTTGAAGCAGCTGGCCCGGCTCTACTCTGAACCCCGCTGTCTCACCCCTCACGTCCGGCCTGGGCTCGCCCCAACGGGCTTACTCCGGCCTTCACATCCTCCTGCCCCTGAGATCAGTGGTGGGAAGCCAGCACATGGATGGGGATGGGCTTATCCCCTCCCTGGCAAACCTCTGCCCTTTCCTGCTTGGCCCAGCCACCCTGGGTGAGGACCCTAGACTACCCACGTGGAGGGTGGGGCTGAGTAGTGTGGGGGGAGGCGGGCAGAGTCTGTCCCCTAGTGTGACCCTCCCCCAGCTTGGTGACATCTTCTGCCTCAGGTCCCTCCCTCTCCCCCCACTCCAAGTCACTCATTTTAGGCCTTGGAGCTTTCCTTGTGTGGGTGAAAATGCGATGTAACAAGCCCACCTGACTCTGGGGAGAATTTCCTCCAAACTGCTGGAGCAGTCAGGGTCAGAGAGGGAAGGTCAGCCTTAAAATCGGGGAGCCGTTTCAAGCTCTCCCTCAAACACCCACCAGCTGTGTAGCTCAGGTCACTTCACTTTCCTGTGCCTCAGTTTCCTTTTCTGTAAAAACAGGGATCAAATGAAGTGACACAGGGAAAGCTCTTTGTCAGCTGAAAAGTGCCATGTAAATGTTGGTTTTTAATCTTTCTTTAACCTCTGTGCTCTGGGAAGCTCTTCAAGTATAGAGGAAATGGCTGACTTGTGGAGGGGCTTTCCTCCCCTGGGAGTTCCCTAGATTCTTCTCTCTAATTTTGAGCCAAGGAAAACAGACCCTCTTTCCAAGGCGGGCCATTCAAGATGGTCTCTTCGGGGTGGCGCTCTAGATGGTAAAGGGAGAAGCCTTCTCCCTTCTTAAAGGAGACAACATAGAGGAATAGAAAAGGGGAAGAAAATCCTTGTCTCATGGTGTTTCTTGAAGGAAGGAATGGAGAGGGGGAGGGAAGGGTTTTTTCCTTCCTCCTCCTGATCTCCTGGGAGCATCCCTCGCTCCAAGGCTCCCGACTCGGGGAAGAATTGCTGAGTCTCAAGGGCACCTTGCCAGGAATCAGTTTGCAGTTAAAGAAAACACTAACCAGAGTTCAGCAGAGATTTCGGGGGAAGGAGGAAGTCAACTTTACCTAGACCCAAAATGGTGGCTCCTTCCTTCTCTGACCAGGAAAAACAAGGTTGGAGGAAAAATAAATGAAGATCAGTGTGGCCCCCAGACTGAGGGGAAGAGAAAGATTGGGGGGGGGGGGAGAGAGAGAGACAGAGAGACAGAGAGAGAGAGAGAGAGAGAGAGACAGAGAGACAGAGAGACAGAGAGAGAGACAGAGACAGAGACAGAGAGAGAGACCAGAGAGAGAGAAAGAGAGAGAGACAGAGAGAGACAGAGAGAGACAGAGAGAGAGACAGAGAGAGACAGGAGAGTGTGTGTGTGTGTGTGTGAGAGAGAGAGAGAGAGAGAGAGACAGAGAGAGACAGAGAGAGACAGAGAGACAGAGAGAGAGAGAGAGAGAGAGAGACAGAGAGACAGAGAGAGAGAGAGAGGAGAGACAGAGAGACAGAGAGAGAGAGAGAGAGAGAGAGAGAGAGAGAGAGAGAGAGAGAGAGAGAGAGAGAGATACAGAGAGACAGAGACAGAGAGAGATACAGAGAGACAGAGAGACAGAGAGAGAGAGAGAGACAGAGAGAGAGAGAGAGAGAGAGGAGAGAGAGAGAGAGAGAGAGAGAGACAGAGAGAGACAGAGAGAGAGAGAGAGAGAGAGAGAGAGAGAGAGAGAGAGAGAGAGAGAGAGAGAGAGAGGGAGAGAGAGAGAGAGAGAGAGAGAGAGAGAGAGAGAGAGAGAGAGAGAGAGAAAGAGAGAGAGAGACAGAGAGAGACAGAGAGAGAAAGAGGAGAGAGAGAGAGAGAGGACAGAGAGAGAGAGAGAGACAGAGAGACAGAGAGACAGAGAGAGACAGAGAGAGAGAGACAGAGAGAGACAGAGAGAGAGAGAGACAGGGACAGACAGAGAGACAAAGAGAAACAGAGAGACAAAGACAGAAACAGAGAGTTGAGTGAAGGAATACAAGAAGCCACGCCAAACCCTCTGGGTGCTGGGGACACAAACACAAGAGAGGACAAAGGAAAGCCATCTCTGTCCTCTAGAAGCTTACGTTCTGCTGGGGGCGCGGGGGGAGGCAGGAAACAGAGACCGGATGGAACGGTGGCCAAGGAGGGGAGAATGTCTCGGGGTGGAGGCAGCCGTGTGGCACGTTCTTCCCAGGAATGACGGAGCGCTGATTTGATCACCACCGTGTGAGAAGCTGCTGCGGGAGCGCAGGGGTCGGCAGTGACTCCCAGCGGGCCTTGCGAGGAGCTGGGAGCCCTTGGGTTCCATCCTTCCCATCTCGGGGGCTTGAGCTTTTTCATTTTCTCTCCAACAAACGAAGGATGAGACGCTGCTCTCACTTCCATTCCAGTGTGCCCCCCACGGGCAGGAAGGCTCTGTGGGGTCACAATGACCACGGACAAGTTCTCGGCCGGTAGGAGGCGTCTCCCTGCTCTAACAGGAGCCCCAGCTGGTGGAGAGAGAATGAGTGAGTGACAAAATGGAAGAATGGATCATTTATCGGGACCCATTCGTGCTAGACGCCTCATATGAAGGGAATACAGATGCAAAAAGGACCCGGAATCCCTGGTTTTGTTGCTTAGAGAAGGGGGTGAGTCGCCTGGAGTTGGATTTGCACTTGGGCCTTTCTGCCTCCCTGTCCATGCTCTGTCCCCTAAACCAGGCTTCCTTCTAGGAGTCCAGCTCCTTCTAAGCCCACCAGTGACGAGGACAGAACCCTTCCCATGCTCAGCTGCCCCGGGGGGGGGGCCGGGCTCCCCGTGCCCTGCAGCCCCAGAGTCCTTGGCTGTCAAATGGCTCAGTACCAGCAACCGAGAAGAAATGATCGGTGCAAGCGACATTGCCTTCTGCCTGGTTAGCATGTGCTTGGCCGATGCCCCGGAGCATCATGGGACCTTTCCGCAGGAAAGCTTCCTTGGGCTAGCCCTCCACTCTCGGGAGCCCCAGAGAGCCGTTCTCTGGCCCGCCACTGGCTCGTGAGCACTTACATGCTTCGTTCGTGCCCTTGCTGATGGAGGAGGGGGCTCTTCCTTCCAGATGTCTTCCCTTCTTGCCCCCAGCTGTCTGTCAACTAATCTCCCCCGAGGTTTCAGCCTTCTCCGAGTGTTTCTGTGACTGATAACAGCTTTTCCAGACCCGACGGTTTTCGGGTCCAAGTGACGACTTTCCAGTGGTAGAATTCCACCATTATTGGTGGGAAGAGGGACATGGTGGGGGGGGGGGCAGACTCTGCTCCTTGCTGACTCAGACAGGGTTTCCCTACAAGCAGAGGAGTGTCCCTTTCTATTCCTGCCCACAGCCCGGGCAGCTCCCTGCTCCATCCGCCTTGGTGCCCCATTCAGCTGTGGCACAGACTGGCTGGCAGGGTGAGGGAGCGGGGGAAGGGTCCCATGTTGCCCCAGCCCCTCCCCTGGGCTGTCCCTGGGTGACAGCCTCAGAGACTAGCACTACCCTCTGCTCCAGCGTTTCTCCAGTTCAGAGAACAGTCCGGTGGGTGCCCTTTCCTCTCTGGAGAGATTTCAAGAGAAAATGGGCTCTCCTGAGGCTTTCTAGGGTTTTGCTCAGACTTTCAGGACATTCAGTCCCAGGCGTGCTTGTTCCCAGGCCCATTAGCAGTCCGGGTGCAAGCTCCCTGCGTCCTGGGGATCGCAGGAAGTGCGAGAGGCTTCCGGCTGCGCGGGCAGGGGCCGGAATCGAGGCAGCGGCTCTGGGGCCTGATCGTCGGCGGATCTGTTAGATCCAATAGTTGTATCCATATTTATACAGTTATCTGGTTGTGCAACAAAAATCTGATCAAGAGGAAAGAAATAGAAAAAAAGAAAACATCCGATCAAATAACAACAGAGAGAGTGAGAATGCTGTGCGGTGTTCCATCTGTTCCCACGTTCTCGCTGGCTCTCCTCCTCACTGCCCAGGGGGAACTGGTTTCAATCGTCTCAGTGCTGAAGAGAGGTGGCCACATTTCTGCGTGGAGATCACGAGTGGACCCTTTGGTGCTGAAGGAAGGCGGAGCTCTTTGGGGAGCCGCCAGCATGCCCTTCCTCTCACCAGACCTCGGAAGGTTAAAGGCCTTTCCTTGCACACACACAGGCCTCTCTCAGCAGCCGCAGCTCTGACCGGAGACTGGGGGGGGGGCTGGAAGTGTCGCCTCTGGCTTGGAGCCAGGATGACCATTTGTCTCTGGTCTCAGGCTGGACAGTCAGACAACTGCTGGCTCGGGCTCGGGCCCACCCGTGGGGATGGCTTATTGCTTCTTAGTTACTTCCTGGCATTCAGGTGAATGTCCTGGCCGAGCCTCTGCCAACCAGTTGCTTGGAGCTCCCGGGACTGCCCACACGGGCCACTTTTAGTCCTTTCAGCAGGTGTATTGGCAGGGATCCCGATGGGGCTCCGGATTCTGGGCCATTTCTGGAGAAATGTGTGCTCTGGCCTTGGTGCTGAAGACTTCAGCCTTGGGATACCACGAGAGCCCCAACCTTGTCCCCTGTAATGGGGATGGGGGTTGTATACTTCAGGACTGACCAGTGAGCCAAAAAGAGTGATCTTCTAAATAGGATTCATTCTTCATGCTCTCCCTCTTCCCTCCCTCTCCCTTTCTGTTTTTCCTCTTTTTTGCTCTGCCTCCCTCTCCCTCTCCCTCTTCTTCCTTCCCTCCCTCCCTTTCCTCCCCCTCTCCTTTTTCCCCTCTTCTTCCTTCCCTCCCTCCCTTTCCTCCCCCTCTCCTCTTTCCCCTTTCTCTCCATCCCTCCATCCGTCCCTCTATCCCTCCATCCCCCCCCCCCCTTTCTCTGTCTGTCTCTCCTGTGTTGAGATTCTGAATCAAATACCGCCGAGGCAGCTGTGGCAGCCATGGTAGTGTGATCTGGGCCCTCCAGCAAGTTTGAGATTGGACTCCGGCCTTGTATTTCTTTCCCTGAGCACAGGTGCTTAAATAATGATCCTGAGATGACTTTATGGCTTGGCAGAAAGCTGGGTCTGAGCATCAGAGGGACCCTGAAACTACTCCTCAGGGGAGAAGACCAAGATAATGGGCCTGAGTTTCAGCTTAGCATTTTCCCTGTTTTCAAGGCTCTCAGTTCTGCAGGCACCACCCTAGTTCCAGCCTCCATCACCTCCAGTCTCCAGTCACAGAGGTACCAATATGATGCTCCCGAAGCTCAGAAAGTCTGACTAGGTCCCAAGCTTTGCTGGCTCCCTATTGCCTTAGGTCTTCCTAACCCGGTCCCTGCCAACCCTTTCCAGCCTGATGAGTCCCTTTGCTCCTCTACGTGCCCTTCCTTGTAGGGACATTTCATCCACCATCCCCATGCCTGGGACACCTCCGGGGGGGATGGAGCCAGGCTGAGCACATTTCCTTCTGCTCTTGGCTGTGCTTCAGAGTGCCTTTCTCACCTGCCCCACCCAGGCCTCTCTCCAAGGTTGCTTTTACTTTGTCTGCAGCAGCCTGGCGATGAGCTGGATCCAGAGGCAGGAGCTTAATTAGGCGTTTGAGTGCCGTTGACCCAAGCCAAAGCAGCCGGACTCCGGGATAAAGTCAGCCCAGATTTGTGTTTGGCAGCGGCCAAGGGTGCACGGCGAAGCAGGAGTGGGAGATTAGGGGGTCTGCAGCCTGAGGGAACCTGGCCCACCCCCTTCATTTTACAGTGAAGGAACTTGGGGCCCGTAGCCACACACTCCCCAGGGGCACAGCCAGATTAGGGCTGGGCTCTTGGACTGAAGGTAGAGTCCTCCTTCTCCGCTATCTCGCCCATTCTCCCTCCCCCTCCATGATCCAGAGAAGGAAACCGAGGCTCAGTGAGCACAAGGTTTTGGAGTTGTGGAAAATTAGAGACCTTAGAGATCCACAAATCAAATTCTTTTTTTGTTTTTAAAGTAGGTGAGGAATCCGAGGAATCCGAGGAACAAAGGCTGTGGCTCATAAAATACCAGACTAGAGAGGTGGGGGAAACTCCCAGAGAGAGCCCCATCTCCTCCAGAGAAGGGCTGACACTTCCAGGGAGGGGGGCTCATAGCTCTCCAGGGAGCCCCCGAGCTCAGGCCCCCCCTCCGGGGTGGACCCAAGGTCTCCACAAACCCACCCAGAAGGAGCCCCAAGGGATGCTAGTTCTGCTGGGAAACTGAAGGTGCTTTTGGATGGAGCTGAAAGAGTGAGAGGTTTATCATTTCCCTTCGATTCAGTTCTACAGATGAGGATTATCTGGGGAACAGCAACTGACTGAAGAAGTTCTTGGCGGATGGAACAAGTTTTCCTCATCAACTGCATAAAATTCAAGGTCTGGGCTGTGCTGAGTCCTCCCCCTCCCCCCCCCCCAGCTCACAGCAGTGACGGGGCCAGGACCTGGGCTGACTCGCCAGTCCTCACTCCTTACTGGTGCCCTTGTCATGGCACAAATACAGGACGGATGGTGGGCGCGGGTCCATTTTCAGGCTCATGGACATGGTCTCTCCAGTCTCAGAAAGCACCAGCGGGTGGACCTTGGCACCTGGAAGGGCATACACACCCCAAGCTGGCAGCTTCCGTCAATCAGCACTGTCCCGAGTGGAGGAGGTCTGCTGATTCCTTGTGGCTCGAAGGGCTAGGCCACAGCCCCTTCCTCAGCCCGGAGAGAGGCTCCCTTTGCATTTCCAGGTCTGTGTGTACTTCAGTTGGCCTTGGGACGGGGCTTGCGCCTCGGCTGGCCCGCTTGGCCGAGCCGAGTCCTGGCCGGGTCTGGGCTGCTTTTGGCCACTGCATTTGGAAACTTCCACTCGGGCAGAAGAGCTGCTAACGTGGTGTCGGCTGCATCTTGGAAGGACCTTTTGGAAACTGGCTCAGTAAGGATTTTCCCCAAGGATGCATCTTGGCTTGTGACTTGGCACTGAAATCTGTGGGGGAGGATGAGGAGGGGAAAGAGGAGGGGGAGACGGAAGGGAGAGAAGTGGGGAGAGGGAAGGGAGAGGATGGGGAGAGGAGAAGGAGCCCCATTTGCCTTTTTCAGAAAGCAATGCTACTGAGCCAAATCTCTTTCTCTAAACTTCCCCAAGCACTTGTCCAATCTCTCTTTGCTCCTGGGGATGGGATTCCTGCTTAACCTTTGGGCTCCAGAGCTGGACTTTCTTATTAGCCCAAAGAGTAAAGGAGTAGGGAGGGGCAACTCTTCCCTCTGTCACAAGTCAGTCTGCCCTTTTTTGGCTTTCCCTTTCCCTGTTTTCATGGACGTGTCAATAAAGCCACATTTAAACAAAGGGTAGCTCAGTGTCTGATCTGCCATAGGCCCAGAAAGAGAACTCATTTCCCTCCTGGAGCCCCCACTACTCTCCCCCGCCCCGCCCCGCCCAAGCCTCCTCTGGAGCCCTATGGCCCTTGGAGGTGGGGGGAGGAAACTCCCTGGGGAGACGGCTCTTCCCAGATGCCTTAGCGTCCACTGCAGACACAGCCCTGAGGAGGCAGGCGGGCAGCTGGGCCAATTCTGGAGCTTAAAATAGAGATTCTCATTGGCTTTGGTCCTAATGAGCTACTGAGAATGTGGATAGAGCTTTGTAGAATCTCTTGGCCTTAAAGAAACTGTATCCATAAAAAAGTTCAACAAATACTAATTAAGAGCAGATAGACCTCATTCATGTCCCTGCCAGACTCGCCACAAGTTCATGGAAAGAATGCTTGAGAGAGGACTGGCCACCAGGACGTGCTAACACTAGACGGCCAGCTTCCTGAGGACAGGATCCAAGTGTCCTGCAGACTTTGGGCCTCCCCACACTGTGGGCAGTTAATTGTGCATGCTGATTGGTTGGGTCAATGAGGGTGTCTTGGACCTGCCTCCTTGCATCTGCTCGTTCCTGTAGGTAATGATGGGCTAGTGAGCTCGCCCACTAGATGTGAGACTGGCAAAGCCTGTGCTGCATCGAATGCCCGGCACATGTGCGTGGTTCCCATCTGCTATTCCTAGTGTTACGGGAACCCCATGCAGGCCGTTGGTGGGCTCCCTGCCCTGATGGTCCCAGGATTTCCCCCTAGAATTAGAAGGAGAAGGGAGCTTCGCTCAGGGGGCCAGAGTCAGGCGGCCTTCCTCCTAAGAGTGGTCCAGAGGTGGTCTCCTTCCGGCTTGTGCTTTGCCTCACTTCTCCATTGGTGTGATCCCCATGCAGAGCAAAACCCCCACCCATTCCCAGCTATCCACCAAAACCGGCTGAAAAACAATGTGTGTTTAAGGACTCTGTCAGCCTGGGAAGATTTACACCAACTGATGCTGAGTGAAACAAGCAGAACCAGGAATACATTGTATACGGTAACAGCAAGAATGGGCAATGATCAACTTGCTTCTCCTCAGTGGTCAGTGATCCGAGACAACCCCAAAAGACTTTGGATAAAAAATGGCGTCTGCATCCAGAAAAAAAGAACTATAGAGACTGAATGTAAACAAATAACAATTTTAAAAATGGAAAAGACCACCAGATGCTCATTTTACTTCCAACTTCTATGGGAGAAAATTGGGAGCAGGGGCAGGAGAAGGGAAAAACATCTGAATGAAGAAGAAAATGTTGCAGGTGGCTTGGAGGGGTTGGCAAGAGTGAAGCAAGATGGAGACTAAATTTAGAGAGAAATTTGATCCAATTTGGAAGAAATTGGGGGGAATTGGGAGAACATTCTCTAGTCCCAGATGCTACCAAAAGGAAGGAGTGGCAAGCAGGGGTTTCTCTAGAGAGGTACACTCAAGGAGGAGAAGGACAAGGCAGTTGGCAACGAAGGCAAAGTTAGTAAGACAAGGCCAGTGGGACCATTCAGTAAATTGACAGAACCAAGAGATTGGGTCCCATCTGGAGCTCGCTGTGGCTGCGGCGAGGTTGAGACAACTGGAAGAAATTATCTGTAAAAAGTTGTAAGGAGCTTGGGGGGGGCAGAAACCCCTCCAGATGTAAGCTCTCTGAGGCAGGGATGGTCCTCCCCTTTGCTTTTTTTGGCTCCTCCATGCTTAGGGATGTTCTCGTGACTATTCTGACTGCGTGAGGACTGGTCGGCGGGTCCCCAGATCTCAGGATCCTGAAACCCTTCTGGGCTCCTGGGTCCTCTTTGCAGCTCCTCCCTCATCTGACATTGACAGACGCTGCCCCTGGATCAGCCCGAGTCCATGCAGGGACGCGGTGCCAGCCTACGTGGGGCTGGGCGCCTCTGTGGGCAGGCACCTCGGGAAGTCTGGCTCTCTCTGGTGAGTGGGTGTCCTGATGGCATCTGCGCAGCAGGTCCTGGAGGACCCCGGGCATGGAGACGGCCCCTTCTTGCGCTTGACCCTCCAAGCTGCCGCTGCTCAGTGCTCTTGGCAAAAAGGAGCTCCGAGAGTGGGGACGGGCCAAGTGTAAACAAAGGCTCTGTGCTGATCCCCGGCGGGCTTGAGCCAACTCTGCTGTAATTATCTGGAGAGACTGAGCCTGGCTCTGTGGTCCGTCCCTGGCCCGACACCACCAGGAGCATGTAGCCATTTGGGAGCTGATAGGCCTGGAGCCGCCCCTCCCTCTGCCAGAGGAGAACGTGCTCCCTGACAGTGGCTCGGAGTGGGGGGGCACGTTGTGAGATTTGGGGCATCCAAGCATCTCCTTAGGATCATAGACTCAGAAGCAGAAGAAATTTTTGAGGTCCCCGCTACACCCCCCTCATCTTACAGATGGGGAAACTGAGGTCTGGAGGAGAGGGATACGAAAACCACAGCATTTCTACATCCCCATAGGGTTTGCAAAGCACTTAACACTCCTTTGGTGCTCCAGGCACCCGGATGCCCCCATCTGACTGGCAAGGCCCAGTGACTGGCCCACATTCTCAGGGCACCGCTCTGCTGGCCCAGGTCCCAGGCTCTGCGCTGTCCCCTGGCTGAGACTTCCCATCTAGCGGTGACGTGGGGCTGGTGGGAAAGGTCGGGGCCCTGTCACCTCTTCTTCCTTCGTCCCAGCGCCACCGGATTGGGGGCTCTTCCCCGTGACCCCCTAGGCCCCGGCCCGGCCTCTCCTCTGCTCGCCTGGGCTCTCCCAGCCAGCCTCTGCCCCCCCCCCCTTGTGCTCTTCTCTCCACTCTGACCCCAGGAGGGCTCTGGGCACCATTCTCCCACTCTAACCCCAGGAGGGCTCCGTGCTACTGTAGCTTCTGGGGACCACCCACGCTGACCCTCCCAGGGCTCCTTGCGTCTCTGCTAGACTAAAAGGTCGCCCATGTTTTCATTTGTCCATCGTTGTTCCTGAGCGGCCCCTTGGGCTTCACAACACTTAGAGCTATGGGTAAAACTTTAGATTTTCATCCCCACCCAGGGGCCCCCTCTCTCCCATGCTCCTCTTTCCCACAGTCCCAGAGGCTTTTTGGGGAACAGGGAATACTTTATCACTGAATGTTTGGGAGCAGCTTGTTGTCCCCTCTGGGGATTCTCAGATAAGTAGCACAGAAATGATGGTCTCCTGTCTGTCCCTGCACTCTGCCTTTCCTGCTATGTGAAAGTGGACAGGAACTGTGACCTCTGACCCTGGGACCAGTGGGGTCCATCTCCCAAAAAGACACTGCCCTCCTGAGAAATGATGCTGTAGTGGGGGAACTCTACAAAAAGTGGAAGGAATGGAAAGGAGCAGCCAGGCTACAGGAAGCCGGGAGAGCTCAGCTGCAGCAGAAGGTGGCCCCTCTGTCTCTCTCTGTCTCTCCATTGCTCTGTCTCTGACTGTCTGCCTCTGTCCATCTCTACCTCTCGCTTTGTCTCTGTCTCTCTTTGTATCTCTATCTCTGTCACTGTCTCTGTTTCTTTCTCTTTGTCGCTGTCTCTCTTTGACTTTATCTCTGTCTTTGTCTGTGTCTTTATTTGTCTCTATCTCTCTCTTTTTGTCTCTCTCTATTTCTCTATCTCTGTTTCTTTCTCTTTGTCTCTGTCTCTGTCTCTCTCTCCCTCCTTTCCTCTCTCTGTCTCCCCTCCAAATTGCAGCTTTCTCTCCCTTGGAGTGTCCATATCCCTTTGGGACCTCTCCCTGCCTTTGCCCTTGATTATCTTCGCCAGATTCATTGGAAGAAAAGCGCTCATTAGTAAGAAAATATGTACCCATGGGGCATTTGTCCAGCGCTCCTCTCTTGGGCCGTCAGGGCCGAAATCTCTGGCTGTGTTGGGGTTGCCAGAAGTCCTCTCTTAGCGAGCTGCCCGGCGCCAACTCCAAACGGAACTGGGCCATGTAAACGCTCCTGGGACGTGTGACTTCGCTTCGAACGTGGGCTTGGACATCTCTCCCGAGGACCGAGGAGAGGCCTCTTTCCAAGCAGAATTCTCACTCGTGGATGACTTGATTTCTGCCGCCTTCTCTACATGCAGACAAAAGGCACCACAGAGGAGGCTCTGACCTTGCCAGGGACCACAGTCCTCGGTTGGAGCGGAGGCCCGGCCATCTCAGGTGGACTCGGGGTAGGCCCCCAGCTCCGAGACAGCTGGAGTGTCTTCCCAGGACTCGATGTCCTTCCCAGGAGCTGGTGCCATCAGACAGGCCTTGGTGCCATAGCCACCTCCCCAGAGGTAGCGCGGCAGTCTGGACTAGGACCCCATTTGTAGTCAGTGAACTATTTTATGTGAATAAAACATCCATGAATGAATGATCCTCCTTACAAAACCAAGAGGGAATAAGCATTCAGATGGTGCCTAATGTGTGCCGGGCTCAGTGATAAATTGACTTTCGTGAATATTAGTTATTTGGTGAAAATATCCCATAGAGAAAGATGGTGAAATGATGAGAAGGTGGCTAATGCCGCCTGACAATTAGTAGTCAAAGTGCTTAGCCTGAAGGGCGGGTCTCAAGTTTCTCCCATCCAGACCCCAGCATGGCTGATGTAGAAGGAGGTTTGATTCAGACTCAGGGGGTTCAGTTCACCTGAATCTATTCCTGGCCGGGGGGGACCCACAGCTTGGATTCAGGTCCCCTCCATGGCTCACGTGGGCTCCAATCAAATCTATCAGAGGTCAACAGAGGTCAACATGCTCTCAACCTCATCATCTTTTCAGTGATGGACGATGGGACTTTTGGTCACTGGAGCCCACTGGATAGATGAGCAATTGTGGTTTGTTTTTTTTTTTTTTTTTTCCCTGAGGCTGGGGTTAAGTGACTTGCCCAGGGTCACACAGCTAGGATGTTAAGTGTCTGAGACCAGATTTGAACCCGGGTCCTCCTGAATTCAGGGCTGGTGCTCTATCCACTGCGCCCCCTAGCTGACCCTAGATGAGCAATTGTGAGGTAAGGAGTAGAGGGGGGGAGAAGGGATGTTTAGTGCAGACAAGGAAGGAAATGGATTTGGGGGAAAGTTTCTAACTCAAGACGGGAAGCCATCAACATGTCACTGATGATTGTTTGCTCTTTTCTGGGCTCTCAGGGAGAGTCTGTCACAGAATGAGGGAGGGGCAGCGCTCCTCCCTGGTGCTCTGGGGAGGACCAGAATAAGCCTGAGCAGAGAAGTCTCCAGATCCTCTGCTTTGAAGCCCCACCCACTGTTTCTAGCCTGCTCGTGTCTCAAGTCCTGCCCTGAGAATTAATTTAAATACCAGACCTCTATTCTAAGTTCTAAACTCAAGACTGTATCAAGAGACAATTCCCTTTTGAATTGGAGCTCCAACAGAAAGCTGCCACCTCAGTCTGGCCACATCATTCATTGGGAGCCACTTTTTCTGGAGAAATGCTTCCCATTTCATGTAGCTAGGAACCATCAAAGATGTCTAATAGGCAGGCAGGCTCCTGACATCCTGCTAGGCTTTCAAGACCGTGGCGTTCCTGGAAGGGATGTAGGGGGAAGGAAGCCTTACTGGGAGTTGTGAGCTGCTCCAGCCATTCTAGAGAACGATTTGTATGCCCAAAGGACTATTAGTCTACACATACTCTTTGAGCCAACAATACCACGATTAGATCTGTATCCCCCAAAGTTCAAATTAAAAGGAAAAGGTCCTATTATAAAAATATTATAACAGATTTTTTTGTTGGAAAAAAATTGGAAATTGAGGGGCTGCTCATCAGTTAGGAATGGCTGAACAAGCCGTAGTATATGATTGTGCTGAAGATGATGAGAAAGAATGAAGAATATAAAAAATGAGGAGGAGGGTGGTTTCAGAAAAGCTGGGGAGACTCATATGAACTGATGCAAAGTGAGATGAGCAGAACCAGAACTGTGTACACGGTATAATCGCAATATTGTAAGGATGATCAACTGTGAAAAGACTCAGCTGGTCTCTGGAATATAGTGATCCAAGACAATTCCAACAGACTCACAAAGGAAAAAAAAAAAACTATAATCTGTATCGAGAGAAAACTGATGAACTGAGTGCAGACTAAACCATACCTTTTTCACTGAAATGTTCTTGCTTTTTTACAATGTGGATATTTTTGCATGAAAAGAAAAAATGAGAAGAAAAAAAAAAAGACTACGGTCATCTTTTTAAATCCCTTCTCAGTTCCCTGTCATAGTTTTCTTCTTATGGTTTTATCTTTTAAACCTTAAAGCTGGCCCAAAAGTTGGTCTTGTATGACTCCCTGTTTTAGTTTGCACTCAGAGTCCATCACTTTTCTCTTGATATAGATTATAGTTTAAAATTTTTTCAAGAAATTAAATATCTAGTCATAGGAAAAGCTACTCTGAATCACTAATGATCAGAGAAATGCAAATTAAGACAACTCTGAGATACCACTACACACCTCTCAGATTGGCTAGAATGACAGGGAAAGATAATGCTGAATGTTGGAGGGGATGTGGGAAAATGGGGACACTGATACATTGTTGGTGGAGCTGTGAATGACTCCCACCATTCTGGAGAGCGATTTGGAATTATGCTCAAAAAGTTATCCAACTGTGCATACCCTTTGATCCAGCAGTGCTACTACGCAGTGTCTCTACTGGGCTTATATCCCAAAGAGATATTAAAGAAGGGAAAGGGACCCACATGTGCAGAAATGTTTGTGGCAGCCTGGTTGTAGTTGCCAGAAACTGGAAACTGAGGGGACGCCCATCAATGGGGAATGGCTGAATAAGTTATGGTATATGAATGTTATGGAATATTATTGCTCTGTAAGAAATGACCAGGAGGATTTCAGAGAGAACTGGAGA